>NC_056525.1:121969333-121986053 GCF_019175285.1 Sceloporus undulatus
GATCTGCGCATATACATGCAGTGTATACATGCTCATACTTATGTTTTACATAATGTTCAGCCATGTTTGCTTGTTGCATAATTTATTCTGCTTCTGTTTATCACTGGGTGGGATAAGAAGGTTAGCAAGGCACTGAAGCTCTAAAATCCATCTGCTGAGAAACTTATTCAGCCACGCATGTGAGATTTCATTGCCCACACACTCTGAAGCGTATCTTTGAACCCAAAAGGACCACAAACTAGCTTTGGCAGAAGGAAGGAAAGGGATTATAAGAAAGGTGAATTCAAACATCCAACATCACAGTCTGCACTTTTAAAACATACACACAGCCATGTTTAAATATTTTCCCTAGATTAAATCAGTTTGATGAGCATCACAAGATGGCACTGGATCAGTGCCTGAACTTAGCATATTTACATGCCTGTAGAAAATGAGATGCAGTGAAAAAAATTTCATTTGACTGGCACTTTGGTTTCCATTGCCTACAAATTCAAACTACTATAAGAAAAGAATTCTTACACTGAAATTTCTTGGAAATCATCTCACAAGGGCTTTAGACTATTTTATCTTTGCCATGTTAAAATATCTGCAGGGTGAGAAAGATATATTTTTAAAAACTTTGTCACCTTTAACAAAATACATCAAAATTAAATAAGAAAGAGGGCAAAGAGAGAAAATGCAGAAATTGGTTTGAAATGGTATAGAACAGTCTGCTGGCATTATATAATACGTGAAATGTTCCTGCAGAATCACATAACGTTTCAAGACATAAACCACCCATTAATAGTGCAGATTAAGAGTAATTTCAAAGCCTGTGGGTCACATACTTTCCAACGTTGAAAGCCAGGGCATCTGTGGCCAAGCAACATCAAAATGTGACCAAGATGGTAAAATTTATTTATTGGATTTATATACCACCTTTCTACCAAAATGGGGTTCGAGACAGTTTTCAATGAGGAAGAGCAGACAAATTAAGAGAGGCTGAAGCAGTTTGCTTTGGAGAAGACTATGGTTTTGTGCCTTCCTCTTGCTTCCACCCTGCTGAGTTAAGTGAATGAAAATGACTTTCGCACTTTGAACTCAGTTTGCAGCAACAGAAGTAAGCTGAGGACAAAGGGAGGAAGTGGGAGAAGGGAAGAAAAACTGGGGCATTTTAAAAAGAGATGAAAAGGTGGGATGACACAGGATTAATTGTGATTGTACCTGCCAGACTGGGGAAATTGGAAAGTATAGGGGCAATCAGTTCACATACAGAACAGCATCCATGAAGTTACCTCAAGAGGCTCTGAATTGCTGCTAGATGCCCAGAGACAGTCTGTGCTCACACAAAAGCACCACTTGCCTGAAACAATCTATGGATTAACAGTTACCCAGATTCAAGTGATAGGCAGCAGCACCTACTTGTTTCAATGTCACTGCCAGGATCATAGCAACCAAAGCTTTTAATCTGCAAAACACTCTAACATCCAGTTTGAAACTCATTTTTATCTGAGCATTATTGGTTGCAATGCTTAAACCACAGGTTAGGAAAACTGGGTATGAAACTGTTAGTACTGTGTATAGAGGTAAATCTTGAATTATTGTGTTCAGGCCTGTAAGAGCAAAGGATTTCAAAAGAAAAATCATGTGGCAATTAATAATTTTCTCAAAGGTTTCCTTTCAGAGGTGGGAAAATGTCCAAGTATTCTTTGCATCCCTAGCATAGTACAGGACATAGAAGAAGGAGGTGTGAATATAAGAGGAAAGAACATGAATAATGTACAGTAAGATATGCAGACAACACCATACTATTAGCAGAAAACACTGGAGACCTAGAGCAACTACTAAGAAAGGTCAAGAAAGAAAGTGCAAAGGCAGGCTTACTGCTGAACATAAAACAAAAATAATAACCACGGCCTAGGAGAATAATGATCTTTACAAGTTCAATCTAAACAATAGGGAAACAGAAATAGTAAAAGATTTCCTATACCTGGGATCAAACATAGATCAGAACGGGGACTGGAGTCAAGAAATCAGAAGACAACTAAGAATAGGGAGGGTGGCTATGAAAGAACTAGAAAAGATTCTAAAGAGCAAAGCTATACAACTAAGCACAAAAGTCAGAACCGTACAAGCAACTGTATTTCCCATTACCATGTATGGATTTGAGAGCTGGACAATTAAGAATATGGACAAAAAGAAAATAAATTCATTTGAGATGTGGTGCTGGAGAAGAGTGCTGATGATCCCATGGACAGCAAAAAGAACGAATAGGTGGGTCTTAGAGCCGATCAAGCCTGAAATTTCCCTGGAGGCAAAGATGACTAAACTGAGGCTGTCATACTTTGATCATATCATGAGAAGACATGACTCATTAGAAAAAACAATAATATTGAAAAAAGTGGAAGGAATTAGGAAGAGAGGAAGGCCATATGTTAGATGGATGGACTCAATTAAAGAGGTCACGGGTATGAATCTGCAGAAACTGGGAAGAGTAGTGGAGGACACGGGGTCTTGGAAATGTCTTATCCACAGGGTCACCATGAGTGGAGGGTGTTTAACAATAACAAACAGTAAAGTTTGGGACCCAAATGGGATTCATTTCCAGATCAAGAAGTGAAATTTCTTCTGCAAGGAAAATCTCTTTAAATAATCCAACTACTAAAAGGTTTGGGATGCATTACAATGAGTAATGAATTTCAACATAAGAATAGAATTGGAAGAATAGGACTCCTCCTCTGTTCTCAAGAGAATTGTGTTGTGCGGGGAGGATTCCTCATCTGCTATCCTCTTCTCACTGAAGAACAAGGTGATTGAGAGGGAAAACTATGCAACGAAATTGTGAAAGATCTTTTCTGGCCCTATAATGTATATATTGCACAACATATTTGAGCAGGAAACCATGAGATCTGATGGATCATTAAAACAGTTGTTACAAAATTATAAGGTGAATGTGCAGGGCCTTGCTTAAGTGGCAAGATTACAGGGATAACATTGCAAAAAAGACACACATGCACAAACACACACAGCAATTTAGCTGTCCAGAATGGTTCTGCAATAAAATCATGAATCCTTACTTATATTATCCAAAGCTACCCATGATGCAGAAAATCTCAAGTGCCTCTTCCCATCCTGGCAGTAGAAATACAATAAGAATAAATTAAATAATGAAGTTATTTTCTACCTTTTCATGACACCTAAATCTCTTCCTCCTAAACAAGTCACCTCACTCTGTCCAATAGTAGGGATCAGCTGTCTGACTGTCACCACTACTAGATGTCCTGGTGTTAAGGAAGACACTTGTCATGTGGTGGACAAAGATTAAAAGATTACTTAGCAGCAAACCTTCACCAGAACATAGTGTTCCTCAGCCCTATTATACAAGGAATTTTGAGAGAAGCAGAACATTTTGATAAGACTGGAGATATCTCTCAGGAGTCTGCACACTGTATATTCATGGCCACTGGTCCACACAGCCATGACTTCTAGAATAACTCACACCCATCTGGCAATTACAATTAACTCACTTTATATGGGCTGGTTGTATTATTAATGAATAATTATTTCTTATTTTTAGATAAAGGCTTGGATTAAAATTACATTTCACTATCCAATTTATTTTGGAAATGCTGCCAGATTTGATCTATAAAAATCACAGTGATCTCATGCTTTTTCATCATAGGTACCAAAAGAGAGAGTGTGCGCGGGTGGTTTCTGTAGGTCTGATAGGTAAAAGCCTCCCTTGAAACTCCTTGAGGAAAAAAAGAAGTTGCAACCAAGCAAAATAGAAAGTAACAACTTAAGATCTATTTAGTCATGCTAGTTAAAGGGAAGTGGGAGGAGAAAATGATGCTCACAAGAAAGGTGCAATAGATTAGTAAGCAATGATAGACATAAGAAATGTGCCTGAGGGGCGAGAGGGAACAGCTGATGTGCACGTAATTAGGCTGTGATTTTATTTACACACAGATTTTAAAATATTAATTACAAAGTTTCCTTCTTGAGCTACTAACAAGCATAACATATCTTGATGCCCCATAGTGATTTGTTTTAGGCCTTTCACAAACATCACCTTAAAAAAAAGCCAAAACCACCACCACCACCACCACCACCACCAACAACAACAACGGATTAGATAATATAAGCCAAATAGTGCTTCCGTGACTAGAGGCAGTGCGCCTCTGAAAGTTAAGTTTTGGAGAGAAGAAACAAGGAATACCTGCAATAATCATATATTGGTATTGCCCCAGTGCCAAGGTGAGCTTTGCTGCAGTGCAAAAGTTTTGCTTGGCTTTTTTTGGTGTGTGTGTTTTGTTTTTTGTTTTAGGAAGGGGGAAACCCTTAAGTTCTCTAAATTAGGCAAACATACTTTCATGATTTTTATGATTTTTTTACAATTCATTATGCAATACTTACTGATCTGTATTCTTTATTCTACTTCTGCTACTCATGGGTAACATCAAAGGGCAGGACAGAGCATAGAAGTCCTGCTAACTTCATTCTGTCATTCCTTTTACCTTCTGGAACTCAGCAGGCATACGCTTAGAAAAATAGCCTCACAATAATCAAGGCTAGAAACCTGTTTCATAAAAAATAACAACTGGGATTCTCATGAAATATGAATGTAACGCCAATTTAGTATACTTAGCCTCTTCTCAGTGGCCCTGTCTTCATAAAGCTCAGAATTAAACCTGACAGGTAGTGTAATTATAGGTTAAGCCAAATAGCAGTAATGGCAATGGTTCTGATGAACTACTGAGAAAAAAGAAAGGTTGCATACTTGTAACTGTAGTTCTTTGTGTGGTCAGCACAAATTGGTTATCCTACACCTGCACACTATATCTTTCAGAACTTTCTAGAGCATTACATAAGCGTTTTAATGGTAGCCCCAGCCATGTCCAGCAGCCCTATATAGGGACCTTCCCACTTAAACCTCCAGTTTCATAGATGTCAATGCAGCAATCCATAGGACAGGCAGTACACAATGAGGGGAAGATGGGTGGGGTTGTATGAGTTCACAAGTGACTAATCAAAGAACTACAATTGCACAGGTGTGCAACCTGTCCTTCTTCATGGTCTCTGTGACTCACATAAATGGGAGTATAGAGAGTTATGTAAGGAGGAGGCAGAAGTGTCATGGCAAACAAGTCAAATGTTTCCTGAACATCAAGTGAAATGCAAAATGTTGAACATGATGAGCATCATGCCTCCCATTCATGCAAGGCAAAAACCATACAAAAGCAGTTTCAGGGGTTGAAACTATCCTGAAACATGACAACATTGTACACAAGTAAAATTTCAAAAGTACATTCAAAGCAAACTAATATGAAATATGGCCGCCCGACTCAGCAGGCAGGCTGCATTGCCTCCAGGGGGTCCCCACCACCACTGGGCCTTTGGTAAGCCCAGTCGCGCCCTAGCATGCCTTGCTGGGGTGAACGGGCCTGCAATTGACTAGCCAAAAGAGGGAGGGGAGGGACTTCCAACTCCCAGGGTTGCTATGGGAGGTGAGAGGTCCCTCTTTATGGCTCCCCCAGTCCTCCAGGTCAGCCAATTGGAGGACTGACCTGGGGGTGGGGCTGCCTCCCTCCCGGCTCCTCCCCTGTGTCGGCCTATTTAAAACCGCGTGGCATCCTCTATGGGCACCATTTACTGCTCGGTTCTGCAGCATACAGAGCCGAGCTAGAAAGCGGGGAGCATTGGCAGCCTCCCTGGCTCTTCTTCCAGGCCCTCACTGGTGCAGAGAGGGCCTTGGGTACCGCTGCAGCCACTTGTGGCTAGGGCCCTGAAGTGTGCCATGGCCACCATTTTGTGCGGTCTTCCTGTGGCCACCATTTTGGTTGGTGTTCTGGATGCCATTTGTGGTGCTGTTTTGGGGCCTGGCTCTTGGACTCTTCAGCCTTTTCGCCACCCCCTTCTCTCACACAGTGCATTTGCTGCGTACTTTTTAGGGGCTAGGGAATAATTATTTTGACTTTGGGACTGTTTTCTCTCAGTTTTATCTTTTTGCTTTTCTCTGCGGGCTACTATTTTCTGCCCCCTTTTTGGTGCCTTTTGACCTCTTGTCAACCATTGGACTGGCTATTAGTTGTTGCTTTCTTTGGGTGAGCCTTCCTCTTTCAGTTTTGAAATACTCCCCAAACCTCCTTGTCAGAAGGTTGTGGCGCCTTGCCTGGCCACCAGGGGCCAGGCTGGCCTCCTCCGCAGGTCCTGGGCCAGATGCTTTGGGGCGAGCATTCTTGAGATCAAGCTTGAGAGTGCTTATGGCCCAGATGGTATTGCATGGAAGTATTGTGTATAAGTAACAAATACTATAAGCTGAAAAATTGCTGTATCTGGAATAAGACAATTCAGATGAACCTTGAATGCCTCACACTGTGATGGCCATGATGCCTGTGTGGATGATGCCCTTGGTATCGAGAGAGTTTAAATTGATGGTACCACCTGAAACAGAAACTGGAAGTTGAAGATGTGTCAGAAGCTGAATCTGATGCTGAACCCAATTGAGAGACCAACATGAATACTGAGATGGTGGAAACTGTATAGTGAGCAACAACTTTGTAGGAGTCACACTTGAAGTCAATGGTCAAACTGGAAAGGGCAAGACTATGACCCTTACAATGGGGAAGGCTCTAGAACCATGATGGTGAACCTATGGCATGAGTGCCAGAGATGGCGCGCAATGCCATTTCCCCCAGCATGCACCTGTTCCTCTTCCTTCCCAACCCTCCCTGGCCTCCAGCTGCCTCTCCCACTGCCAGAAGACCTTTACTGGCCCCTAAAAGGTTCACCATCACTGCTCTAGAATCTCAGCCTCAGAAACATTTCCTTCAAGAGGCTTATGGTAGATAGCAACCACCTCCACCTTGATAGGGGATTGTTGTGAAGTTACCACTTCAGGAGCAGGTGTTCCTCTTATAGGGCTGCTCCAGAGGCTTGATCCCAGCACTGATAGACTGAGCAGGAATTGATAGTTCTTTCAAGATTGGGGAATGGTAATAGTCCTTCTCTTGGAGGGCTTTTTCTTATGATTTCGCTGTTATGTCAGTAACTTTATTTCAATTTCCAGGGATTTACCAGGCCTAGGGGAATAAAGTAGGAAATTTCCATGGCTGTCTACCATAGCTCCAACTTCTCTTTCCCAATTAGTCATCTAATCTTGGTATTATGAGGGATAGCTCACTGACATCACCTCAGCGTGTGGAACCAATAAAAAGTGCAAATTTCCGACTAGCATTTATTAAGAAACAAACTAAAAACAAAACCGCCACAATGCGCGCACACAAATCAATGGTGCAGCCACATTATGGAACATTATGGAGTGTTGTGGTTGTAACCAAAAGACATCCCAGACAAGAAATGTTAGAAGAAATGAAATAAAAATTATTCAGGAGAGGGACTTGTGTGCCTTCTGTATGAGGAATGGCTAAGACAAATGGGAGTTTTGCTGTACAGCAGGGATGGGAATTGTGCAGCATTCCATATGTTCTTATACTGCCACTTCCAACATTTTGTCCTTTTGGCTATACTTGCTAGGGCTGCTGGACAATGCAGTTTAATCAGCATCTGGAAAGCTGCGTAATTCCCATCCCTAGCATAGAGCAAGGATGGCTAATTGGTGAGAAGGTGGAGAGAGAGAGAGAGAGATGTTTTCTAACACTAGAATTCTACTTTATACCATGAAACTGACTGCATTTGATTCAGTTCAATGAAGTATGCCATGTGTTCCTGACTTCTAGCTCTGTCCCCGATGTCTATGATATATATGTATACATATTTGTCTGTATGTGTATGGGAGAGAGAGTGTGTGTGTATACATATTTATTTATGCAGGAAACAGCCACATAATAGGACACCAAGGACTTGTAGTACTTGGCATTTCCCCTGCCATGATGAGTGCTAAATCCAGGCCTGTCTCTCTACAACACAGAACACAAGACTATTATATCAGCAGTTAAGCACCAAACAAATTTATTCTATATCTTTTAATTTAAAATATTTTGAATAGTTGTCCTTCATTTAAACAAAATGTTCTGACTACTGTGGCAAAAGAGAAAGGGGATGAGAGACTAAACTGCAGGTTACCTTAATAACATTAATGGTGTGCTCTTAAGTTCTGGTGGCCAAAAGAAGACCGACAGACAAACAAACAAAAGAGTACACAGGTTTGCATAAAATCTGGATACATCTAAGTTCAGAATTGCTATAATTTTAAATGCAAATAAAATAATTTTCACAATAGTGAAGTAGTCTACGCTCAGATGACCTCAAGAATAAATAGTCCATTGTCCAGGTGCTAGCTCTTGGTGACAACAGCTTCTTTTTCTTCTCTTTAGGGTAGATTTGGAATGCAAACATCAGAGGTTACATAGAATCAAATAATCATAAAGTTGGAAATGGCCTCATGGGCCATGAAGTCCAACCCCCTGCTCAGTGTAAGATCTTCAACTAAAGCATCCTCAGCTGGTAGGTGTCCAGACTCTTTTTGAAGATGTCCAGGGAAGGAGGCTCCACCACCTCTTTAGGCAACTGTTTCCACTGCCAAACTGCTTTCACTGTCAAGACATTCCTTCTGTTGTTCAATCAACAACTACTCTCCTGTAACTCAAAATAATTATACTGTACTTGGTCCTACCATTTGGGGCAGCAGAGAATAGACCTGCCTCCTCCCCTTCTGTGACAGCCACTCAGGTATATAAAGAGTATCCCATATATCCCATATAAATATTACAGGGAGGAAGGGGAGAGAAATAACTGTAGAGATTGAGGTAGAAGAGTCCAAGTTGTCTCCTCATAGAATCATAGAATTGTAGAGTTGGAAAGAGACCACAAGGGCCATCCAGTCCAACCCCCTGCCATGCAATCAAACCAACCCTGACAGATGGCCATCCAGCCTCTGCTTAAAGACCTCCAAAGAAGGAGACTCCACAACACTCAGAGGGAGTGTGTTCCACTGTCGAACAGCAAGGTATGTGTAATATTTGCCTTCTTGCCAGAAAACTTCACTTTCAAAAATATGACTGTCTTCTAACAGCACCTCTGATAGTACTCTAGGACCCAAAGCCATCCTGCCCTAAGTGTAGATGTCAAGACCTTGTAATGGAGATTGGTGGGGAGGGGGTCTTGGACCCCGCTGTTATTCTGATGCTGTAGGGGGACTCTTGCCCATTGTATATGTGGCAGGAAAAGCTCCGTTAAGTTCAGAGTCTGCAGCTGTCAAGAGGCTGCATGCTGATTCTTTGTGAAATAAAAACCCTTAAAGTGTAAGGCAAAACAAATGATTAACTTAACATGCAGTTTGGACCTCATGTGATTGAACATTTTGCCTCATGCTGGTGTTGCATTTGCAGTTCACACTGAATGAGCTGCATCAAGAGAAGCAAAACTCCCAACAAGAAACTGTGTACTGCTATGTTCTGAATGCAGTGGAGGTGGGGCAGCTGGAACATCAAAAGGTAGCCAAAACTGTTGCACAGTAAGACTAGCAACATTTTTGAGGATGCTTCCATGTAGTCCTACTTTATATGTGAAGGTACACAGAGAATATGTTTAAGATAAAACGACAGGATGAGCATCAGTGATAAAGAGAAACTCAGAGATGACACCTATACAAGAAAGCCAGCTTTAAATCATGGGTTGAGTGAAGACTCAAAATGACCCAAAGCAAAGACCCCATATAATACCAACCACTGCCTGTGCTTGGAAAGTTTCAGTCCCATAGCATCCTGTAATAATATTAAATCTCCTAATGACAAGTTTTGACACCTCTAACTGAGGTGCATGATATTGCAATTGTGTCAGCTGATTTCACTTTTTCAACAGTTTTTTTCAACAGTTGTTAATACTAATAATACTTATAATATTAACAGTTCTATCTGAGCTGCGACTGGAACTGTGAACAAGCACTGTTCCTTTCCCTTGTCCTTGCTGTTTTACATCTTATTTGAAAGTTTTCACATTTGTTTTCTACCCTGCAACATAAGAACTGGAAGGATATTTCACAAGCTGTAACGTTCCTACATGACAGTTTAAAAAAGGGACTGTTTTGAGTGGGTACTGATATAAAACTAAATGTAAGTTAGAATGAACAATTATTGATTAGTTCTCTGCCACATCCACAGACCTGAAGCTGCACTTTAGCAATAGTTTCCCAGAGGGGTGCATGGTCAGGACCTAGCCATGCCCTCCTCTGTTCCTTTGAAATGATGCCCTGGAAAAAAGGGGGCAGGAATGTTGTAAATGAGAGAGGTTTGATAGGCAACATGGTGTAATGGTCTAGTGTTAGCCTAGAGCCCAGTAGACCATGATTTAAATCTTTCAGCCATGCTCTCCATCTTCGGCAACATGGAAAAAGAGTGATATAGACATGAAATAAATGCAGTAAATAAAATGGTGAATTCAGAAAGGCGTTTCAATACAGACAATGTGAAAGATCTTCACTGGCTCCCAATTTGCTTCCGGCCGCAATACAAGGTGTTGGTTATTACCTTTAAAGCCCTACATGGCATGGGCCCAAGTTACTTACGGGAACGCATCTCCCTATATAATCCACCCTGCATCTTAGAACAAGGGGGAAGAATTTGCTAGATCTAACAACAACTAAATTCACTTCGACTTTCCAAAGAGCATTTAGCATAGCTGTCCCAAGATTGTGGAATGGTCTCCCAGAAGAGATCCATCTTACCACAGCCCTGGAAACTTTCAGGGGGGCAGTTAAGATGGAGCTCTTCCAGCGAGCATACCCACCTGGTCTCATGTAAAACACAGATCCACTTCCCTGTACAGGATGAGAGAATTCTGCCCCACTGTTGCTTGTGAAATCTTGGTTTTAGTCCTATGTTAATTGCTATTTTTACATTTTATGAACCTGTTTGTAATATTTGCATTTTAACTGTATTATATTTTATATTACACTATAGGAAAATATTAATAAATTTATTATTATTATTATTATTATTATTATTATTAAATTGTGAAACTATCGCAAATCTTGGGAAAGCTTTTGAGACTACAACTTTCAGAATTCTCCAGCCAGCATGATCACATGGAAAAGTGAATCTTCCAAGTTTCGGTTCAGCTATCAAAGCTACAGCTGATCAATTTACTTGTAGCAAAAAAAGAGGAGTCATCAACCCTGAACAACCTCCAGTGCAAGGAGGCCCACTTTCCAGGTCATTTCAGTACATAGAATCTAATTCCCACTCTCACACCCACCAATTCAAACCAACCCTCTCATACATTTGGAAGAGCTTGGAAAAATAATTGTAAGAATAATAAATATAATAACATTCTGAAGCCCTCTATGAATAGGCAGTGACAGGCCTTCTCTGACGCCTTTAAGTGGCAGTTTGGTCTGCAGAAATGAGGACAGCTGTCCTTCAAGGCATGGAGAGAAGCATCATCATCTGCTAGCATTTACAGGTTAAGCTGCAGTTAGACACATTAGCAGGGGCAAGCAAAAAAAGGTTGATCAACTCAAGGGAGGGGTTGAACTGCTCTGTCCCATCCTCCATTTTGCAGGAGGGAGGGTAATGATGGTGCTCTTTGCAGAAGGCAATTCTCTCTCTCTCTCTCTCTCTCTCACACACACACACACACACAGAGTTCCATCCTGGCATATGGTCTATGAATCATTCACAAAGTGGGCAAATTAATTATTCATCCAAACCAGAAGACCAAACATTTTGCTAATTGTCTGGGAGCGAGAGAGGACTGGAAAGTTTCATGTAGGTAACTGACTGGCAGGCATCATGATTCATAAAGAGAGAGAAGGTGGGGTGGGGGAATAGAATGGAATGAAGTGACATAAAGGCCTCGCCTGCACTGATCAGATAATTAGTTTATGCCTTCAACTGTTTCCCTTTTAAGACAGACTCTATTCATCAGCAACATGAACGGCTTCTGTGGGCTTCACTGCACTCTAAGCCAGTGCAGCTCAGAAGCTGCTGTGATCCAGTGGATATGGAGTTCGAAAGAACACAAACAGAAAAGTCAGCTATATTGGCCCTAAGACCAGGGCCCGGTACAGACTTCTGCTTTGTGACATCCTGGTGACGTTCTAGGGTTGCCCGGGGGTGGAGCAACTGCACGCCCTGCAACCCTAGCACGTGGCCCGGGTGTCACCGCTGCACAGCACCGTACAGTCAGTGTTTCAAGCCATCGTGCCCTAAGTGCAGATGCTTCACAAAAATCCCTCTTTGAGAGGACCAGCTCTGGATTAGGAACCTGGAATGGAGGCTAGATCTTGCAAAAGGAGGGGAAGGGATAAGGGAATCGGCTGACTTGAAGTTCAAATCCAGATGTCTGCCTGATCAAAGCCTTGAGATGAAACAGAGCAGGAGGGGTTTCCTACATTCAAATTTAGATCTACCAAGGGAGATGATGTTTTCAGGCTGCACCTGTAACTGCCCCAGGAAAAAGGAAAGCAAAAACAATGTTTGATATCCCATTTAGGATGGGGAGGGGGGAATCCAGTTGATACTCAGATTTATCTCTGTCTCTGGACAAGTCAGTCAAGTTCATTGACTGGTGGGAAATGGAAGTAAAAGGAAGCTAAAGGTAAAGGTAGTCCCTTGACATGAATGTCTAGGGCGGTGGTTATCTCTGTTTCTAAAACGAAGAGCCAGCATTATCCGAGGACTGCTCTGGTGGTCATGTGGCCAGCATGACTGCACCAAACGCTGTTACCTTCCCACTGAGAAGTGGTACCTATCTATCTACTTGCATTTGCATGCTTTTGAACTGCTAGGTTGGCAGAAGCTGGGACTAGTGACATCATGCATCACCTGGGCCTGGAACTGCCAACCTTCCGATCTTCCAATAATCAGAATTTGTGTCTTAACCTAAGTCACTGCATCCCTGTGTGCAGCCTTTCTACAAGCAAAACTAGAGACAGCTGTAGATGCTACCTTAAGTTTAAAAGGAAAGGTCAGTAGAAGCCAAATTTATCCATTAGCTGAGAGGGATAATCTGTAACAGAACTGGATACAAATATCAGTTCACTCACTCCTTCACTGAGTGTGGTCACTACTTACTATCCATGCTGGCCAATCCTTGTTCCTCTGACTTTAGCAACCGTCTAACATGATTTAAAAAAAAATGATGAAACTTTCTGCCAGTACAGAAGTAACAGAATTTATTGCAGTGAGCCCTTGGTATCTACTGTGATTTGATTCCAGGTCCCCCTATGGATACCAAACTCTACGGATGATGATGATGATGATGATGATAATAATAATAATAATTATTATTATTATTATTATTATTATTTATATTCCACTTTTTCACAAAGGAATCAAAGCAGATTCCAACAGTATGAATAAAACATCAAACAATTCAAAATTACAATTCAAAAACGCAAAACCCTAACCCTACTCCACAGTGATAAAAACAGTGATTAACCTATAAAAAAAGATTAAACATCAAAAAATGTAAAACTATCCAATAGGAATACATTAAAATTTTGGGCAGATTAGCACAAGAAAAGAATCTTCCTCTAGAGGAGGGGGGACAGGGGTAATGGTATCAGTCAATTTGGTGTCGGCATCAATAGATGGGGAGGTATCTAATCTAATGGATCTAACCTAGTCTGGGAAAGCCTTAATAGTCTTTTTAAAGGCTTCCAACGTGTTAATATGGCAGACCTTGTCTGGCAGGTCGTTCCAGAGCCTGGGAGCAGTTGATGAAAAGGTCCTCTGGGTCACCACTGAAAATCTGGTCTCTTTAGCTTGTAGCAGATTCTTCCCAGAGGACCAAAGTGTGCAGGGTGGATTGTATGGAAGGAGGCACTCCTGCAAGTAGTCAGGACCCAAGCCATGTAGTGTTTTAAA
The DNA here is from genome assembly GCF_019175285.1 of Sceloporus undulatus. Lineage (NCBI taxonomy): Eukaryota > Metazoa > Chordata > Lepidosauria > Squamata > Phrynosomatidae > Sceloporus > Sceloporus undulatus. The sequence goes on from NC_056525.1 coordinate 121,983,142, forward strand.
GGTTAGAACCAACACCATGTACCTTGCCCAGAAGCTGATTGGCAGCCAGTGAAGAGATTTTAGAACCGGTGTAATATGGGCAGATCTGGATGTGCCCGTGACCAGCCTGGCTGCCATATTTTGTACTGATTGAAGTTTCTGAACTTGGCACAAGGGTAGCTCCATGTAGAGCACGTTGTAGAAGTCGAGTTGAGGTTACTCATGCATGTATTACTGTTTCAAGGTCTCCCGGCTCCAGGAAGGGGTACAGCTGGCATATCAACCAAAGCTGATAGCAAGTGCTCTTGACCGTCTCATCCACCTGAGCCGTCAGTTGAAGTGACGAGTCCAGGAGCACCCCCAAGCTGTGGATAGAGTCATTCAGGGGAAGTGTGACCCCATCCAGAACTGGCTGGCATAACTCCATTCCCGGATTAGGGGTCCCTATTGCAAGTACCTCCGTCTTACCTGGATTCAACTTTGTTTGTTTTCCCTCATCCAATCCATTATCAAATTAAGACAGGCATTCAGAGGAGAGACTCCATCCTTATTCACTGCATCAGTCTGAGATACAGAGAAATATATTTGGGTGCCATGAGCGTACTGATAACACCCCACCCCATGTCTCCAGATGATCTCACCCAGTGGCTTCATGTAAATGTTGAACAGCATTAGGGATAGAATTGCGCCTTGAGGGACATCTGACTTGAGCTCCCTCTTGGCCGAATAACTGTCCCCAAGCGACACAGTCTGGAATCTGCCCAAGAGGTAGGACCGGAACTACTGCAAAGCAGTGCCTCCAATACCCAACTCTCCCAGGCATTCCAGAAGGATACCATGGTCAGTGATATCAAAGGCCACTGAGAGGTCCAAGAGCACCAGCAGGGTCACACTTCCCCTGTTGATGTCCAGACAGAGATTGTCAACTAAGGCAACCATGGTGGTCTCAACTCCGTATCTCGGCCTAAATCTGGTTTGAAATGGATCTAGAAAATCCATTTCTTCCAAGACTGCTTGGAGTTGAATGGCCACTGCCCTCTTGATGGTAAAAGCAAGACTGGCCTGTAATTGTTTCTGTACAGAGGGTCAAGGGAAGGCTTTTTTAGCAGTGGTTTAACCACAGCCCGTTTAAGGCAGGATGGAAGACAGCCTTCCCTGAAAGATGCATTATGTTTTTTAACAACATCTTGATCGTATCTCCCCCCTGGACGGCCAGGCAAGATGGGCAAGGGTCGAGTGAGCAGGGCGTCTTTTTCATACTACCAAGGAGCTTGTCCACATCCTCGGTACTAACATTATATACAATGGCATAGTAAAATATTGTCCCTTATATGAAACTGAAAAATCAGGTTTGCTTTTTGGATTTTTAAAAAAATATTGTCAAGTTGTGCATGATTCAATCCATGGATACAGAATTCATGAATATGAAGGGCTGATTGCAATTTTTAAGGCATATTTTTAAACTATTCCTTTTCTAAAAAAATATGTGGTGTTCAGAATTATGGGAGGAATTGACCAACTACACTCCTGTGTTTTTCCCAGGTAGGTGTTAAAGGCATAGGGGTGAAGTTGTGGAGTAGGGTAGGTGGCATGTTCTTGAACAAGACATTTTCAGCCTCAGTTTCCTGACTGTAAACTAGAGAAGCACCAATCTTCCATCCAAAACTGTTGCCAGGGCAAGCACCATTGCAATACCCACCTAAAACATGAGGGGCAGAATGGTTGGAGATTAAATGAATTTCCCATTTCTATTATAATGAGATCCGGATATGTATCTACCATGACCTGAACAAAACATTTCGGCCTGTTCAAAATTGGCTTCCAGTTCATTTATGGAATGGAAACTGCCTTAGCCATCCTTCACTGGGAGAGAAACAGGATACTCCTGGATCTCCCAATGATTTTAATATTATCAGCCATAGTTCTCTTCTGGGATACTTTGCTAGGAGGAAAAACTGAGATGTACCATTCTCTGTACAGAAACCCATATAATATGAAGATTCTTTGTGCCTACTGTGATGTTCCATGTATAACCCTTTCACTACATGAAACTGATATGAACAAACAACATTTCTAATCAGCAGCACACTATGAATTAGATATTTAAGCCTAAAGCAGATTGCTACTAGGGTTCTTTCAACCCCTTTATCACTGTTTCCCAGATTTATCAAAAGTACAGTTTGAACAACATGGAGAGATTAGGATGATATTAACACTAAGACACAGCATGCCTGGACTTATGAATATCTATACCCCTAGTGTGGGATGTGAACATCAGTCATATCCATGCATAAAAGTCCTCAGTGTGGGATATGAACATCAGCCAATTCATGTATCAAACTTGTGGTGGTCAAGATATGTCCCCTCCCATGCCAAAGTAACATGGAAGGTACATTTCTGTCAGTGAACAACTCATGTACTCCTTAGGTCACTGAAATGGGAAATGGCTCATGCAGAGACACAACTAACAGACTCCTTTAAGAGCAGACAATTCTATCTCCACACTTCTTCTTTTTTAAAAAATCAAGTTATACTGGGAGCACCTGAACAGTCATACCTGAAGCAGAAAATTACTTATCCCCAGTAAAGGCTAACAAGATAGCAGAAAATGCCACAGCATTAATAAATCATACAGAGATGTAGCAGGCAGCTTCCTCTAAGGATGGATTCTTTAGCCTCAGAAACACTAATTATTTAATTGCAAAGGGATCTTGTAGCACCTTTGAGACTAACTGAAAGAAAGAAGCTGGTAGCATGAGCTTTTGTAGACTTGAGCCTACTTCTGCAGCTGTATCTGAAGAATTAGGCTCAAGTCTATGAAAGCTCATGCTACCAGCTTCTTTCTTTCATTTAGGGGCCATTCACACTACCTTTTAAACCAGTTTTGAAATCAATTCTTCCATGTGAAGTTCATATTGGGCCTGATTCTGTCA
>NC_056525.1:122006053-122018796 GCF_019175285.1 Sceloporus undulatus
GCAGTGGTTAAAAGCCTGTACTGCAGCCATTCACTCAAAACCACAAGGTTGCGAGTTCAAGACCAGCAAAAGGGCCCAAGCTCAACTCAGGCTTGCATCCTTCCGAGGTCGCTAAAATGAGTACCCAGACTGTTGGGGGCAAATTAGCTTACTTGCTGTTCACCGCTATGATCTTTGGAATAGCGGTATATAAATAAAACAAATTATTATTATTATTATTATTATTAAATTTACTTAGATATGGAAGCTTTTCTCAATTTCCAATTTTATGTAGGGCTCAGTTTTAATGTAATCTCTTGCTGATCATTGCTGTTGCTATTTTCCTACAGGATACTCTGCACTTTTCAAAATAATAATAAAAAAGCCCCAAACTACATAATAAAGGAACCTCTCAGGATCAGGTGTTACATTTGGGGCCAGAGAGGCTTCTCAAGTCATTGCCCATTCAAGGTAGAGAAGCACTGAGCCATCCAACCAGACTCTGAGAATGATTTAATTCTTCCTCGCTCCCTTCCCTCTGTGGTATTACTGCCCCTTCTCTTGTTCAGTTTGATCTATGTATCTTTACAGTAAGAAATCATCAACAAATAAATCTGATACTCACATGAAAAGTCTGGATGGATCAGAGGAATTTCTCTGCACAAATGTTAAAATGGTGATGTCATGACAAATCTCAGATGAAAGGCAAAATAGAGTGTCAGCTTTAATTTTTTGCTGGAGAAGAAAAATGTTTTCTTCAAACAAAAATGAAAGCCTTTCTTCTAATGTTTTCATTTAAAATGCTCATAGTAACTTCTCAATACTATCTATCCCTCTGATAAAGGTAAAAGTTATGAGCAAACAGTCCGTAATGTATACTTAACATATATTTAGACAACTGGAAATGAACAAAAGGCATCAAAACCTAAAACTTCAGAAACAGACAACTAATATGAAAGCTAATATGGAAGTAAGTTTTATTGATCTCAATGGGAAACGCCCCCCTACAGTGAGGACCTAAAGAGCCATGTAAGGGTTAGGGTTAAAGTAGATTTGGGTTCAAAGTGCAAAAATAATTTGTATTTAATTAACTCAGCAGGGGGAGAGAGGAGAAAAACAAGCAGAATTTTGCCCTTCTTAGTAGGCTCTGGCAAAAGCAAAGTGCTGCAATCTCTCCTATCTTATGCATTCTTCCTCATTAATAGCTTTTGCCATCTTGACCACATGTTGATGTTGCTTGGCCATGAAGTTGGAAGACATGCTAAAAATCAGTTTTCTGCACACAAAAGACAACTGAGTCAGAGGAGACCTGGCTGGGCCAATAACCTGTTGCAGAAATATGATCAATCTCCTCCTAAGAAGCAAAGATTAAAATATCACAGACAATACCTTGTTTATCTGTTGGATGCTGCTGACTAAAATCAAACAGGAACTATGTTGTGTTTGTGATGTATTTGCTGTACAAATAAAAATTTCATGTATGTCTGTCATGAGTGTGTTCGTTTGAGTCATCTGGTACATTCCTATCCTTGGGCTTGTAAAAGGAATCTCAAGGCAACTACTAGGGAAAGTTCCTTGAGGGATCACTCCTTGTAAGGAAAAAGGTTATCTATTAAGCCCAGACAAGAAGCATTTTGTTTGACCACTCCATCAGGGAAGCAAGCATTATTTCACACAAGTAAGTCCAGTAAGGCCAAGTCACAATGGTCTCCCTGGAGGAAGCTTGGTGCTCCTTCCTGCTCTTGTTCTTTCTTCAGTTTGACTTTAAGACAACAATCTGCTTTGCTCTCTCTCACCTCTATTTCCATGCCAAAGACAGCCTAGCTGGTTCATCGCAGGCTTGTCCTGCCTGCTCCAGGGCTGCCTGGCTAGCTTCCAGGACTCAAGGCTATTAGTCCAGCTCCTCTCTTTGCCAAGGTGCCTCCTGGTTTCTTTTTAAAAGGAAGGTGTTATTTTATGTTATGTAATGCTTTTAAGAGTGGTAAGAGACTAGCAAGTTACTAACATGTTTGCTTTTCAGTTACATCATCACTTACAAAGATAAAAATAGAGAAATGTATACAAATTCTGCCAATAATTTTTTGGAAGCAACATTGAACACTATTATCTCCCAAAGTAGTATGTTAGAGGCTATGTGATGACCTAGGGGCAGCTATGAGAGAACTAGAAAATATCCTAAAATGTAAAGACATACAACTGAGCACGAAAGTTAGAATTATACAAGCCATTGTATTCCCTATTACCATGTATGGATTTGAGAGCTGGGCAGTTAAGAAAGCAGATAGGAAGAGAATTAATTCATTTGAGATGCAGTGCTGGAGAAGAGTGCTGAGATTACCATGGACAACCAAGAAGTCAAACAAATGGGTCCTAGAGCAGATCAAACCAGAAATCTCTCTGGAAGCCAAGGTGACAAGACTCAGGCTGACATACTTTGGCCACATCATGAGGAGGTACAACTCACTTGAAAAAAGCAATAATGCTAGGGAAAGTAGAGGGAAGCAGAAAAAGAGCAAGGCTAGATGGATGGACTATTAAGGAGGTCATGGATATGAATGTGCAGGTCCTGAGCAGAGCAGTGGAGCATAGGGAGTCTTGGAGATGTCTCATCTACAGACTCGCCATGGGTGGAGATCGACTCAAGGCTGGATAACAACAACAACAAAACTACATTGGTTCTTCTGAGCTATATCCATTTCCTTTCCATGAAGGTCCCTTTTCTCTTTCCTGTCCCCATCCCACTTTACATTTCCTCTGCCACAATCTGTGCATAACATGATTTAGGAGGCTGAGACTCCTCCTGATCTTGGGAGAGCTGTCCAGGGAAGGAGAAAGGCAGACTGCCACCGATCAAGAGGGCAAGCTGCTAGGGAGAATATGTCCTGCTTACCTCTTCTCAGGGCAGCACAGCAGGGGAATATACAAAGGAATAGGCCAGAGTCCAGTCCAAAGGTCACACAATACCAGTCAGTCAGTCACAGCAAAGGGTAGAGGGAAGAGCATAGTCACAAGGCAAGTCCAGCGGTCAGATAACCAGAGTCTTGAATCAAAGAGCAAGGAACACAGGAACAACAAGGCTGCAAGACTGGTTGTCCGCTGCAAAGAACCTCCACAGCTGGAGGTCTCTTAAAAGACCTCTGTTTCTCTCAACTGAAACCTATTAGCTCTCCTCTTGGCTTCTAGGCTGGAAGAATGCCTCAAAGACTCCAGGCCTGTCTTCGCTCCACAGGTCCTAGCACCTGTAGCTTAGAGTCCATGGAGTCTGTTTCTCCCTTTGCAGCTTCCTAAGCCTGCTCTGGGACTGCTGATCTAGGCAACCCCATATCTACCCCTGTCTCAGCCTCCTCCATGTCTTCAGAGTCTGAATCCTCTGACTGTGCCTTTAAGTCAGGCCCAGGGCAGTCCATGACAAAACCCTGCCTCTGCCACAATCCCTGTACATTATGATTTAGGCAGCTGAGATTTCAGGTTTTCTATGGCTACACAGTGACCCCATATCTGATGTGAGATTTGAATCAAGAGACTTCATCTCTGGCAGCATTTTCATCTAACTGCCATGCTATGCTACGCAAGCTCTCATAGGTGTAACACTGTCCCTTTCAGCTTCTTAAACTGCCAAAAGACCACCCCAATCTCCCACTTCCATGAAGAGCTGATTTTTCAGAACCACTCATTCCTCAGATCTCTCCCCTGCTGTGAGTGGAAGTAAAGGATGGTAATTAGAGTCAACTGTAATATAGTGTCTTATTTCCCACAAACAATGAATGCTAAGACAGCATGCATGCTTAATAGGCAACTTTCTAATGCTGATAATTATGCTAATTAGAAACTAATGTTTTTTTCCCATATTTGATCCCACTCAGTGGTTGCTAACAATATTGGTTTCAAATTTTGACCATTTCTTTGCTGCATGTGGAATACTTTTTTAAATTACCACAAAGAAATAATATTCTCTCCTCTCTTTGAAATGGTGCTCTCATGCCCATTCTCTCTCTCTCTCTCTCTCTTTGTCACACACACAGACACAACCTTTGAGCTCTTAATATGCCATTTTAGTAAATGGATTAGCAGGATGTCATTTAGTAAAGGGGAGATGAAGCAGCAGTTACTATCACTTCCCAGTTTTAGATGCAAGTGATGGAAGTCTGCATGACTGGTGACATGATGAGAAACACTGGAAGAAGTTCAACGATATAGCCGTGTTAGACTGTGGAATCAGTACTTAGAGAGATCTTGCAGCACCTTTGAGACTAACTGAAAGAAAGAAATTGGCAAAAGCTCACGCCACCAATTTCTTTCTTTCAGTCAGTCTCAAAGGTGCTACAAGATCTCTCTACATACTGGAAGAAGTTGTCCCACAACATGGATTCTTTTCAGATTTTGCATTCTTCCTCCTAAAAGTTTTCCATGAAATATACCTTATGCCTTTTGAAAAGCACTATCTGCAAAATGTACTCCATCACCAGATGGAGTCAGACCCATACATAATAATAAAAGTGTCTCTTTCTGTGTGTGTATGGCAGCTGTAACTTATCAAGACACTGAGCCAGAAACCTGTAAATTCAACACCATGTTGTCACAGTTACAGAGCAAAGTTTTGAATCAAAATTCTAAAAAGGAACTTTGCTAGAAGCAAAATAGGTGTGGAGTTGTTGCCTATCTTGCAGCAACAGCCAAGTAGACTGCGGTTGGTTTTTAATAATAAAAGAATTATAATAACAACTCTGTATGCCTTTCTGATTGTGATAGCCACAACCTCTTGGGACATGCTGCTAGACAGAACATTTTGGATTGTGGTTCAAGCTGCAATGCCCAGTTTCTATTCAAAAAGTAAACATTTTAAATGGTGGAGGCTCATGGGAAGTAAAAAAAAAAAAGGGGGTGGGCTGCCATAACATTGTGAAATTACAGTAGATGCCTCAGAATCACAAATGGGTTTGTGGTTATCATTCAGGGTGTAGTATTCAGTTTATCTCTTAGGAACAGCTGAAGTATAAAAGGGATAATGGAAAAAAGGAGGCCACATGGACCCCTTTGGGGCACTTAATATGGACCCAGGGGCGCCTTATGCAGCTAATAAATAATAAAGTTGATAATTATGTAAAAATCTTAGTGCTGATGGAAACACAAAGGCTGGGCAGCAATACCTACTCATAATTTCTGCAACATCTACTTGAAATATCTACTTATGTCATATATGAAAGCCTCTGCTTTTAGATGAGCATGTGTCCACTGGAAAGAGCTAGAGTTAAAACTAACATAGAAAAAAGCAGGGCTAGTTTAATTGGTATGCAAAATATATTACACAGCCTACAATAGCAACAGAACAGATATCATACAATAGAATTTGTCAAGGATACTACGGAGACCCTAAGGATGGACATTTCAAGGTTATTTTTTTTAATGTGCTGATTACATCCCTTCAAATCTGTTTGTACCTTAGAGTACGTAGCACTACTCCAAGGTACAAACAGATTTGAAGGTGGCAGAAATCTGTAACATGGCACAACTATTTAGTGAGGGCAGTAACTCCATTTAATTCTATGAGAAGCAACCTGGTGAAATGGTGACTAGTAAGAGATGCACAATTTAACCTACTGACTCCAATGGAATGCTGTTAATATTACATCCACCACATTGCATGGAACGGTGAACATCTGGCCCTCCAGATATTGCTGGACTATAACCCCTGCTGTTGATCTTTCCCAACATAGCCACAAGTGACAGATAAAGGGAGATAAATAAATAAATAAATAAAGTGATATATTTTTATTTATAGCCCATGTCTCTGTCTGGGACAACCGGGTGGCTTACCATTTAAAAACAGTATAGTCCCATATCCCAATATCCCCTCCATTCCTAAAATAGCAATTGAACAATTCACAGTTTAAAACATACCTTAAAATAAACAAATCAAACAGTGGCTATAGCAAATTCAGAGGGGTAACGGGTTCAGATTTTTGGTGGCCAGTTATCTATTCGGGAAAGGCCTGCCAGAAGAGATCCATCTTAACACCCTGGTAATGTGATGGATCTCCTCCGGCAGGCCATTCCATAATCTGGGAGTGGTTACAGTACAACAGCATCAAGAGAGCTGCACTTTCCCCATCCCTAATGCATAGAATGGCTGTGTTGGTAGGTGTTCATCTCTATATAAGGAAAGAAAAGGAAGGCATCAACGTAAGAGCAGAAGAAACCTTCCATTGTGTACTTGAAACAGTTTAAGGTCCAATGGATTTTGAATCAGACAACTTATTCACAGGTAACTGAACCTATTCCATTTTAGAGACGGCTAACATAATTCTGCATTCCAACTGGTAAAGGAAGTAGATATTTAAAAAGGCACAGATAATTTCTATAGCATGGGAAAGCAGTACTTTTCTTTAGTTTTGTTTCTATAAGGGAGGGACATTTGTGGGGCTGTGGATCAAATGCCATCTCAAATAGACTATGCTGTTTCCTCTCTTCTCAGTTTTCAAAAGGCACCTCTTTCAGGTTTGCCAGCAAAAACAATCAGAAGAAAGCAGCTTGGGGGTGATCCTGGATTTGTCACTTCATCTGTCCTCTCAGATTGATGCGGCAGCCAAGAGCGCCTGTTATCAGCTTTGGCTGATACGCCAGTTGCACCCCTACCTGGAGCAGCGGGACCTAGAAACAGTTGTACATGCCCTGGTAATCTCTCATCTTGATTTCTGTAATGCGCTCTACATGGGGCAACCCTTGTGCCATGTCCGGAAGCTTCAACTGATGCAAAACACGGCAGCCAGACTAGTCACTGGGAAATCTAGGGTGCATTACAGACCGCCCAAAAGCGGGCGGTCTGCCGCCGCCATCATTAGCTGCGCCGAAAAGCCCCAGCGGTCATACCGGGAGGCTTCCCGGCGCAGCTAAGAAGAAGTGCCGAAATGGGGCTTCTTCTTGCCACCCGGAAGTGGCACTGCGAAGTGCGAGGCGCGCACTTGCGGCGTCACTTCCGCCGCGCAACGTCCAGACGCTATGCATCCAAGACGTCAAAATGGCGGCCCCTGTGTGGACGGGCACCGCCATTTACTACGCACTCTGTGCGTACTAGAAAAGGGGCTGGTTAGGAAGGTAAGACTCTTCCTAACCCTAGCACGTCCCTTTCTAAGCCTAGTACGCGCAGAGCGCGTACTTTGTGTGTGTGTGTAACGCGCCCAAGTTTGACTGATTTACACCTATTCTAAAGTCATCACACTGGCTGCCTATTAGCTTCCGGGCTCAGTACAAGTTGTTGGTTATTACCCATGAAGCCCTACATGGCCTGGGTCCAGTCTACTTGAAGGAACGCCTCCTCCCATATAATCCTTCTTGTACACTCCATTCCTCCGGGAAAAATCTTTTACATCCAAAACAGACCAGATTGGCGGTGACCTCCTGGAGGTCTTTTTCCTGCTTCGGCTCCTAAAGCTTGGAATGACCTACCAGAAGAGATTCGCCAATTATCCTCATTGGAGGCTTTTAAAAAAGTGACAAAGACCTTTCTCTTCCGGCAGGCCTTCCCTGAGTGATAACCGCCCAGAACTGATTCTATCCGTCCTTCCTACTATATCTCCTCGTCAGTCACGGATTGTAGAATAATCTTGTAATGTTGTATTGTATTGTTATATATTTTAATCATGTTTTATATTAATTTTATAGTTTGGGAGGGAGGGTTGGGTCAAGGTTTTGTGGGTTTTATTGTTTTTATATTGTGTATCATAAACTCTGTTGTTACCCACCTCAATTCCCAAATGGAAGAGGTGGGATATAAATAAATAAATATATTATTATTATTATTATTATTATTATTATTATTATTATTATTATTATTATTATTATTATTATAGCAAACAAGTTCATAGGGGTACCAAAATTAGCCCATTTCATATGTTTTACTTCACATCCAATCAGAGCTTAGGAAAATTTATTTTTGGACTACAATTCCCTGAATGCTGACTAAGACATTCTGTGAACTGCAGTCCAAACAGGGATCTTTTCCAAGCTCTGGTTATTATGTTACAAGCAACTTTCACTTATTCTCTAGCATTTTCCAAACTCTGTATGCTATGAATCCATGGGACAGGCAGCACTGTGGTTGCAGGCTCTGCAAACCCCTATATGAGCATTCATTACACTGCTAAAAAGAACCATTCAAGTGCAGCTGTATGCTCAGAAGGCTCATCTCCATGCTTTCAGAAACCCTGGAAAATCACAGTTCCTGAACAAAGAACTCCATGATGACTATAGCTATATGTGTGGGTATCTTCAGCACAGCACAGTAAAAGAATGTACATCAGGGGGCAAAAATTGCAACTCTTTCTATGTATGATCATTCTACTCACCACTAAAACATCTGAAAAGACAAGTGTGCTGTGACTACCAGTCCCATCTTCTTACTTTGTTCCACAACTGAACAGCACTTTCAGAAAGAGTTTATATCAGACTTAGGTTTTTGAGATCAGAGCTTACACCTATTTTTTCACAATCAGGTATTTTTCAAACAAAACATCACTTGAAAAAAGGCACACATAGCAGATCTCAAAGTGTGAGTAGCAGCAGAAGCAGCTTTAAGAAACCCAATAAATAGTCAATAAGAACTACACCAGGATGGTCATCCATGAGACATCTTCCTCTGTTTTCTTCGCCAGCAACATAGGTAGGTTTGGAGTGCTTCTCTGCAGAGCAGAACCAGAGAAGCTCTCTCCGCTCCACAATGTTCAGTCTCACAAGAACCCTTAACCTCATCCATTAACCTTCAACATGCTAAGAAGAACTTACCCACTCAGAACGACAATGAAATCCATGACGTTCCATCCATTCCGTAAGTACGAGCCTTTGTGGAAAACAAATCCCAAAGCCACAATTTTAATGCCAGCTTCAAAGCAAAAGATCCCAATGAAATACGGTTCTGTCTTCTCCTACAGGGAAGAAACAAGTAACAGTTCAAAGAAGGGAATCAGCAAACATTCAGGAAGTAAGTGAATATCCCTACATGTATTTAAAGACATTTAAAGAAATTTAAATAATTTATAAGAAGCCAGACTTCTAGTGACCAGAAGTGCTGTAAAACTGATGCTAGGCATGTTTACAAAATTAAATCCCATTTAAGTTGGAGTGGCTTAGTGACAAACAAGTAGATTTTATCCTTCGATTCCACTGAACCTGAGCTGCTTTACAGTTTCATGGACTCAGGTTCCGAACAGACAGGCCAAAATAAAGCTGCTTCGGGTCACTTTGGAGGTATGCTGTTTAAATGACACATGCATCCTAAGAGGCCAGAAGCTGTGCCAAAGCCGCGCTCCAGTCCTCAGGACTGAAACATGGCTTTGGCATGGCTTCTGGCCTCTTCAGACACATGCACCATTTAAACAGCACACTTCCAAAGTGACCCGAAGCAACCTTATTTTGGCCTGTCTGTTTGGGCCCTCAGTCTACAAAAGTTAAGCTGCATGCATGTCCTAGCCAATCAATGGGACTATATGCCATGATCAGATAATTCTGGGTAACTAGTTAATTGGTTATCTACATGTGCTACACTCTTTCAATGAAATCCCTGGCCTAATATCTTTTTTCATCATAATCCTCTGCAAATATGTTTGTAAGAAAGCCCCTTTGAACCAAGTTTGACTGGTGGGCTCCATACAGGCAATGAGAGAGTTTCCTATGTGATTTACAAAAAAACCTAATATTCATACACATTTCCATACACGGTGTGTGTTTAATAGCAAGAAACATTTCTCCAGGAAGGGCAATGTTTAGAATGACTACCTGCCATCTAACATTACTGTTTTATGGTCTCAAACCCAATCTTGCTTACTTAGCTCCTTCCCCACTCTTTCCTGTGACCCTCACTCCTTTACTCACTCCTTTGAGAACGACCACTAGTTTTATTACAGTGTTGTTAGATTCCCTTTCAATATTTCACTGAAACAAAAACTTCAAAATTTACATTAAAATTAATTTTAGGGGGCATTCTAGAGCAAATTTTCCCTCTTGCAAATTTCTTAACACTCAACACTCCCCCTGCCCAAAATGCAGTCAAATAATTTATAAGAAGGCAGACTTCTAGTGACCAGAAGTGCTGTAAACATATTCTGTAGTTTCCTATCCTTCATAGTCAACAAAATTGCCATCAAGCCGAGGCTAAGCCCCAGCAAGGATAATAGCTCAGCCATTGCTGAAAAAGGGAAAGGGTATTTTTGACTCATTACCACTCCTAAAGCCTGAAGGACTTTTTAAAAATTGCTTTTAGTTAGTTTAAATTTGCTTTCAGTTAGTTTAACCCCTTATTTGAGTTTTAAGTGTGACTCAGTTTTATCACTGTCTATATACATGGACATTCTGATATTTTTATCTTGTATTTTATATGCTGTAATTTTGTAACTGTATTTAGTATTCTATTGATATGGTCAGCTGTCTAATCAATAAACTTGTTGTTGTTGTATCTAAAGCCTGAAGCACAGCATGTTGGGTTTTCTTGTTCGGCATCAGCATTGCCATCCGCACTCAGATATACATGCATCACAGAGTACTAAAACAGCACCAGCATCCAGGTATTAAGAAAAAAAGGTGGAAGGAATCAATCAAAGCCAACTTACTAATCTCCGAGACATAGGCGTCTTATCATCCTCAGGAAGATGCTGTTCCAGGGCCAGAACGATGCAGTTCGCAATGATAGTTGCCAGAATCATGTATTCAAAGGGAGTGGAGCACAAAGTTAAGGAATACAAAGAAAACAACAGAAGTGGAATAAGTCTCTAGATTCATCAGCTTCCTTGCTCAAGCACTTCCACACAACCTTTTTGTCACTCCACCCATTACTGAGCAGTGAACATTTACTAATCTCTCTCCCTCTCTCTCACACACACAATAGGAAAGATAAGCCTTGGGTTTGGTGGGCAGCACAGTGAAACATTCTGATAAAGCTATTTGAAAGCTGTGAGCAATCAAGGAAAGAGCCAAGTGCATTGGCAGCTCACTCTCTATAAAGACAAATTCTCATCATGTAGGGAATAACCTCAGCAGTTTCAAGTTCTATTGGAAAGCTTGCAGGCAGGTAAAGAGCAGGAAGACTCAACTCACATCCCCACGCATTTATAAAGTTCAAGGCTTTTTGTGAGGACAAAATGAGACCACGGCTTAACTGTAGCTTGAAAATCATTAGAGGAATGGTAGGTAAAACACACACATACACACAAAGCAGTCAATAAGCTGCCACAAAGATTTAAACTGGATTTCAGTAATTAATTGTCCAGAGAAGGTGTCTAGGCTCCTTCTATGGTTGCTCCAGAGTCTCAGCTTTGTCAGACTCTTGAGGCAATTCAACAACACAAAACAATGATTGTCAGAGTTGGCTCACTGCCTTCTGAAAAACAGCGCCAGTCTATAGCTGGGCTCATCCCATGCTGATGCTCTGCAAGAGATTCTTTGTGCACTAAACTAAGCGATCCACCATAGACTACGGAAAATCATGACCCACCACTACTGACAGTTCAACTGTTGTTTGAGAGTGAGCAAGAGAAGGACATTATCTTAGTGAAAAGTGTATTTGAAAGCTGACAAATGTTGTTGTTGTTATTATCATTAATATTAGATGCTCCAGTCCCACTTTCCAACTGTCTGCATAGAACAAGACTGACTTTAAAGTGGCAGTTTGAGTTGTCCAGGTCATTAAGGCGCAGATAAACCAATCTCTCAAACAATTAAGCTTCTCAGGTCAATTAAGCTTTTGACACTCTTCAACCCGTCTCCCTTTCCTTCAGTTTCCACTTTCTCATCCCTTCCTGTGCGCCAAGGCCACTCTTGCACATGTTTTCAGTTCCCCTGCCCTCCTCTTCTTACATGGATCAACATGGCTTTAACAATACACTGCTTGTACTAGACTAGACAGTATTCACTGGTATATGACCAGTCATGGAGGGACAAATACCATAAGAAACACACACCGCCAGTGCCTTAGTGTCAGTTGTTGTTGTTTTGAATGCACCATCAAGGTGACCTCAACTTATAGTGACCATATAATAGGCAAGATTTCTCAGCAAGATTTCTTCAGGCATTGCCTTGTGCTGAGACTGAGAGACTGTGACCAAGGTCAGCCAGTCAATTTCCGTGATTGAGCACAGTTATGAACCCTGGTATCCCAGAGTCCCATTTCAATGCTCTAAAGACTACAGCACACTCAAGTTAGTGGCAGCACAAGTGTTCATGTTAGTAGCAGTGCAGGTATGTATACATACACAGCCTCAAAACACTAGGTTGTTGTTATTGTTGTTGTTGTTTTTGTTCAGGTCATTTCCAACTTATGGCAACCCTAAGGTGAATCTACCATAGGGTTTTCTTGGCAAGATTTGTTCAGATTTATTCAGAACCCTGGTCTCCAAAGTTGTAGGATAGCACTCAAACTACAATGTCACGGTGACATAAGACAGGGAAAGAGAGTCACATGTTGAGTCCTAATGGGATCTTCTCTCAAGTGTTCAATGCATTTTCAGATCTTAAGGACCAGACTGGAGTCTAAAGCTTCATCCAGATGCAAGTCCTGCAACATCAAGGTAAAAGACAGAAGCTAGGAAGGCTGAAGGAGTTAGTGTTGGAAGAAACTTATGCATTCTCTTTCCCCTTATTATATAGATAGGGTTTGCTATTTAGGTCCCTCTCTTTTTAAGACTGTCTCTATGTCAAGATTCTAAATTGTTAAACTTACGGGGGGGGGGGGGTGTCCCTAGCCTGCCTTCACCTACCTCTGAGGCTCAGAGAATGTGATT
>NC_056525.1:122018806-122033969 GCF_019175285.1 Sceloporus undulatus
TCCCCATGGTAACCGGGTGGGTTTCCATGGCTGAGTGAAGATTCAAATCCTGGTCTCCAGAGTCATACTCCATTGCTCAAACTGCTACATTCCAAGTACATGAGGCTAAAGTCTTTAGCCATGGGCCCCCTTGTTCACCTATAAGGTGGGGAAAGAAAAAGGCATGAAGGGAAAGGCCACCACTGAGTAGCAGTTACTTCCCTAGAAGATTTGGCTTGCATCTGGAGGAACTGGGAGAAAATAAATTCCTTCTCATCACTTGATACCCTGCCCAGGGAAATACAACAAGCTGGCTGAAAAGACTGACAGGTCCCATCTCTGGCACACCGAGCTGAGACTTGACTCTCAGAATGTTTGGGCAGTGTAAAAAAAATTCTGCAGTAAGAGAAATAAAAGACTGATCCCAAGCATAGATAGGAATGTGAGCGTGTGTAGAAGGCTGGAAAAGGGCTTTTCTACTTCTGTTACCACAGCCGGGGGGGAGGTGTTCTGCAAAGCAGGTAATTCCAGTTGGTTATCTCTTCCCTGTTGAACAAAGGAGACCTTCTGCCATAATCATTCAATGGCCAGTTGCACAAGGGATCAGAGAGACTAGTGTACTTACTAAATACTGGACACTAATACATTCCATGGTACTTCAATCCATACACACACACACCTCTTCAGGTGTTTGTAGCAGAGAAGTAACACTTTCTTTTCTTCACTGGAAGAATGAAATCTTTCCCACTTACTGCTTCTCTTTGCAAAATTCCTGCCATCCAAAAGTACTTCCTCCACCTCCCCCTTTTAAAGCCAGCATATACGAGTCAGCATGGCATAGTGCCCTGGTGGCACGGTGGTTAAATGCCTGGACTGCATCCATACACTCACAAACCACAAGGTTGTGAATTCAATACCAGCCAGGGGCTCAGGGTCGACTCAGTCTTGCATCCTTCTGAGGTCACTAAAATGAGTACCCAGCTAGTTGAGGGCAATTAGCTTACAGTTGCAAACCACTTACAGAGTGCTTAAGTGCACTGATAAGCGGTATAGAAATGTACATGCTAATGGTTATAGTGGTTTGAGTGTTTGACTACGACTCAGGAAACCAGGGTTCCATTTCCAGATCAGCCATGAAACCCACTGAGTGACCTTAGACAAATCACACTCTTTCAGCCTCAGGGAAAGGCAATAGCAAACCTTCTCTGAACAAATCTTGCCAAGAAAACCCTATGATAGGGTCACCTAAGAGTCGCCATAAGTCAGAAACTATTTGAAGGCACACAACATACATAGTATTGCACACGCAGATTACAAAAGTAACACATATTTAACAAATTCAGTCATGTACTACAGTCTCCTTGGTGTAGAATCATTAAATATTTTAATATTTTAATACAATTTAAGAAGGAAATGTGGGTTGCCAATTATTTTAAAAAGTTAGAAATGCAGTTGTCAGATCCTTTGATTCCTAGCTGTAGCATTTAACAAGTCAATTGTGTAAAGATGGTTGCCTAGTAAAATAAGTATTGATAAATATAAAAGCCACATGAGACCCAGTCTGGCATAATGGCTTGAATGCTGGTTTACAACTCTGAATATCAGGGTGTGATTCGCAGCTCAGCTATGAAATCCACTGGTTGATTCTACGCAAGTCACATGCTTTCAGCCTCAGGGGAAGGCTGCCAAATCTCCTCTGAACAACTCTCCAAGAAAAAACCTATGATCAGTTTGTCTTAGGGTTGCCAAGAGTCAGAAATGAATTGTCGAAGTCACACAGCAACAAGAAGCCAAATAGACATGGATCCCAGAAGAGAGGGACAGGGGTGCTTGATCCCAAGACTAAGCAAAGCTTCCCCCTAGGCCTAATAACCTAGCAAAATGGCATCACCAAAACTCCTGTCTAGCTGAGCTTCCTCAGGGATTATCACTCAAAGGTGAACTAAATGATCAAGCACTAAGAAATATTTACAGCAATTGTTTTGGAGCCTCACAGGAATAATAAATGTTGCCTGCAATCGAACCTAGGGAAACTTACTTGGGAGTAAGCTACGTTGACTACACAGAGGACACTTCTAAGCACACACTGTACTTATATAAGTTTTATATTTAAGGATGTTTCAATGACAACGAACAGAAAAAAGTCATTTGCCTTCCCTCACAAATACCAGCACGTCGGTAAAAATTAACTACAACCTGTCTGTCAATGTTGAGTCTCCCCCACACCTTAAGAAGAGTTCTGGGGTGTACTGTAAACAGAAATCAAAGAACAAGAAACCCCAATGACCTTTTTTCATCCCTCATTCATTTTTTTAATTCTCTAGTTATGAAAATACTGCTGTCATAAATGTGTATCTGCTGGAGATCATTGCCATATTATTCATTACACCTACAAGCAAAAGAAAGGAGGAGGAAATGGAAAGGGCAAAGACAAGGGAACTCTGCCTTGTGTTTTTTTTGAGGTGTCCTGGCATTGCACTTGCCTACTGACACACATAAGGGAAACCAAGTACATTTCTTATGTACAGAGCTTGTTTGTTGTTGCCGTGTGCCTCCAAGTCATTTGTGACTTATGGCACCCCTAGGGCAAACCTATCATAGTGTTTACTTGGCAAGTTTCTTCAGAGGGAGTTTGTCATTGCCATCCTCAGAGAGAGTATGATATGCCCAAGGACACCAAGTGAGTTTTTATGCTCAAATGGGGACCTGAACCCTGATCTCCAGAGTTGTAGGCCAACACCCAAACCGTTACACCATGTACCTTTTTTGGACTATAACACCCAGAATTCCTGAATCACAATGGTCACTAGCCATGCTGCATCTGGGAGATTCTAGGCGTGGCAATCCAACAATAACCTTTTCAAGCTCTGCTTCTATTGTGTTGTTGACCTGCAAGGCTATATAGTGCGTCCTCACCTTACGCGGGGGATCCGTTCCAGATCCCTCCGCGTAAGGCGAATTCCGCCTATGCTCGAGCCCCATTGGAAACAATGGGGCTCGTGCGTAGCGGTGCGGCGGCACGGGGCACAACGGGCACATGCGCCCATTCAATTGAATGGGACGCGCCGCCCCTTCCGCCCCGCGGCTTGAGCGCGTATGCTCAAGGCTGCGTATGGCGTGCCCACGTATGGCGCGGGCGCACTGTACATATCCATGGCAATGTAAAAACATGTTTTTCGAAGACCAGCTCACTTGATCAGGCTCATACTCTGATTTCCAACTGAAACGTCTGCAAGCCCATTCACAGGAGATTTTAATAGTATGCCCAAATGAAAAGACACAGCAGTATAATCCTTAGTCCACATCTTCCACATGTTATGGGGCTTCAACTCCCATTAGCCCTACCTAGCATATCCAATGTGAGGGATTATGGGAAATGCAGTCGAATAACATTTTTGAGAGCCACAAGTGATTCATTCCTGCTTTACTTATTTGGGTGATGAATATTTCAAAAAATGCGTCTGTATTTATATATTTTTAAAACAGGATTTGTTTTGTTTGTTTTTTGTTTGATCAGCCAGAAATATAATATTTGCAGCTCTATCTACACTAAAAATGATAAACTGGTTGGAAACCATGGGAACTGATGGTCTGGGATGGAGGTGAAGATCTCTGACACAAAATTCCTAACCTCTCACCAAACTATATCTCCTAGAGCTCCTTGGAGGAAGCCATGGCAGAGACAATAGTCTGAATGGAAGTAATATATATTCTTGACACACTACATTATTATAGTGCTATATACCACTTTAACTGCCATGGAAACATTCTGGGGTTTGTAGTTTAGTGAGGTCTAAGATCTTTCTGGCTGAGAAAGTTAAATTCCTCTCCCTCAACTGCAAATCCAGGACTGCATAGGACAGTTGTCTTGGCAGTTAACGTGGAATAAATAGCACTATAACAATATAGTGTGATAAGTAAATGTCCTGAAGTAAAAGTCAGAGGAGAAGGATTTGTCTTAATTAAAAAAAGAACCACAGGTGGCTGAAGAAACTATTCGAGAGCAAAGTTAATAACAAATAAATTATACCAGTACAACATGTTTTCTTTTCATGACATTCACTGAAGCAATGCCAAGTTATTATTTAAAAAGTCTTTGCCTAGGGAAGCAAGCGTTTTGAAACAAAGAATAACCAGTGTTCCTGCACCATTGTAGAAGATGTTACTCTTTTGAGAGGGATTTCCTTAGCGCCTTGTACAGTGGGCCCTTGGTATCATCTGCGGTTTGGTTCCAAGATCTTCATGGATACCTAAATCCATGGATGCTCAAGTCCCATTGTACACAGTGGCATAATAAAATGGTGTGCCATACATAAAATAGCAAAATCAAGGCTTGCCTTTTGGAATTTATATATTTTAAATTATTTTTAAGACCTGGATAGTTGAATCCATGGATAAAGAAATCTATGGATATGGTGGGCTCACTATATTATCTGATTATCAGTAGGACTATTTGAATAATAGTTCCTCCTCTCCCCCAAATCTGGGCCATGGCCACTGAAGGGGCTTTCTAATAGCCAGTATCATGGGATGGCCACTTACTCTCTCATGACACGGCAACTGCATCCATACAGAAAGGCAATAATCTATAATGGAACAGTCAAGACTGGCCTTATGCTTGCTACCTCTAACAATAAAGTGTCAAAGGTGTTTGTGCTGAATAGCCTACAATGTCATTGGAGTCTCTCCTGGTCAGTGGGATCCAACAGGACATAAAATTCAGAATGTTTCCATCAAGATGGATCCATAAATCTGCTGAAAAGGCCATCTACTCCAATCCCCTGCCAATGCAAAGATTCACCATTAAAGCACTTTGAGAAGTGGCCATCTAAAAATCTCTACTGAAAAAGAATCTATAATTTTCTAAGGTGATAAACACAGTATAGTAGTTGAATGAACTCTACAAGTACCAGGGTTTTTTTAATGTCTTATATTAATGCATATAATGCTGGATAAGTGAATTTGGATGAGATATCTGTACTTTTTCTTAAACAGAGAAATAACACATTTCACTTTTTCCATTCACCAAAGAGGCACTACCTGCATGATTAACATTTGAAAGAGCAAGCCTACAGTAATTATGTCCTTACAGCCTGCTCTAAATGTGCTATAGCTAAAAGAACAAGGGGATAAGTTGAAGTAAACTGAAGGAATGTCACCAAACAGCTAGTCAGAACTATACTGACTTTTCCCTGTATCCACTCTTAACCAGCAAAAATTCCAACAAAGCCATGGGAGATAAAATATTTGTAATAGAGTCATATGTCCAATTTTAAAAGACATTTGTTTATTTATTTTTTTCACCCTTGTTGATTTCCCCAAAACTCACAAGCAATTAACACTGGCTCAAAGGGAAAAACACTTATTTTGCTGGTGTTGCTACTGTAACATAGGACCCTTGGGTAAGATTCATTTGCCTAGCTCAAAATGAAGGCATTGCCAGCAGAACGGCACTCAGTATGAGTCTGCTTCTCACGGCTGAATTCTTTAAATGGTCCATTTTCTCTTCCAAAACATATAGAATATACCACCTTACAGCAGTTTTGTTAGGAAGAGTGCAAAATAAACACAAATGCATACATGTCATTATATACCAACAGTGAACTCATTCTCTAGGTACCAATCTTTACTCAGCCAAAACAGTACTACCTCTACAGAAGAGGGAGCAATCGGCAGGTTTACTGCTGTATAAAGCTATATACAGTGGAACCTTGTTATACGCTGGGGTTTGGTTCCAAGATCCGCCGTGTATAACAAAATCCGTGTATGCTCAAGTCCCATTAAATATAATGACATAGCAAAATGGTGTCCCTTATAAGAAATGAAAAATCAAGGTAAATTTATACTTTTTTGGGACATTTTCAAACCGTGTATGCTTGAATCTGTGTATAAAAAATCAGTGTATAAGAAGGGCCGACTGTACTTTCTTTAAGCAGGAAAGGAGGGGGGAAGTAAGCAAAGTTTTGGCTTCTCTGAAAGGCCCCAGTTGGAGGTGAGGGGAGCAATCATTTTTTTATGAAGGGGAAAAAAGTTTAAATGTTTAGGAAACCACTGAAGCCTCTCCTACTTGTCTGTCCTTCCACATTCTTAACTTTTTGCCATCTTGACCACACTGCTTGACTCAAATACTGGAGGGTAAGGAACTGGAAAAGAAGAGACCTGAACTTTGCATTGCAGTCCTTCCATGTGTTAGAAAACCTTGAGTTATTTTAGGAAACAAATGTTTTGTTATATTTTCTTATAATAGCAGTTAAACAGAGGCCAACAGCGTGATCCTGGAAAGGTCATGATGACCTTTGCAAAGCCAAGTGAACTTCTCAAGAGTGGTCACATAAGACTGGTGCACATGTGGAAAGGACTCATGTAACTTAATGGGTGTAAGTATTGCTTCTTTCCAGTCCCCTGCCATGTGCATTTCCTCTTGAAGGTCAAAGACAAAATACGTAGAGAGATTTTGTAACACCTTTGAGACTAACTGAAAGAAGGAAATTGGCAGCATAAGCTTTTGTAGTTTTCAGTTTACTTCCTCAGATGCATATGAGGAAGTAGACTGAAGTCTATTGAAGCTCATGCTGCCAATTTCTTTCTTTCAGTCTCAAAAGCGCTACAAGAACTCTCTACGTACTGTGAAGTCGAAAGCTTTTATGGCCAGCATCCATAGTTTTGTGTAAGTTTTTCAGGCTATGTGGCCAAGTTCTAGAAGAGTTTATTCCTGAAGTTTTGCCAACATCTGTGGCTGGCATCTTCAAAGAATGCTACGTACTGATTCTACAGACTAACACGGCTATATCCTTAAAGACAAAACAGGTCTGTCAGCCTAAAGTATCAAGCCAATCTCCCTGTTAGCCCTGGGGCTGTCCTGATTTTATCACTGCTTCATTAAATTGATATCACTACCATCGAACAAAAGTACTCCTTTTGTATCTCTGAAGTTAAAACTATCAATGAGCCAGGAATTCAATTTTTTTCTGGGATTCCTGCAAAATCCACTCAAATGCCTGAAAACTACCTCAAGATAAGTTCACCTCATAAATATGTTCACTTGGGCCACCTCCACTTTGATCCAGTTGGAATCAGGCAGAAACTTTGTTGAATTAAAGCTTGACCACCTCAGTACTGCTGTCTGTGACACAAAGCAACAGAATGAACCCCATTTGACTCCCAGCTTTCCCCGAGATTGGAGCCTGGCTTCTGGAACTGGTAACATATTACCCATTGCAATCCTAAAAATTGTTATCCACTACCATCTTTTATATCTTAGTGTGTGAGTGTGAGAGAGAGAGTGTGTTTTGCCCGTGTGTTGATTCCTCTTTTTATAAATGAATTAAACTAATTTGGAACCTACCTCTGGAGTTCATGGGTTCAAAACCGTTAAACATAGGCTTGTGTCCAAGCTTAGAGTTGCCAAGCCCTCTCACTGCTTCCTATTGAGCTAAATTAACTACCCCATTGAAGTCAGTAAGTGGGTGCCCTCTTGGGACTCCCTGCAATTTGGGCATCATGTGGTTGAAGCAGGACTCCGCCTCATTGGCAGATCCAACTGAAATTCCTGCCCCATCTCTTCTCTGAACACTGGTGGTGGACTAGTGTTTTCTCACTCACAGCATGCCCACTGACCATCCCAGACCTCCCCATTTCCCATACAAGCATTACTAAACTTTTGCATAGGAAATCATGGTGCAACAGAGGCAGGAAGGGGAGACTTTTTTTTTTGGTGATATTGAAAAAGAGCAGATTTAAAATGAAATAGAACAGGAGAAGAACAGAGCAACAACAACATCATGTGGTAACCCCCTTCTGGGACACGATTATCCTACTGTAATTCTGCTTTATTTGCACATGCCATAAGGCTCTTAGAAAAATGCATGGCTAATTGAAGTCCTGCACAGCTAGGCTTGCCATAACCCAGTGGGAGGCGTGACTCCCCCGATTTCTAGGGGGCATTCCCGGTCACGTCACGCCCTTGGGTGGCTGCCCAGCTCCTGGCCCTGCTGCATCCCTATATTGTGATGGGCTGGAGCTGGCAGGGGAGGGCTCTGCTGCTCTGCCTTGC
This sequence comes from Sceloporus undulatus, assembly GCF_019175285.1. Taxonomy (NCBI): domain Eukaryota; kingdom Metazoa; phylum Chordata; class Lepidosauria; order Squamata; family Phrynosomatidae; genus Sceloporus; species Sceloporus undulatus. Next base: position 122,026,839 of record NC_056525.1, read on the forward strand.
CCCTATTGGCCAGCCCTCCCAAGGAGCAGGCTTAGTCAGGCAGGGCAACAAGGCGCCAGGAGGAGGAGCAGAGCCAGGCAGGTCGGCAGCAGCAGTGGCCCCCGCCCATCCAGGCAGGCCGCTGGGAGAGGGGAGGAAAGGGCCCTGGCCTCTGGGGCAGCCCGGCCTGGGGAACGAAAGGACCCTTTCCTGGAACCCCTGCCCCCCAGCCCTCCTCCTCCTCCTGCTCTTGCAAGGAAGGGGCTCTGAAGCACCAGGAGAGCTGCCTCATTAAAGGGGAGGGGCGCCTCAGGGACCCAGCCGTCGGAGAGGAAGAGGAGGAAGAGCCTCGGCATTTAGGCTCAGAAGAGGAGGAAAGGGCTGGCACCCGGAAGAGGCAAGAGGGCACCTTCCAGGCCCCTCCTGGGCCCCAGGCTCCCCCCAGGATCGCCTCCATCGGACATTGGAAGCCCCCTCCCTAAGGTCCCCCAAACACACACCCCTCTCCTCTCTAATCCTCTCTCTGACTCCCTCTCCCCCTGTTACCCCACTTTAGCTGAGCCCTCTCTAACCCCCTTCTATGTACCTCCTTCTCTCCATCTAAACTCCTCTCCAACCCCTCTCTATCTACTCCCCCCTCTCTCTAACCCAGTGATCCCCAAACTGTGCTCTTGAAGGAATTTTGGACTTCAGCTCCCAGAATCTCAGACTATTGAGTAACATGTCTGAGGCTTCTGGGAGTTGAAGTCCAAAATCTCTTAAAGGACACAGTTTGGGAACCACTGCTCTAACCACCTTATTTAATAATAATAATAATAATAATAATAGGATTTATTTATATACCACCCAATCACTGGGAATCCGAGCGGTTTGTGAAATTAACAGCCAAACTACACAGGCAAATCAGCTCCTGGCACTGAACAAGCAGAGCTCTGCTCTGGAGCCACAACAAACTACATTTCCCAGAATCCCATAGCATTGATCCAGGACAGTTAAAGTACTGTCAGACTGGGTTATTTCTGCAGTGTGTATGTAGTCTGAGAGCCCTGCAGAGAGAACAACTCTGGTGCTTTAGAATTTAAGCCCATCTAACCCCCTTCTATTTAAGTTCCTTATTTAAGTCTCTTCTAAGCCCCCCTCTAAACCCTCTTTATCTTACTCCTCTTTATCTAACCCTAATCCCCTCTAGGTACCCCATCTAGCCCTCCTTCTATAGCCCCCTTTCTCAAACCCCCTTATTTAACCTCCCTTTCTATTTAATCCTATATTTTTTAAAAAAGAAACCAGCAATTTTTCATGTCCTCCATTTTTATAAAAGTGTCCTACATTTGAAAATGTTGTCCTACATTTGTCCTACATTTGTCCCGGTTTGGAGGTCCTGACTTATGGCAACCCTATACGGCAGTACTCCACACTTCAACATTTTGTTGCTTGTCCCATTTCTGCATCTAAATTTGCATGCACCAATTACTAAACTGCAAACATTAGGGTTGCCAGGTCTCTGTTATTTGAAATTCAGGCCTTTAGCCTATTTCTCATGTTCCCAGGGAAAGAGTGAATTCTGAAGGTAACAGGCCAGAATTAAGGGGACTGATTAGTTTTCAAACTGGCTTGCAAGCCTCCACTGTCAGCTTCTCACTCCCCCTACATCCATTCACCCCACAGGAACCACAAATAGCCAGCCTATTCTCCTTGCCTACTATGATTCACTGAACCCACCAGGCTTCATCACATTATACACACACCCTAATCTGTCAGCACCATGACTTAGTTCCTAGGTTGTACATAAGACATGTCGAGAGACAAGGTTCCTCACGCTAGCCATCGGAATGCACCATAAAGCTGTTCTATCTCTTGCTCCTAAATGGATTTTCTATGGTAAGAGACAAAAGGGGGTGGAAAACCAAGGATGATTATCCATATATGATGAGATTTCCCAGCCTGTTCCCAATAAATTTAGTGAATGAGGCAGAGGACTGGCATAATTTTGTTTTCTAAAGAAGCTATGTGAAACTGTTCTCTGAAAACCTTGCAATCCCAGGTTATGCAGACTATAGTTAGGGCTGTCCATCATTTACAGATTTTTAAAAGCATTTTATTTTTGTGGAACATCTGCTCTTGAACCTATCTGATTTCAAACCAATTAAGTAATGAATCTATTCAACTGAAATATCAATACAGGTGCCTTTTATGATTACTGTGGGAAGATGATTTGCAGTTTAAAATAAAAGGACATCTTAAGAGCCAAGCTAAACAAGATGCGTGTGATCTGTGACCAGATCTCCTTGACACTTCCTTTTGAAAGAAAAGGGTTCAGAGGACCCCATGTGAGACTGAGGATAGTGGCATTCAGAGGAGTTTTAAAACAAAGCTAAACAAAACACCCTTTCTTTCCATTATTTTTTCTCCATTGTAAGCACTCCTACCTCCACAGAGTTTAATACTCAGGCAGGAAGCAGAATTTGAACAGGGAGTGAGCTGATGAAAATGTGACTACTTCACATTATATGGCTATCTTTCTTTCCCCCTTGCTTTCTACATTGTGCAATTTAGGTATCAAGTAACATCCCAGCATTTGATGCAATGGGGGAAAATGCGGAATAGTCTTCAAAACAAGCATGTTAACATAAAAATGAAGGAAAGGGGGTGGAAATGGAGACCTGAGGTTTCCTTAACACCCAACTTAAAGTTGAACATTTTTCTGCTGGCCTTCCTCCTGTCCTTTATTAAGAGCCAACAGGAAGAAATTACACAGATGATGCTTTCTTTGCTCATGCCAGAGAGTCATCTGTGGGAATTATGGTTGCTAGCATGCAAGCTGAAAACCAGCTCATTAAAATTACCATTAATCATAAAGGAGCTTCTGCCATTGCCATCTTCCTTCTGTCTTTTCACTTGTCGCTATCCTCCTCTGCCTGGTCACTCCCATCTTTATAGTGAACAGTACACTCCAGATGGGCTGTATAGTAAAGAAAAAGGTGAGCAAGAACCCCAGTCAGGAAATGGCTGAACGGAGTGAGTGCAACCCATACTTCACTGACACTTTAAACAGTAAGAGATAGGTGCTCAGTATGCAAAGGGATCTTGTAGCACCTTTGAGACTAACTAAAAGGTAGAAGTTGGTAGCATGAGCTTTCATAGCCTTGAGCCTATTACCTCAGATGCATCTAGAGTAGATGTCCAAGTGATGTCCTTCCCATTGACTAGCAAGACTCATATTCAAGAGGTTCATCCCAGACACTGGAGATGTATCACTACACCTCCCAGCATTCTTTCCACCCCATTCACTCCCTGGTCCCTCTCATTCATCACCCCCAATCTTTATCTGTTATAACATGAAGGACAGGTATATATATTCCACAGGAAAACATATGATTACTGGACTGAGGAGCAAATGAGCATAAAGTGTAGCTGCCTTCTTTCTTGAGCTTTTGGAACATTTAAAATACACCACACAGGGCTGGCTCTACCAGGCGGCAGAACCAGGCAGCTGCCACAGATGGTAGGTACTAAAGGACGCAGAGAAGGCAGCAGTGGTAGTCCTTATGACCATTTCTCCTGAGTACTCTCTCCCACTGGTACCTTCTTTGAGACATCCTGCCCTCAAGTTCAGTGGAGGATCCTGTCCCACTGTGTGTCCAGATGTACGACTCCATAACCAGTCTGCTCAGCTTCAGTCTATAGAAGTGGTGGAAAGGACACCATTGGTTTAGGAAGCGGAATGTCTTGAGACACCCCTTGAGTATGCAGGCCATATCCAGGTTGCAAGGTGCCACCCTAATGTGCCTAAAAAAGCTTGCAACGGTGTGTGCAGCCAAAGAATACACAATGACTCAAGCCTGCCTCTCTCACGTTCTCTCTGCCTTCCCACCTCTGCATTCTTTCCTAGGTATTTCTAATTAGACAAAATGTTTGGCCCCCTCAAGGCCCATTAACACAAAAGCCTCCCCTTGGGCCTTCTAATGAGAGCTCCTCCCCAGCCTAGGCATTCATGCAGGACCATCAGGGAAACAAGTGGGTTCTTCTCTTATTGTTTTATCTCCATTTACCTAATAGGTCTCCCTCTATGGGATAGTTGACTTGTTTCCTTAGCAACACCACTCATTTCAACCAGCTCTGCATTACACCTGTCAGTTGTTCATTTCTTTCCCAACAATTAAGAGTGGGAGAGGCAGCAGTTGGAAGGAGGGGAATTCATGTTGCTGTGTCCTCTTTTCACTGCAACCAAAAAGAAGGGTTGTATGAACAGTTGAATGCCCTTGATCCATGGGGCAGAGGTAACCTGGAACTAACATACGTATCTTGAGGCCTAATTTACACCAAGGAGGTAAACCTGTCTTTGGACTGTACCAATTCAGATCGCAGTGAGCCAATGTAGTGTCATAGTTGGAGCATTGGACTAGAACTCTGAAGACCAGGGTTCAAATTCCCACTCAACCATGGACACCTGCTGGTGACTTTGGGCAAGTTACACTTTCTCAGTCTCAGAGGGAGGCTAAGAGAAACCCCCAAACTCTTTGATAGGTTCATCTCAGAGTAGCCAAAAGTCAAAAATGACTTGGACTGCACACAACAACAATTGACACCACAACAGGAATTCACTTGATACCTCTTCTTTACAAAGATGGTTTCTTGTGCACATCAGGGGATGAACCATTCTAGTTTGCCCTGATTCCTGACATATTAGTCTTCCAAGTGACATTTTGTTTTTGTTTTTTTAAGGTAAAAGCATTTGATAATGTGAACTCACCCCTACAAGGTTTTGCACCACAGTCATAACTAGGTGTATATCTCCTGATACAGCAAACAAAGTGACTGTGGCTTCTCACCCGTGCCTCCCATCATCCTGTTGGTTAACCTCTCCCTTACTTTAGATACAGCATTCCTAATTACTTAAATCCTGGAATTTGAAGAAACCACAAGAGCCATCCAGTCCAACCCCTTGCAATACCCAATAGAAGCATGCCCAACAGATGGCTATCTAGTCTTGTTTAAAAACCTCCAAAAATGGGGACTCCACCATACTCTGAGACAGTGTGTTCCTTTTCTTTTTCCATGTAGAGTTAGCTATCATATGGCTCAGAGGGCTTCCCATGACTACCCCATTTTTCTGCTCATAGAATCTGTTGTCTCACTGAAAGTAGCTTGTGGTCAGGCAGTGTTTGAACAGGGCTGTGATGTCTTCTGTGAAAATTTGTTGAATGAGTGCCATCATGTCCATCATGGGGACTCTGGTGAACAAGGAGACCACATTGAAGCTGATTAGAATGTCTCCAGATTTGAGTTCGAGGTTGTACATTTTTTCTATGAAGTGCGCTGAGTCCTTGATGTATTGGGGGGTTGCCCTATATGGATTTGTAATTTTGTGGTCAGAAACTTGGCCTAGTCAAATGTGGGGGATCCAGTGGCACTCACTATGGGTCAGAATGGAATGCAATCCTTGTGGATTTGCACTGGTATTCACAAAAATCACCCAACTTTCTGCTTCTAATCTGGACTATTCTTTTGGCCCTGGGAAATCATTTAGGAGAGCTTGTAATCCTTTCAAGCCTTGGTTTCTGCCCTCAAGACAATTCTGGGTATATATACAGATCGTGAAACAGCCACTCTTCAGTCTAGTTTGCAGGCAGGCAAGCACTATCTCAGTTTGGCTAGACTAGGCTCCTCAATACACCAGCTAAGCCTCTCTTGCCACAGTGGCTACTGAGTCTCCTACGTTCTAGACTGCCATCAATTGGAATCAAGATCCACATCAGCAATTTTTCACCATTAGCAAGGCCTTAAACCTATTCCAATTCTCCCACCTTTTGCTTCCCTATCCTTGTGTGTTTGCATGAGTATATGTGTGCCTGTGTGTGCTGATTATTTCCTCTAATAAAAATATAAAAGCTATTTAGATTTGCCTCTGAAGTTCTGAGTGATTCAGATGTGGTATAGTTGGGTTGCCTTGGCCATATTATAAATCTCTTTTGAGCTAATATTAGTTTCCCTTAAGATTAATTTGTGGGTGTCCTCCCCGGACCCCAACAATTTGTGTAACACAACAATAACAACAAAGCAAGGTTGAAAACACCTTGAATCCCATCTCAAGATTAAAACAAATTCAATCAAATATAGTGTCAATAAAATGAAAACTGGAGAGCGCTCCTGTTCCTTTAACAATTTTATTGGGATTTCAGGGGGTGAAACACAGCTTTTAAAGGTCCATTTCTCATTTTCAGTCTGGCAACCCTAAAGTCTTGTTAATGCTAGTAGGAGAGACTGAGGAAGTAAACAACATGATCATGGAAGGGGACTGCTGTCTTGCCTCCTGCCACATGAAGAGGTTTAAAGGCAGTCATCCAGTTGCCAAGGTACAAAATGGCAATTCTATGTAGGGTTATGGGCTGCATGTAGCTTAGTTGCCCATGTATTGGGCAGAGCTTGCCTGAGGATCTCCATATAGTCAGGGCTCTGAGAGGGGGAGTAAGGATAAAAAATCTCATGTGGCAGTGAGGCCATTGCACACTATCTCTCAGTTAAAGAACTGACTGCAGGAAAATGGACCATAAGAGCTAGACCAGAGCCTGTTGCTAATACAATGAGGCTGCCCAGAAGGATTTATGAGCCTGATAGCACACATTTGCAATATACTCCATGCAGCTGGTGGCTGGAAGGGGCATAAATTATTTCCTAGCTCAGGGTTGCACAGTAGGCCCTGCTTGATTTGATCCTACTCTTCCAACATGTCTGTATTTTTAAGTAATGAATAAGCTGTTAGATTCTGCAAGCTCCCTCAGCCTTCACAACTGAAAAGGTACAGACAAAAATATGCAATAGCTTTGATTCAATCAAGATTGGAATTCAGCAACACCTGGATAAGAAGTGCAACTTGCAAAAATATCTTGTCTGTTAATTGATGTGGCTCAAGCTGCAATTACAGGTAGAAGAGCTGCAGAAAACTGACTTGTTGCAAGTATTGAGTGTGATATTTTAACAATGTATTGCAGTAATTCTTATTGCCATGTTAGGCATTTCTGTATTGTTACCCATGTACTGCAGATAGTGGATTGAATGTAAGAGAGAATGGAAGGGAGAAATGTTTTAAACAAGAATGTTCAAAAAGCCTCTCAGATGAAACAAGGTAATCCCAATTTGAAATGGGGAGACATA
>NC_056525.1:122033979-122047075 GCF_019175285.1 Sceloporus undulatus
TCCCAGAGATGCTGCAGAAACTTCCCTAGAAGCCAAGCTGATCAAATTAAGACTGTTGTACTTCAACCACATCATGAGAAGGCATGACCCATTAGAAAAAAATAATAATGCTAGGGAAGATGCAGGGCAGTAGAAAGAGAGGGACACTCCATGCTAGATAGATGGATAGACTCAATTACGGAGACCAAGGACATAACTCTACAAGATTTAAGCAGAGCAGTGGAGGACAGGGAGTCTTGGAGATGTCTCATACACAGGGGGGCAGTTAACAGAGCAGGGCTACTGAATGTAGAAGAACTTGAGTTAGCTGTGACCACAAGTTGGAATAACGCAGCCACCAGTTGTTGGACTGCAAGTCCCATCATCTCTTGTCCTGGGCATTAGCCAATGGTGAAGAAGGCTGGGAGATACCATTTAACACTATCTGTAGAATTCCTACCTAGCGGTAGTTAAGAAGGCCCAATTATTCAGCAGGTCTACTTTATTTCAGCAGGTCTAAGTACTTGGTATTTCTGTCCTTTTCAGTATAAAACCCTTTTAGCCAAAACCAAAAGAGTAATTTGGAACAAATTTAATATTAAAGACCATAAGCAAAATAAGAGGTGTATAAAATGTGCATCACATAAGATCATAAGGCTCCCCTGTCTGAATTAGATTAGTCTTGTACTCTGTTTCCAAAAGTGGCTACCCAGAAGGAAAGGTCACAAGCAGGCCATGAAGAATATGGCTTCTCAGTCTCTTTGTCCACAGAGGTATACTGCTTCTCAAGTATCATGGATTAAGATGACAGGCACTGAATATCTACCTTCTATGAATAAATCTAACATTTTATTTTATTTTAAAAGGCATTCAAGCCTTAACCAGAATATATCAGGTCACAGTTAATTCCGTAAGTTGTTTACATGTTGTATGGAAAAGCACCTCTTTTGTCACTCCTGAATGTATTGCTGCTTGGCTTCATTGAGTGACCTAAAACTTATTGTCACAAAAGAAAGCAGAGCCTGTTTTAGCATCAGATGAGGGGAGGCAACCACCAGGCAGCAGATGTGTAACATTGGCCCGGTATGGACCGCCCAAAGTGCGGTATGCCGGCACCCTGGTACTCCACGAGGAAGCCACAGCAGACAAACTGCGCAGCTTCCTTGAGGAGCAAAAAGAACCCACAAAAATCGGGTTCTTTTTGCAGCGCCATAATGACGCCGCAGTGCTCCAATAGTGCACTCACAACATCATTATGGCACAGCAACATGCAGACACTAGGCGTCTGTCATGTCAAAATGGCGGCGCCCATCTGTACAGGGCGCCACTATTTTGACATATGGAAGATGTGCTAGGGTTGCAGGGCATCTGTAAGAGATGCCCCGAGGCAACCCTAGCACGTCATCAAGACGTGCCACGAGGCCTGTCTCTATCGGGCCATTTATAGTAGCTATGTGTGTGATCGTGTATAATAATGGTAGTATCAGTAGTTGTAGTTATTATACATCTGAACAAAACTGCCACAAAGTAGGATCCCAATAGCACAATCACCTAAAAAGACACTACTTGGAACATGCCACATTATCTGGCAATACCTCACTGATATTAGATTTCTGGACACAGAATCCAAATCACTCAACTCCAAAACTCCACTGACTAACACCCGGTAGATTGTGATATGGGAGATATTTTACTACTACTACTATTATTACAAACAGTGGGAAGCAGTGCTTTGGGATTTTTTTCCTCACATAGCAAAATAACTCAGTTGGTTTGGGGCATTATTCCCCTCGATTTTGAGGGGTTGGAATGGATGTGCAGAAACTATGCTGTTTTACTTTAGGCAGGATAACTTCTTTGGCTATTCCTACAAGAAAGGGAAAATATAAGATGCATTTAGTTCTAACTGACCACTATTTCTTCTTCTGGGCAAAAGGATTCTCTTTTCCCACTTGACTGGGAAATGCATTTTACTTACTCTGTCTCAGAACAAGACATTAAATAATGATCTAACACTTTTAAGGCTTTGAGTAATCATGTACATAATCATGCCGCAGTCTGCCTTGACACTTGAAAAAATTAGTTCCTTCTGGAATTTTCTCTCTCCACAGATGATCATCCTACACACTTGCATTCTCACTGGGTAATGGGGAATGCAACTTGCAAGTAATATATCATCAAAGGCCCTCCCATGTGCATACATTACATAGACCTTGATCTAAGCTTATACATATGTATTGAATTGATCTATAAATACATAATGTCCAAATAGCCAAACTCCACACTCAGCTGTAGTTCTTTTGTCATGGCCTCCCATGTTTAGACCATTAAAAGAATGTCACTGGTAGACAGAGCAAGCTGAAAATTGCCTCTCCTCCACCACCACCTAAAAATGTCACTAAGCTGCAAATGCTGTAAGTCATGATGCCTGTGCAACGTCTGGCCCATCAAGTCCAGTAAAGTCCAGGACTTGGGAAGGCATGTGTTTATTAAAGTAATTTGTTTACAGTTTATTGTAATTTGTAATGTATTACAAAAACTCACACCCCAAATCGACCATAAGAACTTGCTATCATTATCTGTTGCTTTACCACCCTGTTTACTTGTTCTGGTGTGTATGATTTTTTTCAATTGCCTTTTCATTCCATTTTTTTTAAAAGCCTTCTGAAAGTCTAAGCATCATTCCAAAAAGAAAGAAAGAAAGAAAAACGGAGAGGAAATACAGAGAAAAAGAAAATGTAACCCTCAAAAAATAGCAACTGTTACTCTTTATGTGCAGACAGTACTGATATTCTCATGTTATGTTAGCTGACATTATATTCTCATTCTTTTTCAAAAGTAAACTGTTTAGGGTAATGTCTTTATTTGTTATGCATTACTTCCTAGCTCTGGCATAGCCCAGAGCAAAGCATATCCTGCCAGGCCCATCTTTATGGCTTCCACTTATGACAGACTGCAGATTCAGGGATGGAGTGATAATTTTTGAAATGCAACAACCCCACCTCATCCTGGATAGTCTGTAGAACAATATCCCCTCAGAGACTTCAAAAATGTAGGTGGCTGTGGGAATCTAATACAACAAAGGCCCTGCCCATAGAAAATGCCACTAGTCAATGTTGACCCTGCGAGTCCTGACTCCACCACACACTCTACAGATGCTTAGATATCACCACCATCCCTTATTACAGAATGGTTTTCAGGAAGATGCTTAGCTGACTGAACACATCTTCTTGACTATTAGAAGCTGGCAACTGGGACTTCCAAAAAGACATGAGTGGCTCATTCCTCCTAAAGGAATGCTTAGAGTTCCAGGCAGCCACTTGCTTCAAGCAGAGCATTCCAGTCTCCTGTCTGCAGCTATTTCACTCTTCAGCTGTCAATCTACATACTTTGGATAGGGTTGCCAGAATGAAAAATTGAGATACCTCTTGTACTTTTAATGGTTGTGTAGAAGATGGAATTTCAGCACAAGTTGTTTGCTACTTGGCTGCATGACAAGTGACACCTGCCAAAATGACCTCTTCTGTCTTTGTCGTTGTGTGCCTTCAAATCATTTCCTTCTTCTTCTTGTTGTTGTTGTGTGCCTTCAGGTCATTTTTGACTTATGGAGGCCCGAAGGCAGTGATGGCAAACCTATGGCACACATGTCAGAAGTGGCACTGAGAGCCCTCTCTGTGGGCACATGTGCCATTGCCCCAGCATAGAGTTTGCCAGAGTTTGTCACTAGAAAGCCAGAGGGACATGGCACTTTGCAATAAATAAGTGGGTTTTGGGTTGCAGTTTGGGCACTTGGCCTCTAAAAGGTTCACCATCACTGCCCTAAGCCAACCCTATTACTGTATAGGGTTTTCTTGGCAGGATTGTTCAGAGGAGGCTTGCCATTGCCTTCCTGAGAGGCTGAGAGCCTGTGATTTGCCCAAGGTCATCCAGTGGGTTTCATGGCTGAGTTGGGAATCAAACCCTGGTCTCCAGAGTCATAGTCCAACACTCAAACCATGCTGGGTCTCTACACAACCATTAAAGGTATGGGAAACATCTCCAGTTTTTAAACTGGCAACCTTACTACTCAGCATTCTAATTAGGCTATTTACACAGTGTATGTGTGTTGCTATTATAGGGGATGTGTTACTGTGTAATTTATACAGCCCCTTTGCAAAGTATTGAGTTCCGCCAAAATGATAATGCCTCCCCTTTGTTTTGTTTTGTTTTTGTTTCTTTCTTTCTTTCTCAGTGGCCATGTTTTGGCTACAGTTCTGTCAACCCAGAACACCAGAACATTGCTGTTTAGCAGAAGTGATTTATTCATGGAAGTACTTAGCAAACAAGCTGGAATTGTCAGAGCCTAACTAGATTGCCTGAGAAGACCTTCTGGGTGGCTGCCCCTAAACTCTGGAATTCCCTTCTTGGTGGTGCTCTTTATTGTCCTTCCATTGACAGGCGAAGACTTTTACTTATTTTAATTTTGGGAGGCTTTAGGGCAGTGACTGTTCTCAAGAAAGGGCTGGTGGAGTGCTGCTTTTCATCTTTTCTAGTTTTGCAATGAATGTTTCAACTGGTTTTTAATACTACAGATAGTTTAATTACATTTTAACAACAAACCTCTGAATGTTTTTTTTTTACCCATAGTATATTTCTTTTCATTGTGTAAACAGCCTTGAGTCCCAGTTTGGGAGACAAAGGCAGAATTAAAAGCATATCAATATTGTCTTCTTGGGTACAATGTGGTTAACACTAGGACTATCTTCTGATGCAGCTGTTTTCTCATGAAGTGGGTCACAATTGTTGTAAATGAATAAATCAAACCAAGCACATGGCACTCTGCACCTTCACAGTCTTAGCAGTAAAGACAAAGAGTGGAATGTGAGGCCCTCTAGATGCTGTTGGACTGTAATGCCCAGTAGCCCTCACCATTGACTATGTTGACTAAGGTTGATGGGATTTTTAGTCCAGCAATACAAGGAGGCCCATACATTTCCCAGCCTTGTCTTAGAGAATTACCTTTGCAGACCTGCTATTTGAATGAGATTTAAAAAAGAGACAGATTTAATTAGATGGGTTTCTTTTAAGCCTGTTTAAGCTCCCAGGACTGTCAAAGTATGCATGCTTTTTAAAAATCCATTTTTAGAGTCAGTTTATGCAAATAGTTTTAAATTGTTGTAAACTACTCTGAACTGTCAAGACGGTGGGACAAAAAAAATCTAAACAAATTCCAGCACAAATTGTGATCTTTATTTTGACCTTATTCATTCACCTGCTTTCACCCATACGTTGAATAATACTGGAATTTTGACTATGGGGTGGTGGTTGTTGTTTTAAAAAACCAACTTGACATGGAAAATATAGCAACACAGAAACACCTTTTTACCCATTCTTTTCTTTAAAAGATGTTGTGCTTTCTAACACTTCATTAAAATAAAAGTCACACCATGTGATTTTTTTCTTGCCTTATCAGGATTTTTTTAAAACTTTGGTTGCCATAGCAATTGGATGCAACTTGGCATCACCATGACAACCATTGCCTCTGTTTCAATTCACCATCTGACAGGGCACCTCTCCCTCCTTCCCTCGTTCTCTTCTGCTGTCAAAAAGATGGACCCACCAGCATACCTACTCCCCCCAAAAGCTTGAAATGGAGTGAATGAACGGCAAAAGAAACAGCACCATATAACACAACAAGAAAACAAAAATATTCTAACACAGATAGAAACAACTGGTCCCAGATTTATTTTATTTTGGGGCTGTAGTATTATGCCAGCATGGATCTTAACATTTGCATTTCAAGATGAGTACCAAGGTCAAGACGCAGTATGATTTTCTGCTTACGTGTGTCATTGCTGTTATGGGCCCTTTACCAAAGGATCCTCCTCTGAGGAAGTTCTCCTGCACAAATCTCATAGAAAAAAACTGAAGGAGGTTGTGCAAGGGAGCACAGCAGCAATCGGTCACTTGTGACCTTCTAGATCAGCGGCTCTCAACCTGTGGGTCGCAACCCCTTTGGGGGTCAAACAACCCTTTCACAGGGGTCGCCTAAGACCATCGGAAAACACATATTTCTGATGGTCTTAGGAACCGAGACACTGCAATTTTATGGATGGGAGTCACCACAACATGAGGAAATGTATTATAGGGTTGCGGCATTAAGAAGGTTGAGAACACTGCTCTAGATGTTGTTAGGTGGTCATTCCCATCATTCCTAGGCAGTGTTGTCAGTGGCGAAGGACAATAGAGCTGAAGTTGCAACACATTCAAAGGATTAACCATTTCCTACCCTTGGTACAGTAGACAGGGGACTGGTCTATACACAAATCCGTACTCTACTCTCTAGGTTGCTGCCTTACTTTGAGTCACTTTTTAACTCTCAGCCAAACCAATCTCACAGGTTTGTTGTGAGAATAAAGGGTTGGGACTTGTGTATACCTGCCCAGACTCTACTGATGAAAGTCAAGATGAGAATGAAGAAACTTCCCCTGCCCCAAGTGAAAAATGTAATTATTCTGGTCACTGGCAAACAGATCCTTTTCTTCCCCTTGCAGTGAAAACACGCTACTCTTCCTAGCTATGACTCCAGTAAATCAGCTATTTTCTTAAAAGTAACATCAGGCTTCAGTTCAAATGTGTAACATGCCTTAGGCATAATCCAGAAGAAAGTCATTCACTACATGACGAATTTAAATTAATGAGAACTGGCCAAGAACACTGACAGTACCAGTTATCTGTACAGTAGTCTGAAATGGGGTGGGTGGTACAAAACTATAAACTTAAACCAGATTCATAGTCAAATGACCATTTCTTTCACCAACTCCTGCCCATCACTTAAATCACACTTTGGCTATAGTACCCAAAAGCTTATGCCATCATAAATATACCAGTCTTAAAGTGCCATAAAACTCTTCGTTGTTTTTTCAGCAACAAACTAATGGAGCTAACCTCCACTCCATCCCACCTCACTTTGAAAGCTTCCCTGCTGGATAAACTGGGAAGAGTTCTTATTCCAGGTGATAGACTATGTCAAAGTGTAAAGTTGCTTAAAAGGGAAGAATCCAATCCTCAATCCACTAATTTAGACAGTAAGCCTCATGGAAAGTAGGGTTAGTTCTAGCAGAAGAAAACAACCTTCCCAAGCTGTCCTTAGTGGGCCTTCTGAATAAGCATACATGGAATTGCACTACACAAGAGTAATGCAGCTAAGTTTCTACTTTCATTTGTCTTTCATTTTTGAGATTTTCCTAACAGGTTAGGGAGGCCACTTGCACAGCTTCTATTATTCTCAAGGGAAGCTCATGTGGAAGAATATCCTGGGGATTGTAGCCTTAGACATTTGGAAGAGTGTTAATCTTCTAAACACCACTCCTGGTTCTCTGCAAACCTGCTCTGGTATCCAGGAGGTTGCCATATATAATACTGAAAGCCTGTCTATATATTATACTCACTATATCAGAACATCTCCAATGCGCGTGTGTTCTTCCTGGTGAGAACTTCAGAGCAGCCACAGAATGATGGAGCATTTTATAGAAATCATATACAAAAAAATGGTCACTATCTGACTTTTCTGGGACTGAGTACCAATGAGTTTAATGGGACTTACTTCTAAGTCTGCACTGCAAAAATAATGCTGTTTGACACTGTTTTATCTGCTATGGCTCAATTCTATGGAATGATGGGATTTGTAGTTTGTGGTGGCACTCTCTAACAGGGATTGCTAAATATCAAACCAAACTGCAGATCCCAGAATGCCACAGCACTGAGCCAGGGCAGTTACAGCAGTGTCACATTGCATTATTTCTGCAGTGAAGATTAGACCTAAGCGGATATGCCTAGGATTGCTTAAGATATTTTTTTTAATTGCTTTGGCAGGCATCAAAGAGTGGAAAAATTATTGGCAAATAATTAGAGAAATAAATGAATCCTGGCAATAGATGGGTACAGGAAGGGGGGAAATTGGCAAGGAATAATGTTGAAGGGAAATCTCCTTGGGCTACATAATCTTTTTGGGGAAAGTAGCAGCCTTTGATTAGATGATGGAACAAAATTAGGCCTCATGATGTTGTTAAACATTAATTTCTCTATTTTACCCTGGCTGGATTAGAAGTTCTCTCAGGCCCAAGACAGCCTTCATACTGGATCATGCTTCCCAGAAGTGTAGCTACTGAGGTGGGGACAAAATGGGAGCATTACCCCCTCAGATAAGAACTCTACTAGCCCAAATGAAACTTTCGTTCAGCCCCCAAATGTCTAGCACAGTAATAAAGCTTCAGTTGAGCATTTAGAAATACAGTTTGGGCATCCAGAGAAAAGAAATAGGCAATGTTACCAAGGAAATAGAAGCACAGTAGATATAACAGATACAAGATGTGAATTATTTTCAGTCTCTCACTCTCTGGAATGCTAGAAATTTGCAGAATGAAGGAAAATTTAATGGGGGGCAATGCTTTCATTTTACTTGCCCCTTTCTCCTGTCTTGGGGGAATTTCTAATCCAGCCCAGCTATGAGGGAGAAACTAACAGTTTGGGCAACATTATTAATATCATAGGGTCTAGTTTTGTTCCATCATCTTCCCATCCATCCTCTACAGCTGCCCCCTTTCACCTGCCACCTCCTCATGATTAGTCTTGCCCTGTGGCAATACCTACATGGTGCCAATGTAAGACTGTTGACTAGTTTAGGTAATGTTTTTGCAGATCATCTACTGACCACCTGCCAAGTAAGTTGATAACCCTCTAAGTCGGCTACCAAGTACCCATATGAGTGCATCACACACTACTCAGAGTACTAAATGCACAATGTAACTCCACAGTCATTTCTGCATGATACACCTGTGGGCCTTAGTTGGTGTTTATAGGGTGTTGCTGGTGGACTCATCTATATGCTAAGCTAATTTCAATATAACATTCACCACCCCATGGGAAACATCAGAATTTGAACAAGGGACTATGGACTGGAGCCACCCA
Source organism: Sceloporus undulatus (assembly GCF_019175285.1). Lineage (NCBI taxonomy): Eukaryota > Metazoa > Chordata > Lepidosauria > Squamata > Phrynosomatidae > Sceloporus > Sceloporus undulatus. The sequence continues at coordinate 122,042,908 of NC_056525.1, forward strand.
GCACCTATAGTACAAAGCAGCTCTTACCAAAGTGCATGTCTCCATTATACAATGCTGCCTGTGGCAGTTGCCTCACGTTGCCTAATGATAGGACTGGTCGTGCCGTACAGAACTGTGGGATCCATATAGTCCAACTGGCAAATCCTTCACTTTTAGCCGCACAGGTCATAATTCCATTCAGTTAATTTCAAAACAGATCTTGGAAAAATAAACTACTGTAATTTGAAACTACAACTCTCAGAATGCTCCAGAATTCTGGGAGATATAGTCCAAAAAAGGTAACTTTTCCAACCCCTGTTTAAAAGTATTATCCGATAAGAACACTGTATCTTTCCTCCAAACCCAACAGAAAGATTTGGCCCATCAGAGAAGACCACATAATCCTGGAGAGAGCTTGAATTGTCAATGCATCATTTATTAAAGCATCCAGTGCTCTCTGCTTAGCCTTTATAAGTCCAGTACATTTATTTTGGGTCTCCCATTGTGGTCAAATATGATTAATAGAAGATGAATTGAGCCGATATTGATAGGCTATGCTTTCCATCTCACCGACTAACGAAATTGTATCTTTTCAAGCAACCATGTAAATGAAATCAAGTCAGGAGGCCTGGCCACTTGCCTGCTTCTGTGCTGATAGAGAAACAAAAACCACTGAACAGACAAGAGGCTGAAGGTTTCTGAGTATGTATTAGCTTTTTACTTAGGCTACAATGGATCTTTTTAAAAACTCACTAAGATGTTTCCGTGGTAATAACAGAAATGAATTTTGTTTACTGTTCCACACATTAACAGCAAAAAAGAGCCGTACTATTTGAATGCTGCTAAATCTGGCTTTTAGACTTCAAATGCCCAGGGATCTGCTTGCTCCCCAGGAATCCCAAAAGAGAAAAAGAAAACTATATCAACCTATGTATCACCCTCTATTTACATTGGAAAGCAAAACAGCACAAGCTGCTGGTATAATCATTACACATTCACTCAGTAGATATATAGGACTGAATCATCACCATCTAGTTATTTTTATCCTTATTACCTAGTCAACTGATTGGGATGAAGCAACCCTATCATGGGGTTTTCTTGGCAACATTTGTTCAGAAGGGATTTGCCGTTGCCTCTCTCTGAGACTGAGAGGATGATGTGCCCAAGGTCATCCAGTGGGTATCCATTGTTGATCAGGGATCTGAACTCTGATCTCCAGAGTTGTAATCCATTGCTCAAAGCACTACCCTGTGCTGGCTCTCCAACCTCTACCACTATAATGTCCAGCTGGCTTTCTTCTAAATCATCCACATAAGGGTTGATGCATAAAATAAGCAAAATCAAGTGGCAAACCTTTCCTCAGATGATACCACAGCAAGGCTGAAAATGACAGGTTGCATGTCACAGAACTGTCACGCAGCCCTGCAGAACAGAAAAAGACACTAAATAACAAATGTCATTTGAAAGAGCAAGCCTTTTCCACACTAAATTTTTTTATTACGGTAGCTGTAAAACCCACCTTTAAAAAAAAACAAAAAAACAACTCTGAGTCATTTAAGACAGGAGACAGAGATTCATTTTTTTCATACCTCAAAAGAGCACTGAGACAATCACATACAACTTGTTGAGAGTTAGGTGGAAAGATACCAAAAGCAGGCATTGCCACATTACATTTGAATTAATAGGATGCCATTACAGTATCCCTTTATTAGGAACTCATTGGAAATGTCATCTCCGGTCCAAAACACAATGCAGAAATAATCCAGTTTGAGACCGCTTTAACTGCCCTGGCTCAATACTAGAGAATTCTGGGAGCTCTAAATTTGGTGAGACATTTAATCTTCTCTGTCAGAGATTTGTGTTGCCATAATAACCTACAATTCTGAGGATTCCCTAGCACTGAGCTAGGACAGTTTAAGCAGTCTCAAACTGGATTATTTCTGCAGTGCGTCCTGGATCTCTGTCCTATTCCACTTTCTCCTTGAACTGACAGTTAGGCATCCCATGACACCAGGATTCTAAGCATCTCAGTGTAATCTACTGCGAACACACCAGAAAACTCAAACTGTTTGGCCAACACCACGGGTGGGAACTGTGCAGCCCTGGAACTGCAACTCCCAGCCAGCATAAGCACTAGGAGCTGCAGTTCAACACTTAGAGAGTTGCACAACTTCACACACACACACACCCTGCCTATGCACTAGAACCACTGGAGAAGAGGCACATACAGGTGTAAAATACAAGGTACATTCATTTCATTAGGGCAGTGGTGCTCAGACTTTTTCTGGCTACTGCCCTTTTTTGTCTTTGGCAACAACCTTAGCACACACACACACTATGTATATTTCTTGATACTAGGTCTACCATTCTACTGCAAGTTCAAAACAACCACCAACCTTGGCCACTGCTCCCTTTTTACCTGGTCACCCTTGGAAGCAGCAACTGAGCAAGCTGGCTGGCCAGCAACTGAGAAGGGCTCTTTCCAAGAATCCAGCCTAGATACTCCTCTCTCTCCATCATGGCTTTCCCACACAACTTCAAGTGTTGCTCAGACACATACATACACAAACATTGTTTCTTCTTCTACATCTTCTCTCAGCCTGTTCGATGAAAGAAAGGAGACGACCCAGTGCAACTCCAACTTGCCAGCCAAGTCTCAGCAAAGCTCACAAAGCTTAAGCAGGGTCTCAAATTTGAAAGCTCCATTTTGCCACCACTCCCCCCCCATGATTTCACTCTATGCTCCAGTCATTCAGTCTGTCTCAAAATGGTGCCACTCAGGGACGTAGCCGGGGGGGGGGGTCTGTGGGGTCTGGACTCCCCCTTCTGTTAGATACAAGGAATGATGTGCGCCACTGCACCGCCACGCCCAAGCCCCATTATAATGGTAGCACTTAGTCTGGATCCCCCCCCCCCTCCCAAAATCCTGGCTACATCCCTGTGCCACTCTGAGATATAGAAGCCATATCTTGCACCCAAGCCTTGCAAGTTTCCCATCTGCCCCCACCAGTGAAAGATGCAGCTAAGGGAGTGAGCTTGTGTAGTGAGTCGGAAAGTGGAAGACACTACCACAAGAAACATTGTGGTTTTAAGGGACCCTGGAAAAAAGTTTCATGCTCATCATGGTCCTTAAGGCTGTTGGTACCCCTTGGCTTTCTTGCGCACCACTACTTTGACTGAAGGCCCCCTGCTGCCCCCTTTCCCCCTAACTGCTCCCCACCCAGATCTCTCCATTGATCCCTGGGAAGGCATATCACCCTCTTTGGGAATCACTGCACTAGGATCAGACATGGGCTCAATTCAAGATCATCCAGCACTGGCTAGAGTGTGATTACTTTTCAGTTAGTAGACCAGACTCTTTGCCTAGCAACAAACTAGCATAGCCTTGCAGTCTGATGCCTTCTCTTCCTGCTGTATTGAACCCTAATCTATCTACTTCCATGACCTCCAATAAGCTCCTCTTCCTTCCTTACTCAAATGCTACCTCCAGCCTCACTGAGAAAATCTCTCAGTTCTTTGTCATTGGCCTGTGAAACAGCTGTAGTGAGATCCAAAGGGACAAAAATCAATTGCTGACAGAAGTCTCATTCTTCCTTTACCCCCCAGCCCTTCGCTAATTTCAGTCATTTTTAGCAAGTACTGCCATACTTGGTAGTATTACATTCACCTTCTAAAATATATTAAGACTAAGTATTAGACAAGTACTAAACATTTGGTCATTTGGAGAAAAAAATCCTTTATGTTCTGATAGGGGCTCAGATGAATAGGCAGCTTTGCCAAAGGACCATCTAACCACAGAAGTATCATTTTTGATGGGGATTTTGGGTGGTGGGGGGGGGGGGTTGGAGAAGGTGTTCTCAACATGGGGAAATGTGTTGGCAGAGCAACGCCACAGCCAGATTTCCCACCCCACCCCCAGACAAACTGAACTGCCCCTTCCCATACCTCACCTACATAACTGTCAGTCAGAGTAGGACTCCATAGTGAGCACAGCCTCAGTTTGCATGCGTAGTGCCATCCCTCAAATAGGTCTGTCCCTGCCCTCCTGCCATTATACAGTCACTCAGACTTGATTATCCTTCTCCTGTTCTTGTTGTGATTTTTAATGATTTTAACTGTATTTTTATAGTCATTGTTATGTTGTAATTACGTATTATGTTGATTTACTTTAAGGAGGGAGGGGATAGTG
>NC_056525.1:122050901-122109014 GCF_019175285.1 Sceloporus undulatus
ATGGTTTATGTTGCAATATTGTCTTGTGAACTGCAACTGCTCTAAACAACCTACAACATGATGGAATGCCATTGACATGTTCTGGGGACTACTAAGGCACTGAAAGCATAGTGGCTTGCAGTATCTAGAAATGCTTCCAGCCGAATACAGCCAATTTTATTCAATCAAGTAATGTTATATATTCACAGGAGCCATTGTGGCAGGATGCAATTTTACATAGTGAAGTGGCACTTTCAGTCCCCTACCTCTTCATGTCAAGGTTATTCAATTACCAGGGATGGCCACATTTCTATATTACAACAGGCTACTGTGCAACAGTGACTCACCTCAGTGCAGGATACATGACGTATTTTTTGCAACCAAGGTGGCCCTACCATGAGACAAGATGGAACATGTGGATTTGAGCACCATTAAGGCTGCCTGCATAGAATCCAGAACTCATGGAACCATGGAACACAACCCATGAGAAAGTTCTCCTAAAGAAGCTCAACTGAAATAAACAGAGCACCATGTGCCTTATGATAGTTAGCATGGATTAGAAAACTTTTTCTTTTACTGTATCTCTCCGAATCCCCCCTCATCTTGAGTCCCTAAATTGGGAGAAAGGTGGGATATATGTAAATAAATAGTAATACTAATAAAATAATTTATACTGGTCATATTGATGAGGACATTATGGGAGATGTCAATTGTTTAATTTAAAAAAATCTGAACTCTGCAGATTAGTAAGAGACATCATTTGAGCTTCTACCTTAGCCAATACGGTAGCTGGTACATTCTTGCAGTACAAGTGGAATGTACTGAAATATTGCTTACTGTTCACCATAATGCAAAAAAACAGATTACTATTAATAACAATTAATACAAACTGTGGATGACTAATACCTTGGCAAATCCTTGGTTAATGAACTTATTAGTTAATTAAATGATAGATACACAAAGAAGAGCTGCATGGATTGGGGAGGGTGTTGGCCCCAAAATACTTTGTACCTATGTCTGCATAGACACTTCATAAACCAGAGCACAGAGTGCGATCTGCACTCATAATTAATCCAGTTTGACACTACTTTAACTCCATGGCTCAATGCTATGGATTCTGGGATTGTAGTTTTTGGGGCACCAGAGCTCTCTGACAGAAAAGGTTAAATGTACAAAAGTACAAATCCAGATAGCATTGCAGTTACAGGGATATCACTGGATTATTTCTGCAAGGCAGCCACTGAGATGTGACCTGTAAAATTCAGAACTTTGGAAAACAATGCAGATTTTTAATAAATCAAACACGGCATTGCTAGGTTTCACCTAACAGCTTTAGTAGAAGAGGCTTAGAGAGCCAGCATGGTGTAATGATTTGATTGTTAGACCAAGACACTGGGAGACTAGGGTTCGAATCCCCACTTAGCCATAGAAACACACTGGGTGACCTTAGCCAAGTCACATTCTCTTAGCCTCAGGAAAAGACAAGGGAAATCCACCTCTGAATACTGAAAACTCTGTGATAGGTTCACCTTAGGGTCACCATAACCAGAAATGAATAGAAGACACACAACAACATAGGACTGAGATAATAATAATAATAATAATAATAATAATAATAATAATAATAATAATTTGTTTTATTTATATACTGCTGTTCCAAAGATCATAGCGGTGAACAGCAAATAAGCTAATTAGCAAGTAAGCTAATTTGCCCCCAACAGTCTGGGTACTCATTTTAGCTCCCTCCTCGGAAGGATGCAAGCCTGAGTCGAGCTTGGGCCCTTTTGCTGGTCTTGAACTCGCAACCTTGTGGTTTCGAGTGAATGGCTGCAGTACAGGCATTTAACCACTGCGCCACCAGGGCTCATACACATGCTCTGAAATAACTCTTATTTCCTCCATCAGATGATAATGACATTTTTTAATGATGTTGGGACGGGACAAAAACAAGAACAGTTACTTTTGGGAAATACAATTCCCAGATTCTCCCACTGGCCCCAGTATGGCCAGTGGCATGACATTTGGCTGCAAAACAGCCAGATAGAAAATTCAGCAACGTTGGGACTAGCATTTTTTAAAGCTTCATGTTAAAAATGTTCTTCTGGTTATGTGCCTTCAAGTCATTTCTGACATATGGTGGCCCAAAGATCCACCTATCCTAGGGTCTTCTTGACAAGGTTTGCTCAGAAGTGTTTGCCAGTGTCTCCCCCTGAGGCCAAGAGAATTTGATCTGTCCAAGGTGGTTTCCATTTGAAACCTGGTCTCCTAGAGTCCTGGTTCAACATCCAAACCAGTACATCATGCTGGCTTTCTTAAAATGTTTGACTTAATCATTTCTAAGCACACACCAATTCAAAAAGCATGAGCAGATTGCTACTGGGTGAGACTGGAAAAATCCATTGAGCCCAGCACTGTTTTCTACACTAGCCAGTCATATGACTCTAACTTGCCACAAGCAGGGCAAGTTAGTATTTTGTCTCTCCTGCTGGCATCACAAATTCACCAGCACATATTCTCCATGCCTCCAAACACAAACATTTTGATTAGTAATCACAGCTAAAGATATTAGTAATTTCACTTCCAGTATGTCATAAGGCCTGAACAGACAGGGTCGAAATAAAGCTGCTTCGGGTCACTTTGGAGGTATGTTGTTTAAATGACACATGCATCATAAGAGTCCAGAAGCTGCACCAAAGCTCTGCTCCAGTCCTTAGTACTGGAGTTTGGCTTTGGGGTGGTTTCTGGCCTCTTAGGACGCATGCATCATTTAAACAGCATACCTCCACAGTGACCTGAAGGAACTTTATTTTGGCCTGTCTGTTCGGCCCCATAGTTTCAAAAGGGCTGGGTTGTTTTTTTCTTGATTTGATCTACAGTTCCCAGAATCCTGCAGCCAGCATGGCTAGCATGGCTACTAGTTGTGGTAGCAGGAAAATTCTAGGAGTTGTAATCCAATTTTTTTAAAAAAAGAAAAAACCCAAACAGTTCCAAACTCTGCAAAATAACGCATTAATCAGGAAATATACCCGAGAATATTTGAAGCAACAACTGTTTTTTTCTTGGAAAAATAATTTGAGAGGGAGGGTTAATTCACCATGATCCAGAAAAGTTATTGCATGTACACAAATGATATGTACAAAGATGCATTCATTAAACATTAAGCAATTTCCCCAACAATATGCATGGATATATAACTCTCCTGCATCATTAAACATACTTGCCTCTGCACAATGTGCATGAACTGCACAGTTTTGAAATATAAACTGTTTCAAGAGAGTTTTGTAAGCTGATAAGCAGGAAAGCTCCTTAAACATTCCATACATGCCTAACACATGCTGTCAACCTGATGTGTCACATGTGATTTCACGCCCAATGGGTGCCAAAGAATGGCATTCATCACAAGCCCCACTGACGTGAATGGAACTTGGGAGAGAACAGTTGTTCTCTTACAGAGATCTTGTTCATTTCAATCAGACTTCTGGAGGACAAAGAGGTACCAACAAATACTATAAAACCAGAGTGCAAGTAGCTAATACCAAGCCATAGAAAAATACCAAGCCAAGTTTTGAACAATTTCTTTTGCTATAACAAAACTTAAATTGAACACAGACAATACTAATAGGGTTGCTTTGACTGGTTGCTTCTCATTTCTTGATGAGAGTATCACAAACCAAGACAAAGTAAACTCCTGTGGCACTTGATAGGGTAGAAAAGGTGAAAGAAGAAGACAGCAAGGGCTGGACACAGACTGTGGTTTTCTACATTTACCCCACATCCCCAGACCTGCGTTCTGTGGGGTCCCACACTCTGAAACCCTGAAAGAATTACTAATTGGCAGAATTGCAGCTTTTTTTATCAGGCCATGTGGGCACAGTTGAGCTGCTGTACCGTTGGATAAAGGCCATTCATATTTTATTTGGTGACAGTACTCAATCAACAAGTACATTGACACAGATACCTTTCTTTCAAGAAATTCAGGGGCGCTTATATGTAATTCCAAGTTATACAACTATTATTTGTGGTCAGAATTAAAAGTACAGCGAGGAAGAAGTCCATGGAATATATTATGGTTCATGTAGCAAACTCCAAAAAGGCAGGTGAAGTTCCATTAATTCTCACCAGCATTCAGCCACCACAATGACACATAGAAGACGGCATCACCCCTTGCAAGGACCATAAGGGAGCCTTGGTCCAGACTGGAGTAGTGGTCTCCTTCAGGTGAATTGCTAGAGTGAGAGTGCAAGGCAAGCAGAAGGTAATATTCTGTTGACTAGGCAAGAATATATCAGGCTCCTCGTTGACTAGAGCAAGACTGGCCTATCCAGAGGCCTCTTCCAGCCTGCCAGTTATGGAAACCAATGCTGTACACTTATATGTGCTACACCTACAGTAGTTTCTTGAGTACACATGAACCTATGTAGACTATTGGAATAAGTCAAAGCCAGAGGCCATAGGTTTTTAGACAATGCCAAGTCTATGATGCCACACAATGTCATGTAGACATTTTAGATATCTAGTGCAGAAGGCAATTTAGAAGCCGATGAGGCTTAATGCTTGATTCCACCACAACAGCTTTCATTGCACTTCACCTCACCACTCTTGCTGTGCAAAGACAGGGGAATAAAAGCTCTACAAATATTGTTTGGAAAGTGTAAGGAAGAAAGCACCTCTAGTGAGGGACCTGTAGCTGTTGCAAGAGGCATTTCCTGCCTTGGCCTTATTTTTCCTGCATAGGCTAGTGGTACTCTACTTGTTGTTATGATGGGTGAAGATACAATGATACTGTCTCTGGACCTGAATCAATGTAGTCCTGTTCTTTGACACTGCTGAACAAGGTATTTTGAATATTTTGTTTGCCAGTTAAGAAAAAGTGGCTGAGAAATGCTGCTGCTGGGGGAAAATGCATAATAAGCAGTTTCTGGATTCCTTCAGCATAACCAAGAGACAGAAGCCAGGGTGGGGTAGGCAGACAACAAGACAGGATCACTTCTCTGTCATTCTCCTTGAGTTCTACAGGGAAACGGAAGGGGACTGCAATCTAGAACATACCAGAGGGGATAAAGCTGCCCCTGCTCCAAATATTATAGTTATACCCATCCCAGCAATCTCTCCTTGTCCAGTTGCTATGTTCTTCTGTATCTGAATGACTGCCATTCTATCCTGAGAAAGAAATATAAAGTCCTGCACATATGCAATACTCAGGTAAGAGTGCAGGATAACATTTCCCACACTCATACCTGACACATGGCAGACTATTCTCTTGTAACAGGGGAAACTCCAAGGACAATGTGACACATTTGAGGCAGACCAGGGGTCCTTAGTATATGCAGACCCTCCTTCAATGTACACCCTTAGTTAAAGAGAACCGAGAACTTTTTGAGCCACGGTCTCAGACCAGGCTCTGGGTGGGGCTGCTCAGAGCGAGAGGAAGGATCTGAGGCAGCATACTTGCACAATGTCCTGCATGCTCCCTTCACAGCAAATGTGTTCAATCTGGAATCCAATTCAGTGTCTTTTTAAGCCAGGATAAAAATTAATCACCTAACCAGTGATTCAAATTAAAATCCCCACTCTATCCAGAAACACATTCTGAAATGGTGGGAGAGACCTCGCCTTTTACGATTCTTTTGCCACCATCTCTGTGTGTATAAAAAGGTAGGTAATACCACGCTAAGGATCATTTAGCAAACATGAAGGAATCTAGAGTCCTGAGCAAGCATTCAACAGAGATGCCCACCGCTGTCCATGGTACTGAAAGGACAGTGTTCTTTGGAGAGCTGGGCTGGAGGCAGCCAGGAACCTTCCCTGGTGCTGATTGCACTATCAGTATTGCTTAGCCACAGCTCAGTTCATTCAGGAGACAAAAGGGCACAATCCCTTCCACAATGGGGGCCAGCCCCCTCAACAGGCAGCACAGGTGTGCCAAGTACGGTGAAAAGAGCCATTTGTCTGAATAGCTAGAACTAGAAATCAGCAACACAAAAGCCTGGCAGGGAGAAATGGTGGGCGTGGGTGGGCTTGAGGCAGTTAAAGCACTAACATTATGCCTCAGCTTCTTGTGCTTTAGATCCCTCCCCTCCACAAGAGAGGAGGGGGATTTCAGTTTTGATTAGTTCATGGCAACAAATCAGCTAATGCAAGGGTGGCGTATGCTGTCACAGTCAGTTTTAATTTGCCCTTACCTTACTCTGGGTTAACTGTCATGAGCCCCAATTCCCAACTCTTGGAGACCAGTGCCTGGCCTCTTTCACTAGGGCAGTGACACAGGTATTGCCTGGGGTGGTAATAGAAACAGCTTCTACTCCTCATCAACCCAGCACCCTCCCAATGTATCCTCCCAATGTACACCCCATCATCCTCAGCCAGCATGTTGCCGTGATGGTGCACATTGTGATGATGGGAGGGTGCCACTTTGGGGCCAGATGTCTTATCTTAACAGCAGAAAGGTCCACATGCTTATTTTTTGTAAGAGAACAACTACAAAAGAGCTAAGGTAAAGCGCTATAGACAGAAAATGCATGGCACATTGCAATCAAAGGTATGTTCGTATGCTGTCTCTAAAGTAAATTTGATGCACAAGGGGAATGGATGCAACATTTTTAAACATCAGGTCTTTCCCCCCACTTTGGGGAAGAAAAGAAAAGGATTATTATTACTGTCCACAATGTAGGAACGGTTCATGTGAGAGGATCCACAATTTGTTCTGCCCCCATTTTGTTCTGCCCCCATTTTCATTTCAGTTAACAATAAGGCAATTCTTCTAAATCTAAATAATCAGCCACTGAATAAATGAAGCTTTTCTCAGCCCATTGAAGAGTTCTGGTCAATTTAAAAGCTTGCGTACTTTTGCACCACATCAAAATTGGTTCAGTCAAAAGGACTGCAATGCCCATTTAGCATGGGTTTTTTTTCCCCCAAAAGGCTCAGTATGCATTAAGATGTCGCTCTCAGTAAGTATGCTAAACTGCACAGAGCAAGCCCCATGGAATGCTCACAAGTGGATGAGAGAGTTTCTTGTGAATATGAGGAATTCAGCTTTCGAAAAAGCTAATGATTAAATATGGACTCAAGTTCCCCTTTCCTCTGTCATTACTTTCCAATTACAATGTGTCCTTAAGATTCTGGAGAACTTCTAGCCTCTAGTCTTGGCCGGACCCAATGCATCCTATTCCAGATCCCTTCAGCCAACAAGCTGGGCTGTGGCTTTCTCAAAAGAGCCAAGCCAGCCGGTCCAACACAGATGACAGGTCTCACCTGTAGCCAGGCGAGGAGAAAGACAGGTTGCAACATCAGAAAAACTAGAAAGACAAGCAATCACAAAGAAGCCGTAGGAATAAAAAGTCAGGGTGGGACCACCACACATGCACTTAATGTCGCTCTCTCCATGTGGTTGGGTACAGAATAGAATGGGAGACAGGACAGCTTACCTTTGCCCACACTGCTGATTCAGCAAGTGCCACACATGGCATGTAAAAATCAGCTAGAATAGGGGCAGAAGAAGAGAGAGAAGGAAAGGATATGGCCAGTCGATAAGCTTCTTGGCATATTTCCTGACAATGTTATCTTCCCCAAAGATGAAGAGTGATCTGTTGACTGTGAAGCAGTTCTGTCGGACGGGGATAGGGTTGTACAGTGCCATCGTCCTGGCCCTTTGGGCTTTGGTTTGCTTATAGGCTCCTGGGGTCCCCCCTTGAGGTGCCGGGGCTCCCTGGCGGTTCCTGTTCTGTTCAGTGGCTCCATCACTGGATCCCAGCCTGCCAGCCATCGCCTCACCAAAGCGAGCCATTCTGGAAGGAAAAGAGAGAAGTGATCCGATCAAGGCCCCCTCCTGCCCACAAAGAAGCAACAAAGCAGGAATCAACGTGTCTGTGGGGAGTGGAGGGGGTGATGATCCCACAAGAGCACCCCCTGTCTCCTCTTTCTTGGTGATGCTTTCAAAGCCACACGTTCAAGGACTCCTCCATTCCTCTGGAAGCAGTGCTTGGCATTTCAGGCATACAATCCTTTCAACAGAAAACACAAGGCATGTTTTTTTAAAGACAAGGGGGGAAAAAAGAAAAATCCCCACCAAGTCAGACAACTCAGCAAGCAATAGCCATGGTGAATGCTTCAGAGAATGGTCAGATTTCTCCTAATAGGAGGTAGGTAGGGTTGTGTGTGTGTGAAAGAGAGAGAGAGAGTGTGTGTGTATGTGTGATCTGGGAGAGGCAGCTCAGATCCAGTGCCTTTTTACGGTGGAGCTCACTGCACTGAGGCTGGGCTTTAAATCAGATACGTTCTCTTGCTCCTCCTCCTCCTCTTCCTCCTCCTGGCTTTGTTTAAAGAAAATAACCCAAATAATAACAATAAAGAGACAGGGTCTCATCCCTTCTCCACCTCCTTCCTTGGACCCCCACAAAGGATCCAATCTAGAGGCACTGGGGTGGCTGTCACAATCAGCCAGGAAAGGGTCTCTGCCATCCAAGCCCTTCTTCCATCTGCCCATCAGGAAAGGGAGAAGATTGCCATTGGGTGAGCCAGGATGCGAAGAGGTGGAGAAACAGGTTGCAGCCCACTCCAGCCTAGTTAGGGAGCAAAGTGTTTTAACTTCCTTGCCATCGGCTCCATCTTCCTGCTTAAAATGGGAAAAAATTATCTCAATTTTCCATGCAAGGTGGGGGGGAGAGAAAAGCATCCACCTCCCTCTTTCTCCCACACAGTACCTTTCACAAGAGAATTAATACAATTACACTGGGAGGGGAGTGCATGCTAACAATGACTTTGACTAAGCTTCTGTGCCCTTCTATTCATTTTCTCTCCCCACCATCATCACAGAGAGAGAGAGGGAGGGAAGGAAGGAAGGAGAGAGAGAGAGAGAGAACACACTTCTGTTTAGCAACCAGATTATCCATGGGAGGATAAGAAAGAAGGGGAGAGATTCAAGAAAGAACAAAGAAATTTCATTTTAGTTCTGGGTAGGAGCATAAGATTGCTGAACAGAGGGGTGAAAAAACCCACAGAGATAGCTAGGTAATTTCTTTTTAGATAATGTCTCAATAGCTTCTCTTTTTTAGGGCAAAGGGATCTTGTAGCACCTTTGAGACTAACCGAAAGCAAATGCATCTGAAGAAGTAGAATCATGCCTAAAAAAGCTCACACTACCAGCTTCTTTCAGTTAGTCTCAAAGGTACTGCGAAATCCCTTTGCATACTGATTTTCCAGACTAACATGGCTATGTTTTTGAGTTCTCTTCTGTGGTGCAGGGAGGATGAAGTCGGCTTCCACTTCCTTGTTTGCAATCCTCAGTTTTTCTTTCTTTTTCACATGCAGATATGTGGATGGGGATTGAATGAAAATCTGGGATATGAACAGTAACGCCCAGTCCCCAGAATACCCAGCTCAGATGTCCAGGCCATTGGACAACTGCCCTTCAGGAACTGCTAATAGATATGCTGACATCTGAACCATAAATATGTTTGCAGTGACTTCAAAAGAGTAACTTTTTTTGGATTATAGCTCCCAAAACTTCCCAGCTAGCAAGGCTGCTGGACATCACATGCTTGTGTGCAGTGTGTCTCCCTGCAACCCTCAAAGTGGAAACAAAATTCGGAGAAGTGGGACTGAAGAGTAGTCTGGTGTATCTCCCTTCCTCTTCTTTTAAGCAACTGCCTGCAAAGACTCCAGGACTGAAAGTGGCAAGATAAGATGGAGGGGCACTTAAAATTGCCCATCCATCTCTCCCCTTCTCTAAACATGCCCTCCACCTTTCTACCTCTGGAAGAAAACATCTCCCCAGCAAAACATATCTGAGAAAGGTTACAGTTGGATACCTCAAACAGGAACATCTTGTACCAAAATGATTTCAGTAAGGCTTTCACAAGGTTCCCCATGACATTCTTGCAAATAAGCTTGTAAAATGTGGGCTGGACAAGGTAACTGTTACAGGATTTGTAATTGGTTGACCAGCCGAACCCAAAGGGTGCTCAACAATGCTTCCATTTCAGCCTGGAGAAAAGTGACCACAGGGCTCTGTCCTGGGACTAGTAATATTCAACATCTTTATCAATGACTTGGAAGACAGAATTGGGGGCATACTTATCAGATTTGCAGATGACACCAAATTAGGAGGAGTAGCTAAAACCCCAGAGGACAGGATCAAATATTCAAAATGACCTGAATAGACTAGAAAGCTGGGCCAAAGTTAACAAAATGAATTTCAACACGGAGAAATGTAAGATACTGCACTTAGGGAGGAAAAATGAAATGCACAGATATAAGATGAGGGACACCTACATGTGAAAGGGATCTCGGAGTCCAAGTAGACGACAAATTGAACATGAGTCAACAGTGTGACGCGGCAGCTAAAAAAGCCAATGCAATTTTAGTCTGCATCAATAGAAGTATAGTGTCTAGATCAAGAGAAGTAATAGTGCCACTGTATTCTGCTTTGGTCAGGCCCCATCTGGAATACTGTGTCCAGTTCTGGGCACCACAATTTAAAAAGGATGTTGAGAAACTGGAGCGTGTCCAAAGGGGGGTGACTAAAATGGTGAAGGGTCTGGAAACCATGTCCTATGAGGAATGACTTAGGGAGCTGGGGATATTTAGCCTGGAGAAGAGAAGGTTAAGAGGTGATGTGATAGCTCTGTTTAAATACCTGAAGGGATGTTACATTGAGGGAGGGAGCAAGCTTGTTTTCTGCTGCTCCAGAGACTAGGACCCGGAGCAATGGATGCAAACTCCAGGAAAAGAGATTCCACCTCAACATTAGCAGGAACTTCCTGACAATAAGGGCTGTTGGACAGTGGAACACACTCCTTTCTCAAAGTGTGGTGGAGTCTCCTTCCCTAGAGGTCTTTAAACAGAGGCTGGATGGCCATTTGTCAGGTATGCTTTGATTGTGATTTCCTGCATGGCAGAATGGGGTTGGACTGGATGGCCCGTGTGGTCTCTTCTAACTCTATGATTCTATGATTGGGCTGACATGTTTGCAAATGTTCGTAGATGACTGCTGTTTTGTTTAGTGCTTGGCATTTAAAGAACTGGGGATGTTATTCTTTTTAAAGTGACATTTGCCTTGCTTTTTTTTATTACAAAGTGTGTTGTCCTTGAGCGTCTTCAAATACACAAGGCTGCTGATAAATGCCAGATATCATTACATTACATACATCTATATAAAACTGGCAGAAGGGGGAAACTGCAGATCTCTATGCAAATCTGTCATGAATGCTGCTGTTGTTGGCAGCCCAGACTGCAGCCATCATATGTTTATCAAACCACTCAGCCACTCCCACTGCCCCTAATAATTCTGAGATAGGACAGCCTTGCGAAAAGGGCTGGATGACATTGAGTGGTCCCTGCCTGCCAGCTCAGATTTTGCTTCAGCACAAAGGCAGGAGACATCACTGCTGAATTATTTCAATATTGCAATCAGTGTTTTAATGCCTGCTGTAAACCTCTTGGAGCAAGGATGGAGAGCCTCTTCTTTTTGGCCTGAATTCTAACTTAGTCCAAGGGGTGTCATATTCCATCCATGGATGGGTATAAGGAAAGAGTGGGGGGAGAAAACCTAGGCAATATAGGTGGAACTGCATACAGTTTTACTTATTTAGATCCTTCCTCAGCAAAAATACAAAACACAGCTTCTGTCTACTCAGGAGCAAGCCCTAGTGCAAGGCACAGGTCAGTTCCATATCTCAGCTTTCCTGCCCAAAGCTTGCTGGCTTGGTGACCCCCTACAGGTTACATCCAGCCCCCATGCCAAAGGTTCCCAATCCCTGTTTTAGAGATTAGTATCTGAAAAGCAGGTATATTAAAACAAATAAGAATTTAACTGATGCTACTTTTCTATGACAAGACATACTGGGGCTCAGTAGTTACAGACCCTGGCCTAGAAGCCTTCTTTTTAAACCATCCCAGATTAGCAAATGGAGAGAGGGTTACAGGGTGCATCCAATCATGGTGAATAATAAAAACTATTCTGACACAAGAAAAGTATTTATACAGTGCATTTTAACAGTTAAGTCCTCTTCTCATAAGTTATTTCAGCAATGATCACAAAGTTCATGGAAAGAAGAAAAGCAGAGGAGGGGAGGAAGAATTCAACAGTGCCTTTGAGAATAATGGATATAATTATACATAAGCTTTCATCGGGTCCAGTCTGCTTCATCAGATGCAGATGAATATGGTCACAGAAGGTAGGCCATCATAACTATCCCCATATTGCAGAGGAAGGGCTGAGGCAGACAGAACATGGTTGGTCTAAGGCAGGCATGGAAATTGTGTGGCCTCCAAATGCTGTCAGACTGCAACTCCTAGCATACCACACCAATGGCCTTGCTGGTAAGATTTGCTGGGAGCTGCAGTTCAACATTTGGAAGGCCATATTTTGCCAATCTCTGGTCTAAAACAATACAGTCAAGGAAAAGCCTTTGCTTGTGGCTGAGGTGAGATCTGAACTGGAAATTGCACGTTCATCGTGAGTACAAATAAAATAGGATGTCCTCATGTATCACCTTAAATTCTCGGGAGGAAAAGCAAGATGCAGATAGGGAAAATCTAACTGATATTCACTGGGTTAAATCCAGAGAGATTTGGGGATTAAGTACAAAGACCATAGTAAATCTGGAGGACTAAATATTTGCTAATATGCTTACACAATATCGATTTATCTAACCTGGGTGGAAAAATACAGAGTAGCTACTGCCTTTTCTCCACACACAATTACCAAAGAGAGCTGGCAATGCATTGCCACTCCACATGCAAACATTCACCCTGGGATGAGTGGTGGCCCTCCACTTTCATGAATCAAAGTAAAAGGATACAGTCAGTAAAAGGACTAAGATACATGGGGTGGGGATGCTTCCCATCCTTGACAGATCTCTGGGATAGTTCCTGACACAAACAAGTCAAACAAATTCACTCCCTTCTGTATAACTATACCTCTGTATAAAGGGACCAGAGCAGATTTTAACTTTGCTCAACAAACTGGGAGGGGGGGGTTTCATGGTATATTTAAGACACTGTGAAGTGGAGTCCCTCATAAGGATGCGATCAAAGCACAAGTGCATAGGGTCTTTTCTTAATCCAGAGTAAGGCCACTGGATCTACCTCTCCCTTTTCAGCAACTCAGCTGTTGTGTTCTCTCATGCCTGTTACCCAAAGGAAGGCAGGGGGAGACTAAACAGTAACTTCCTTTTAAATATTGGGAAAATTAGGTCAAGCTTTGCAGGAGGCTAGATAACCTCAGGACTGTTGATACCTGCCTATACTGGTAATAACTGAGGAAAATCCCAGGTTGGGATGAATTAAGAAGGTTTTATTTAGAAATTTGCAAGAGTGCACCCACACACGCAATAGCAATTCAGAAAGACACAGCATTCAGAAATAACTGGAGTGGGAATATGAAGATTGGAATGAGGAGTTTGAGGGGTTTGAACAGGGCAATGTTTACATGTCCAAAGACCAGACCATGGAAAGCAAGAGCGGGGTCTGAGAGTGACACAGTCATGGAGCACAAACTGAGGGCCAACTGTGTGCAAGGAGGCTAGGTTCTGGAACCAATAGTTACACCTGATAACTAGCCTCTGAGAGATGACAACATGAAGGACACCTCATAACTTGCCTTTGAGAGATGGCAACATGAAGGACACATGGAACGAAGAGTCATATGAAGATGAATCAGAAATTCTAAAAACTGAGGTGGAAGCTGCAATAAAGGAAATGGCAAAAAAAACAAGACTCCAAGAACAGATGATATTCCAATAGAACTGTTGCAATCCACATTAATAGAGTCAACTCTAGTGCTAATAAACATATGTCAACAGATATGGAAAACAAAATAATGGCCTACTGACTGGAAGCAAACAATATACATCCCCATCCACAAGAAAAGGAGATACAAGATCCTGCAGCAATTATAGAACCACAGCACTAATCTCCCATGCAAGCAAAATCATGCTCAAAATTCTGCAACATAGTCTCCAACCATACACGGAGAGAGAAATCCCAGAAGTCCAAGCAGGGTTCAGGAAAGGAAGAGACACCAGGGATCACATTGCAAATATTCGATGGCTAATGGAGCGTAGCAGGGAGTTAAAAAAAAAATCAGGTGCTTTATAGACTATAGCAAAGCCTTTGACTGCATAGATCATGAAAGGTTATGAAACACCCTTAAAGACATGGGAGTGCCAACACATCTGATAGTTGTGGTGAGGAATCTGTCCTCAGGGACAAGAGGCTATTGTTAGAACAGAATGCAGAGAAGCAGAATGGTTCCCAGCTGGCAGAGGGGTCAGACAAGGCTGCATTCTATCACCCTACCTATTCAACTTATATGCAGAACATATTGTAAGGAAAGCAGGCTTGGACATGGTAGAGGGAGGAGTGAAAATAGGAGGAAGAAATATCAACAATCTGAGATATGCTGACGATACCATAATACTAGCAGAGAACCTAACAGACCTCGAACAACTACTAAGGAAGATCAAAGAAGAAAGTGCAATGGCAGGCTTACTATTGAACATAAAGAAAATAAAAATAATGACCACAGAGAACTTACACAAACTCAAACTAGGCAATGGGGAAATAGAAATAGTAAAAGAGTTCCCATACCTGGGATCAAACACTGATAGAAATGGAGACTGCATCCAGGAAATCAGAAGAAGACTAGGAATGGAGAGGGCAGCTATGAAAGAACTAGAAAAGATCCTAAAATGCAAAGACATACAACTCAGCACAACAGTCAGAATTATACAAACTACTGTATTTCCTATTATTACCATGTGTGGATGTGAGAGCTGGACAGTCAAGAAAGAAAATAGGAGGAAAATCAACTCATTTGAGATGTGGTGCTGAAGAAGAGCGCTGAGGATTCCATGGACAGCCAAAAGAACAAACAAATGGGTCTTAGAACAGATCAAGCCAGAAATATCCCTAGAAGCCAAGATGATAAGATTTAGACTGTCATACTTTGGACATATGAGAAGGCATTAATAACTGGAAAAGGCAATAATGTTAGGAAAATTGGAGGGAAGTAGAAAGAAAGGCTACATGCTAGATGGATGGACTTTATTAAAGAGACCATGAATGTGAGCTTGCAGGTGCTAGGCAGAGCAGTAGGGGGGGGGGGCTGGAAATGTCTGATCCATAGGATCACCATGGGAGGGGGGGCTGGAGATGTCTCATCCATAGGGTCACCATGGGCCAAGATCAATGTGGAGGCAGTTAACGCTAACAACAACAACAACTACTACAACAAGCCTCTGGGGATGTGCTTAATGATCTGTAGCAATGTAATGAAAACTTGATGGCTTTCTCAGGAATTGACAATGAGGTTCTGGACTGGGTGATGGCATTTAACCTTAGATTAACAAAATCAGCAATTGGAAGAAGAAAACCCCAGGGTGAATAGACAGGGAAGTTGGATGGAGACACAACAGGGGGTAGGGCAGAGGAAGATGGCTTACTGTTTTGGTGCAGTGAAACCTCCTTTGTCTCTTGGTGCAAGAGGAAATGCACAATGCCTGGGGAAAGGAAGGAACAATTGGTACACCCATTTAGCTTTGATTGTAGCATTACCTGTGTATTCTTCACTCCTTTCTCATGGGAACATTACCTAGTGTTCCAAAAGGTCATTGTGGCCTCTTATGAACATGCTGGCTCCAGATATGAAAATATGGGGACCCCAAATATAGTGTGCAGTATGCAGGGTGTACTCACATGCCTGGAACATTTCCCCTCTCAGAACACTTTCATAATATCATGTCTCTCTTTTATTCACATATTCAGAACCTATTTTTCCCATGAAATATTCATCTTAGCCACTTGATCATCACTTCCAAATGAGAATGAAAGCCTAAATTCATTTGAATAGCTGATGCAGCTGTATAGCTGTTACTAGACATACACACCTCCAACTACAGGTTTGAAGAACTGCATAATTGATTGCTCATCCAATATATGAATAAAAACTCCACAAAGACTGTAAAAAATTTAGATTGCAAGGGAAATTGTTTCACCTTTCCTTGTACATGCTAGATTTATTTTTCCTGGGAATTCAGAAGTTCACAAGGACATCTCCCTGCTCCAGCTTAAAGCTCAACAACTCAGGCAAGTTAAACAGATGCATTTGCTGTTTGCTGTGGAGGGAGCTGCCAATAAAGACAAAGATCCCAAGAATGGAGGAAAAGTCCACAACTTTATTAAACAGACAACAACAAAGGTAGGGTTGGCCCAAAGCATGAGGTCTGGATCTGAAACATCGATCAACCCCCCCCCCCCCGGGTTGTTTGATGAACTGAAAGGCCTGGTGACAGCCAGGCTTCAGGATGACATAGGAGTTATATAAAATGCCATATCGCAGACATGCAACCGGCCGATCGTATGTTCTCACTTTAAGCCCCGAGTCACCAGGAGGCGCTGCCACAATGTGGTCCCTGCAATGGCCACAGCGCATGATCTCAGGGCTCCCGAGTCCTGAAGGACTTCCAATCCAGTGCTACACAGCTCTGGAAACTACACCCACCAGATCCATGACCTATGCTGCCACCCCAAGTTGTGACAAGAAAATCCCAATCCAGGGAAGGAGGGTGGGAGAGCTGAGTAAGAAATGGCGCCAAGGGCAGACGCCACGTGGCCTTAAATAGGCCAAGAGGAAAGGGAGGGGCTGAGGGAGGAGGGAGCACCATCCTCAGGCACGGCCACCAGTTTGCGCCCTGGAGGACCAGGGCAGCCAATGGGAGGGGCCAACCACCCCCCAAGCATGCAGGGAAATTGAGTTCCCAGCAGGAGGCTGGAGTACTTCCCAACCTCCCCAGCCAGCACATTGCAGGCCTGCATGGCCCAGCAAGGCATGCTGGGGCGCGCCCAGGCCCACATAAAAGGAGAAGGTGGCACTGGGCCCCAGCAGCAACCCAGCCGTCTTGGTGAGCCGGGCAGCTGCCTTTGTGTGAATATTTCACCATCATTGAAGAATAAGGACTATAAGTAAAAGGTTTAACTACCAAGTTAGCCTCTATTGTGTAAAGCAGACTGAACTGTATTTGCTCATATCAGTCTCTTACTACCCTTCTTTATGTACTCTCAACCAAAGTCAAAATGCAGGCTGTAAGCTCTTGGGGGACAGAAGCCTGTTTCACTTACGTTACTCTGTAAAGCATCATGTACACAGGGTTTGGGAATCTCGGTCCTTCCTGTTGTTTTGAAAAACAACCAATCCTAGAAATCCCACTAACGAAAGAGAATGGTAAGGGATTGTGGGAATTATGGCCCAAGACATCACAAGAGAAAAAAGTTAGCTAACCCTGATGGTTCTGTAGAAGATTTCAAATAATAATAACAACAACAACTCCTAATTTGCAACAGTGTGAACCTTATTGAAGTATTTTGGAGTTTGAAATCTGGAGTGCAAACTGCATCAGAGCTTCCATAGAGGATAAAACAGGTCTTTTGTCCTCAAAGTCTCATCTATGTCTTTCAGGGTGATTTCAAACAGACAGGTTTTAATTGCCTCTAGTGAAGAATTGGGGGGAAAAATGTAAATAGGCAGGGGCAGGTAGAAGGGGGAATATTTATAAGCTGCAAGAGTTTACAGGTGCTCAAAAGAAGCCTGCAAGCTTACTGCCAGAAATCAATACTTTCTTTCTCTTTAAGTGCCCTCTCAGAAAACCCTTACCAATGTTTTGACACTTTCAAGAAAAACAGCTCATCTGGAGATGTGTAAACAACTCAAAACTAATTTCTCCCCCAGGAGAATCTGCACTGCTACCTCCTAAGACTGCAAATGGAACGCAAAGACAAAAGCAACCTTACCACTTGGGGACTCTAGAAAGTTCAGAGGTCACACTGCTTGCAAAAGCAATGGCCACAACATCTGGCCAGGTTTCTTTGGACACTACTACTGCTACTACTACTTCCTCCTCCTCTTCTTCTTCCCCCAACTCTAAATTTTGTACCATCCAGTCTGAAGGGGGGTTCTGAAGAATCTGAAAGGACATTTTCTTTGTAATATTTTAGTGACCTGCTTTTAAAAAAGCCCTCTATTTCATTCTATGCATGGATTGCACCGCTGGTGTTTGTTGTTTTCTGCCTAGAGTGATTATTTAGCAGTACAGTAATAGGAAATGGACTTTTCCTCTGCACAGATGTGGCTGTTATTGCTGCTATAAAAAGACTAGTAGGATTGGATACTGGTTGGGTCAATCACTGCTTTAAGTGTTAGAACACAGACAACGCTAAAGAGGAACCACTGTGGAAATGGGTGAATTTGGAAAACCCGGATTCACATCCACATTCAACCACAAAGCTGACCTGGTGGCTTTGGTAAGTCATTCTCTCAAGTCCAGCCTACCTCATGGAGATTTTGACAAAAAATAAAATGTCGTAGACCTGAGGAACGCTGTCCATAACACCTTGAAAGAAAGGTGATACAACAAATGTTGCAAGGGGGGAAAGAAAAGATGCCATGGACCTCTACATGTGTGCATGGCAGGCAAGTGTCCCAGTGAAAGTTCAATGAACAGGAGAACGGTGAGCACTAGAACATGTGGAGAAGAGCCAGATGTACAGTGTAAGAAGGAGGGATAGAATGCTAGTATACATGTTTCAGGTAAGAGCAGATTAAAGTCAGAGAAATTCAAACTCTCCTTCTGTAATCTCCCATACCCACCAACACTATGTATTACCAGTAGTTGGATAAGCAGATGTTTTATTTATTATTTATGAACTAGCAGATCCCCTTTCCATTATATATGCTTACAAGGAGGCTTACAAATGACCAAAGACATACTGTATATACTCAGCCTAGACATTTTTATTTTAAAAAATCATCCCCCAACAAACTGGGTCAACTTATTTGCGGGCTAATGTAAGCGCTGTACTTTAAGTCTTCTCAAAAAAGGAACCAGCCTTTTCTTTGAGTAGAGTAGCACAAGATGAGAGTTTAGTCCATCCCAGGAGCACACATACTCTCTCTGCCTTGGTGCTGCTTCTGACCTTATTGAATGCCTGGGTGGAAAAATGGCGGCAGCTCTTGGGCACTTCCCGTCAAAGAAGTACCAATTGAGGTTTGAAGGATCTGAATAAAATGTTTGTGTAAGTATGTCAGCTTTTGGAGTTAAAATCAGGCTACTTATCACATTAAGTGATAAGCTATAATCACTGCTAACTTAGGCGGTTTACAGACCACCCCTTTGGGGCGGCCTGTAAACGCCCCTTTCCCCAATGGATCGGGGCCTCAGCTGCCACAGCAGCATCCCTGAGGCCCCAATCCACCGCAGGAAAGCAGCAAAAGGCCTCTTCCCCACGGCCTGGAAAGGGGTGTCCTTGGGGTTTCAAGCCCCAAGGACACCCCAACAGTGGCGGGGAAAGGGAGAAAGGAGCCACTCGTCCCCTTTGTGTAGCTGGTGCAGCCGTGTAAAGGCTGCTCCAGCAACACAAAACCCAGAAGGAGCTCCAAAATGGAACTCCTTCCGGCGCCGTGGAAAGGGTGCCACAGGCACCCTTCCAAGGCACCAGGACATCACGTCCGCACCACTCTGTTTGGAGGCGGCGTGGCCATGATGTCCTAATGGTGGCACCCATGTAGAATGGGCACCACCATTTTGTATGTACCCTGTATCCACTAGGGTTGGGGACATCTGAAAGAGACTCTCCCAGGCAACCCTAGTACGTACAGAGTACGTACTAGGGTGCCCATCTATAAAGGGCCTTAGGCTCTGTGCAGACTGGCACTTTCAGCTGGTCGGGGGCGGAGTCAGGGCATAGCATTTCCACAATGCATGCCCTGGCTCCGCCCCCAGGATGCCGTGATGCCACATGCTGCTGCACATGGCATGTGGCATGGCGCTTGTCTGTTGCTGCATCTGGACAACACAGCACCAGAGCACTGTATAGCCGTGGTGGTGCAACTATTGTGCCCTTTCCAGGGCACAAAAAGGACCCACTTTTTGTGGCTCTTTTTTGCACCCTGGAAAGGCCAGGAGTGCAGCTGGAGGCCACCCCTTTGAGGTGGTTTGCATAGCCCCATAGTCACCATTTTCTGTCTTAGCCTTTTCATCCTTTTTGACGTGTGTTTTTCCTACCTCACCTGTGCCTGGGCACCTCTCTCGCACATTACAGAGCCACAATTTACCTTAGATCCTCCTCATCCATCCAGCCTTAGGGTGAGCACACCTCCAAATACAGTTATACATGCTGGAATTTTGTAAGTTCTTCAGCATCATTTTCCTTTGCTACATCTTTAATATTTTTTGTTACATACACCAGGTCATAACAAAATCCATAATTTTGGCCCCAAACCTGTCCTCGGTTTATACATGAAATAAATTTATAGCTGAGTATATAGGATACTTAAAAACATTAAACACAACCTAGCCTTAAAGCTTATTAACGCAATCAAATAGCAAAAGCTGAAATGGCAAATAGGCAAAACCTCCAAGCAAAACACTCATTTCCATATAAGCCTAGGCAAATCACAAGCAGTAAAATGGCAAAGAGAAAACAACCCCCCTAAAAACCCAAGCATACGTTCAGATTATAGACTAGATGTTAAAACTTACAATAGAATAGTCTTAACCTGGTCCTTAAGTGAAACCACTCAAGGTGACTGCCCAAATTACACTGGGAGGGCATCCCATAAGTGTGGTGTCAACACTAAAATATCATCTCTTTGGCTGCCAACCAGATATTCTTGGTAGGTGAGGCACCATGAAAGGGACCTATACTGAACAGTACTTCAAATACAGTCCTACCAAAAGCTTGTAAATTAAAGGTCCCAGATCCCACTCTGTCAGTTAATAGTGTGTTGGATTAGATTGTGGGACTTTTGCATTCACTTAGGTGTATGAACAGAGACAACTCTGGTAACCATATTAGATTTCTGGACATCATACTACTAATAATTAATTCCAGGCTGGAGCGTAGCTTTGGTGCAACTTCTGGACTCTTAGGACGCATGCATCATTGAAACACCATCCCTCCACTGTGACTCGAAGCAGCTTTATTTTGGCTGTCTGTAACAGGCCTCAGATTACCTATATGTGTTCACTATACTGACTTGCTGGTTCTTTGTTATGTCTAGTTGAAAGTTTATCAACTGAGGGCTAAGCAGCATATGACTGCTTCCTTGTGGGGCCAAATGCTGTGCGAAAGTAATCTGATGCAGCCTGTAGGGCACTTTTCTTGAACTACCCTCTCCACACGTGTCAAGAATGATGGCGTATCTCCTGGCTTCCCAACTCCTTTTATTTCTGTTAATTCTGCTTGCAGCATGGCCAAAGGCCAAACAACAATCCCCTGAAGCATGCCAAACTCTTGTTTCAACCTGACGGTGCCTTTACCTTGATGTCCTGGCCACCAATGCAATAATCGCCTCCTTCAGCGATGTCAGCAAATATAATTTCTAGACATTGGGAATGAATGTCCCCTCCCCTGTCACCAAATTATTGTTGTTGCCTTTGACCACACATTCTGTTCTACATAAAGACAAACGGTACCCCCAATACACTCAAAGATATCAACAAAGGCATTCCAAAATGTAAACAACTCCTCGCTATGAAAAGTTTTCATATTTTAGTCTTGTACATTTTCTCCTTACAACTAATTTAAAGGGAATAGCTATAACACAGGACACTAAATCCAGAGCTGTCCATAAATAATAGGACTGAACTCAAGATATAAAGAACAAAACAATATATTTGGTAAGCATCCCGGTGCTCCAAGCACTGTGAAGCTCCAGTGATAACATTACCAGTTCTAGTTTTCCTTGCCTGAGAACACTGGAGACTTATGATGGCTGTCAAATATTTGATTTACCTAGAAAGATAGAAGGCTGAGGCACTTTTACAAGACTAGGGAAGGGATAGTTCCAGGTACCTCAGCATAGTTTGCCTTCATCCAGCACACAGTTCTCAAGTGCTGACTTTATAACTCTGCATTCAAAACCTGGGCTTGAAGACATAATTATATTGTACTGCAACTTCCAGAATCCCTTAGACCAGTCTGCAAGCCTCTGTCTGCTGGTCTGCGGAGAGGTTTCAGGAAAGAAAGAAACAGTTATAGCCAATGGGCACAAATATGGTATATGTCCCTGGCTCATTCGGGGAAGGGGAGGATTGCCACCACCACCCATATTGTCAGCCTGAGAAGCACTACCATAGTCCATATGGCTACTGACCATGTTGTGTTAAAGAGTCTAGGAGTGCAAATCTCCAGGCTCTATTTAAAACTACCTCCACCACCACCACCTCTTTCTTTCTCATACACACATACACAAACACAAATATGTGCCCACACCCTGCAGAGACCATACCCTGGACTCCACTTCTACAAGTGACTTAACTATTCAAGACAACTAAGGAGAGATTTTAAGCAATACTGTAATTGCACTCTTTTGTCAGTCAACCACTAATGAAATAAGATAAATCTTCTATGAAAACTCTCCCCTCCTAACTCACTAATAGCAAGTGAGTGCACAACCAGCCCTGGGGGTGGCAGGTTGAGGAGATCAAGCTCACCTGAACCTAGTTTTACTTTTCTTATAACAGTAAGCCTTGTGTGGACCATGTTAATGTGTGGACATTGGCACTCTGCCACTGTATCTCTGTTCTATGAGTTCCCAGTCCAAGAGAGCAAGCAGCAACTTCAGGAGTGATTTCCATCAGAAAGCAGACAGGGACAGACAAATCTGTCAGTTTCACTTTCTCCCATATCTCAGGAATTCATTCCACATCTCAGGAAATTAGAATTCATCCATAAACTATAGTCCCTCAACAATGGATTTGAACAGGGATAATGGCTTCTTGACTCACTACACACATTTCATCATTATCCCACCCCATCCTCAGTCCTCCACTCATCTATACTCTTCACCTACAGGCTAGTTTCCATTGCCAAACTGGTCTTGCCTCTTCATTTCCATACACATTAGCCAGTCCCCAATGTCTTTGTTGACTAATGGCCATTGTTAAAATTGGACTTGCTACTTCATCTCCATACATAAATGATTTTGCATTTGAATTGACATTCTCACACACCTATGGAATATATATATATATATCTGCCCCTGGTTTCCATGCCACTATATGCATCTGAGGAAGTTGACTGAAGTCTACCAAAGCTCATGCTGCAAATTTCTTTATTTCAGTTTGTCTCAACGGTGTTACAAGATCTCGCTAAATACTGATTCTACAGACTAACATGGCTATATCTTTGAATTTTCCCATATCTCAGGTTTCATTTTGTTGTGTTTTTGTTTTGTTTTTTAAAAAGAAAAACACTAAAGTTATTTCCATCAAATTGATGAAGACATTTTGGAAAGTCCTAATAAAAAGTAAAGCAAGTCTGCCAACCATGCACAGCAGCCAA
Source organism: Sceloporus undulatus (assembly GCF_019175285.1). Classification (NCBI taxonomy): domain Eukaryota; kingdom Metazoa; phylum Chordata; class Lepidosauria; order Squamata; family Phrynosomatidae; genus Sceloporus; species Sceloporus undulatus. The sequence goes on from NC_056525.1 coordinate 122,074,224, forward strand.
ATTCAATATTTACAGGTTTTCCCAAAAGAAAGATATTCAAATTGCACCTGCCTACTCCATAGTTGTTGAAGCTGCAGTGCCTCACAAAGCTTCGGCATTACAAACTTAGTGGAGCAACAACCAGGACTGATTTGTAAGAGCCAAGCACTCAAAAATGTGAATAAGTGAATCTGCCCGTTTTGCTTTCTCTCACATTAGAACATTTTAAATCTCAAGTTGTTTTTGTAAAAGTCATGCAATAAACTATCTATTTGGAAAAATCTTATCAAAAATCAAACCAAGCAAAATATCTATCCATTCCCACCTGGGACACCACAGTCCCAAATTTACGGCAGAGATAAAATTAGGCTTAAAATCTTTGGGATTCATTCCTCAGCTTCACAGCTACTATACTATAACCAAGTCATACATTAAAAGGAATGGAGAATCCAACTGACTTGGCCTAATTAACAATGGGAGAACTGTTATTCCCTCTCCCTACATAACAAACTACTTTACAGCACAAGCTGAAGGAGTATTTTTGTGTTTATTATTTATTTACAAATATTTCTATGCTGCTTAGATTGAGAAATTTAAAGACATGTACTTAAATAAAGCATAAAATAGACACAAACACACAACATATATACATTATGACACACTCTACACATTGGGTTCTACTAAATAGACACACACAATATATAAATTAAGACACAATCTACACATCAGGTTCTACTAAGAAGGGAATACTTGCTATGGAAAGGACATTCCATCTAGTAGGGTGCCAACACACTAAATGTCCTGTTCTGAATGACTACTACAGTATTAAAACAACCACACATTAAAAGAATAAAATGCAATTTAAAAAGATAAAAACTCTTAAGAACACTACAGTTAGAACAGTACGGCTCCCTCTTCCTTTTTTCGAGAGGTGGTGGGGTTTCTTTCTCTGGGCATCTTCAAAAAGAGGCTGGACAGCGACCTTATTTCAGTTTAACAAGACTACATGTGAAAGGGGTCAAGGAGTCCTAGTAGACCACAAGTTGAATATGAGTCGACAGTGTGATGCGGCAGCTAAAAAGGCCAATGCGATTTTAGGCTGCATCAATAGAAGTGTAGTGCCTAGATCAAGGGAAGTAATAGTGCCACTCTACTGTGCCTTGGTCAGGACTCACTGGAATACTGCATCCAGTTCTGGGCCCCACAATTAAAAAAGGATATTAAGAAGCTTGAGTGTGTCTAGTAGAGGGCGACTAAAATGGTGAAGGGTCTGGAAACAATGCCTTATGAGGAAAGACTTTGGAAGCTGGGTATGTTTAGCCTGGAGAAGAGATGGTTAAGAAGTGATATAATAGTCCTGTTTAGGTATTTGAAGGGGTGTCACATTGAGGATGGAGTAAGCTTGTTTTTTGCTGCCCTAGAGAATAGGACCCAGAGCAATGGATGCAAGCTACAGGAAAAGAGATTCCACCTAAACATTAGGAGGAGCTTCCTGACAGTTAAGAGTTGTTCAACAGTGGGAAACACTCCCTTGGAGAGTGGTGGAGTCTCCTTCTTTGGAGGTCTGTTGAGGATCCTTTGATTGTGATTTCCTGCATGGCAGGGCTTGTTGGCTGGAGATTCTGCACTGAGCAGGGGTTTGAACTCAATGGCCCATGAGACCCCTTCCAGCTCTATGATTCTATGACTGTGTGATCTCTGAGGAAACCATGCACAATAATAAAATAATGCTGTCCAGAAAGTACTAGGATCATCCTAATTTTTTATTATTATTTGTGCTAAAATGCTTTTAACTTAAACAGCACTGCACAAATGTTTAATTTTTTTCTTTTAAAAAGCCAAAAACAATTAAAATATATTTAAAAAAACAAAAACAAAGCATGCATTAAAAATAATATCAGCCTGAAAGGCAATGGTGCAAAGAGCAAAGATACTTGGTGTTAGGTAGTGTAAGTTATCACTCCATGCATCCCAGAACCACAACTTTTGATTTAAAGAAAAGAGCATCTTAAGAAGGCTGTATCTTTGGAGACTGTGCTACATTTTTTCTCTTTAAAAAAAAAAAAGTCGGATTTTTCTTGGTCCTAAAAACGATAAAAGGAGAATAGAACAATGAAAGGTAACAAAAATGTAAGGACAACATTGCCCTGTAAAAAGTGAGTGAACAAAACAGGTCTATTCCACAGTTAACAGCTGGCATGGAAGCACCATTGTAAGTCTTGATTCTGTGGTGTCACTTACATAAAAACACAGCCCTGAATTGTCAATATGCTTCGGCAGTGTACAACACAACTGCCTTGCTGTGTAGATTACTGTTAACATTTCACAAAAGAAATGAAGGATCTGAAATTTGAAAGTTTATGTGGCAACCAATGCACTGAACATATCCTTGTCATTCCATAATCCAGATTTGAAGCTCACATGGGGACAATATTCTAGTGACACAATGAAGTGAGAAAAGGCTCTTCTCCACCCCTGTTATAAATCCAAAAGGTACTTTTTCCTCATTTGTCATAGGAAGTTCCTTTCTGCAGCTAAGGTGCCATCTACTGGCTATTTCTAAAAGCATCAGTGTGCATATCCTGCTTTCTGCTCACCAAAATGACAGTGGCAAAAGACACTAAGGAGTTTATCACAGGAAGGAGATTGGGAGTTTATCCCATGAATATCCAGAAAAATGGCCTAATTATTCGAAATGATTTCACATGATGTTGCACAAAACCTGCCATTAAAGTGGTCACAAAGAAGCATTAAGGCACATCTTTTTACTTTTGGGATTTCAGCGACAATGCATTTCCGATATCACTTTATTTGTTCAATTGCATGTGATAATCATTTGTGCAATTACTTGCCATTTTAGCTTTATTTGCGGGATGCTTTAAATGAGCTTTAATTTCTCTTTAATGCCAAATTAGCCCGAGTATGATAAACTCCTAAGTGAGACAAGTAAGGTATTTTTCAAAACATCTGAAGCCCAAATCACTGGTGAACACATGTTCAGTGGTTCTCCAAAAGTATAACTCAATCTTGCAGCATTTTGAATTTCAGCACTCATAATCCCTCATTGTTGGCCTTGCTGGCTAGGACATACACAGGTTGCAATCAAAACATTTCAAGTATACAGATGTTGTAATCAAAACATCTGGAAGACAGCAGATTGTCTACCATAATATTGCAGCTGTTTTGTCTGACCAACCGTCTGCCAACTCACGAAGAAATGTTCCTGGGAATAAGGCAAGGCAGGAAGGTCTGCACAACTCAGGAAGGCAAAGCAAAACCCTGCTCTTAGGCAATGGCTCCCCTGCTACTCCAATCAGTGGACAAGGAAACTTTTATAGGACTTGTGTCTGTCTGAATAATCTATGGTGCTGGCACATTGCTGCTAGGAAGTTTGCCAGCAGGTCTGGCTGGTATCCCTGTAGTAACATTTCCTTCTTTGGCGAGAATGTATAGGCTGAATTTATGCCTGATATCCCAGCCTGCTGCCAACTTTTGCCTCCTGACAGGAGATAGAAAGATAGCACACCATATACACATTTAACAAAATGAGATGACTTCTTATTTCTCTTTCTTGCTCCAAAGCCTTCTTTGACTTAGCTAAACAAGGCTTTTAATAATGCAACAGAAAGATTATTAAATACCAGAAGCTACCATCAAAATTGGAATCCAGGACTCATGAGCACAACAGATCCAAGACTGAGCTCATTTCAGCTGGCACACTTAATTACATTACATTGCTAACTGCAAAGTAAAAGCATGCACAATAATGTGGTGCAAAAGTGGTATGTACTCTACCTTCTGTCATAGTGGAGGGGAGAAAACACTGGGGGGAAATGTTCTCAAAATACTATGTCCAATGTGAAGATTGACTAATGGATGGAGGAGAAAACACCATTAACAGGCAAAATGATATAATGATTAGACCAAGTAATTTTTCCCCCCAGAAGTGCAGTAAACTTGAACTCCTTGAATCTGTTACTAAGCGCAGATTTTCATAGCATTTAAAATAGCAGATTTTGTTACACATTAAAAAAAAATAGAGAAGAGCAAAGCACAGATGGCTAGCTGTCACTTGGGGCAGGGAGGGGGGCTGTGCAAAGAACAAGAAGAGGCAAGAACAAAAGAAACTGGGCTGACCGTAATGGACTTTACAGAGACACACAACATTTACTGGGCATTTATAAAACACATCTATCAGTTGAAAATATGTAATTCAGTTGATCCCATCCCCATTTGATCTATGTTTGACTAAAATCTCTGATCACATGGACTGAGAGGCAGAGCTACTGCTGAGTCTCTGAGAAGCTTATCACACACATTATTTTCCCTGTTATGGGAACTGGAAGGGGACTCTTAGGGCTGCGTGCGACCAGAAAAAAGTACTTATCGCACAGCAAATTGTCCTCAAAATGGCCCCATTTCATTCTGCGGCTCCAAGCTTTTCCCATTCAGTGCTGAGGGGCATCATTTTGCTTGGTCAGAAGACTTCTGACCCGAACATTTAATGCTCCTCAGCACTGAATGGGGATGGCTTGGTGCCGCAGAATGGAATGGGACCATTCTGAAGACAATTTGCTGTGCAATAAAATCCTTTTTCTCCTGGTCGCACACAAAAGTCCCCTTCCAGTTCCTGTAACAGGGAAAATAATGTGTGCGATAAGCTTCTGATTTCATTGGAGGCAGAGCTGGCAGTCCTATATAACTGTTCTATGTAACTGCTGCCCCAATCTTTTGAACCCAATCTTTGAGGAGAGAGTAGAAGTTGAAATGTTTGTTTGTCACCCTTGACTGTTTCTTTTAAAGGCTTGTGTGGGATTTTGGTTATTTGGGGCTGTACACTCTCCCTGATCACATTGTCTGAGGGGCCTACTTATATTACATTTTAGAAGAAAACACAGTAATCATACCAAAATATGATCTGAACAAGATCTGAACAGAATTCACCGACAATGTAAGAAACAGATTTGTACTATTAATCATAATTGACCGAGAACTAGAAGAACCATGGTCAGAAGCCAAGGACATAATAAAGGAAGAATGCAGGCAGACACTCTCAGTAGACAAAAAGAAAAGAAAAGAAACAATGGATGACACATGAAATGCTTCAAGCAATAAATGAAAGAAGAGAAGCAAAACAAAAGGGAGATAGGAACAAAAGCTGGACCATGAATGCAAATGTACAATGACTAGTCTGGAAAGATAAAGACAACTATTACAATGTTCAATGCAGAGAAACAAGAAAAAACAGAGAAACAAGAAAAAAGGAGGAACGAGAGACCTCTTCCACAAAATCCAGGAAATTAAAGAGAAGTTCAGACCAAGGGCCAGGATGCTCTTCAAAAATAATAAGAACATACTAGAAGACCAGAAAGAAATAAAAAGGCATTGGATGCAATATACAGAAGAGTTATGAAAGAAGATATGAAAAAAATGAAAGAATCATGGAACAAAGAGCCATATGAAAATCAACCCCAAATTCTAAAAAGTGAGGTGCAAGCTGCAGTCAAATAAACTGGGAAGAATAAATCACCAGGAACATCTGATATTCCAATGGAACTGATAAAATCCACACAGAAAGAATAAACTGGTGCTAACCAGCATATGTCAACAAATATGGAAAACAAAATGGTAGCCAACAGATTAGAAATGATTAATATACATCCCCATCCACAAAGCAAGAGACACAAAAGACTGCAGCAACTATAGAATCATAGCATTAATTTCCCATGCAAGCAAAATAATGCTCAAAATTCAGCAACACAGACTCCAACTATACATGGAGAGAGAAATCCCAGAGGTGCAAGTGGGGTTCAGGTAAGGCAGAAGCACTAGGAACCAAATGGCAAACATTTGATGGCTAATGGAACACGCCAAGGAATTCCAAAAGATAAAAACAACAATGTTTATTTTGAATGCCCTTTTCACCAAAGGCCAGTACATCAGAATATATGCAATAAAAAGTGAACATGTGTTTTATGAACTACAACAAAGCCTTCAACTGCATAGTTCATGAAAAAAACAAGGGGCTACTGTCAGAACAGAATACAGAGAAACAGAATGGCAAACCAAATGCTAACTGGCAAAGCGGTCAGGCAAGGCTGCATAGTTACATCCTATCTGTTCAACTTGTGTGCAGAAAATATCATACAAAGAGCATGCCTGGACACAGAAGAAGGATGAGTGAAGACAGGAGGAGGAAATATCAACAACCTAAGAAATGCAGAGAACACAATACCACTAGCAGAAAACATGACAAACCTGGGACAACTACTAAAGAGGATCAAGGAGAAAAGTGCTTAGGCAGGATTGCTGCTGAACATAAAGAAAACAAAAATAATGACCACAGAGGATCTAAACAAATTCAACCTAAACAATGAGAAAATTGAAATAGTAAAAGAGTTCCTAGATCTTGGATCAAACATTGATCAGAAGAAGACTAGGAATGGAGAGGGCAGCTATGAAAGAACTAGAAAAGATCCTAAAGAGTAAAGACACACAACTGAGCACAAAAGTTAGAATTGTACAAGCCACTGATAGTGAAGAAAGCAGATAAGAAGAAAATCAACTTATTTCAAATATAGTGCTGGAGAATAGTGCTGAGGATACTGTGGACAGCCAAAGAGACAAACAAATGAGTCCTAGAACAGATCAAGCCTGAAATCACCTTGGAAGCCAAAATGATTACGTTTTGGCCACATTATGAGAAGGCATAACTCACTGGAAAAGTCAATAATGCTAGGAAAGGTGGAGGGTAGTAGAAAGAGAGGAAGACTGAATGCTAGATGGATAGAAACTATTAAAGAAATCATAGATATGAGTTTGCAGGACGTAAGCAGAGCAGTGGAGCATAGGGAGTCTTGTAGGTGTCTCATCCACAGGGTTGCCATGAGTCAGGATCGACTTGAAGGCAATTAACAACATTCTGAATTTCTCTTTACTACTTTTTATACTAATCCTTAACTCTTTCTCTATTACTAACAAGGACTAGAAATTTGTTTTAGAAATGTAAAGGGAGAGGAGAAAGTGTGAAGTTTAATAATAAACCATAATACAGGGGTGAGCTGGGTATTTCTTAAAATTCTCCGTATAAACTGGCATAGAGTTAGAGAAGAAATTAATACCTTGGTTAATATGTATCTCCTCTAAAGGAATGGATCAGTCGACACAAGATTGTATTGAACTGGATTGGATGTCCAAAGAAGATAGATAGAGGAGGGATCACAGGGACATGTAACAGAGATAACCAATTATGCATCCAAAGGTAGTCACCACTACCTCTTGATTATGCTTTCAGACAATCATTACACAGAACAACCATGTTATACAAAAATCTCAGGAAGTAGAAAGCAAGGATGGTGTCTAAAGATTATAAGATTGATTAATGTTTTCTGGCTAGGTACCTACTAATATCAAGCTCTGATCAACACCTAAATCTATGTATCTTTCAAATGAATGAGCACCCAGCCAGTATCTGAAACAGGCTACAGAGTTTAACTTCAATTGCTTGAAGAACTCATTTCTTGAAAAAAAAAACTCCCAGGATACATCTATACAGCATGATTAAACATTGATTGACAGCTTGTCCTCTCTCCTCAACATATCAACTGGTCCCTATGAGGAGGAAGGGCCAAGGCTCTCTACCAAAGAATTCTCAGCAACTTCTTCAAACTACAATTCCCAGGCGTCTCTGAAGACAGAACTTGTTTAGCCAACCAAGAACAACAGAGTTGCTCCATGAATTTGAAATATGCAGTACTAGCTGCAGTTCAATAAGTGGCAGACTTCTATAATGAATTCACAGGTTTGCAGTTGATACAGTACATTTTGAAATCAAGAGACTTTTTTATGCATGGATTCAATTACCCATAGCTTGAAAATATTCAAAGAAAAATATAAAATCCAATAAGCAAACCTTGATCTTCCCATTTTATATAAAGGACACTATTTTATTATGCCATTGTTTTTAATGTGATTTGAGCATCCACAGCTTTTGATATCCACAGGAGGTCCTGGAACCAAACGCCAGCAGATACCAAGGGCCCATTGTAATACAAGGAACAGAGGTATAGATCTGTTTTGCACACAGATATCTCTGCCCTGAGACAGGCTCTTAAAACAAGAATGAAATGAGCAGGCCCCTGCCTTGCAGGGCTTTAGGAGTGCATTATAACAGAAGGCATGCTTCAGGTGCCAGTTGTTACGGCTTTACACAGACAAGGTGGACATAATGCCTCTAACTATGACAGCACAGAAGCTTTCTTTGAATGCTTCAGTGTTTCAAACAAAAGGCTTTCTGAACCTATGTGAAGCCAGTTAACTTTGTTTGGTTAGTATTCATATAAATACAGTTGTCATTAAGTTTTTATTGGTTAATCTAGATATTAAATAAATTAAACCCTGCCATCTTCATATGAGCCACATGAGCAAGTTAGAATAGTTGTGATCTTGTTTGATTGGCTTTTTATGTTAAAATGATTATAAAAAACAAAATAATGCCTGTTTAAGAAACTGAGGCACACCTCCAACAGTAAAGAAGCTAATATCCGGCCACAGATTTATGACCCAGATGCCATCTCCTAAAATGACTGGAACTGTTGCATTCATAAAACAAACTTCTGTTTGTTTTCAGTATTACAGGCCAACAGATACAAAGCAAAGAAGGCTTTAAACACATCACACTACAATTTGCAGTAAAACTGCCTCATGTTTTATATAATTCATTTGAAGACATTTTTCTCTCAGCTTCCAAAGTCTATGGTGGTATACCACTTGTGTTATTATGGGGAACAGAGTCTTTAAAGAGGCAGCATAGAAAGAAGGAAGTCTGTTACACAAAATAATACTTGTTATCTCCAAGTATTATCAAGACTGGATTACTAGTCTTCCCAGTGATCCCCCCTAGCAATAGCAATAACAAGTAGATTTCTATACTGCTTATCAGTGAAACTACGCACTCTCCAAGTGGATTACAATGTGTAAGCTAATTGCCTCCAAGAAGCTGAGTACTCATTTTAGTGACCTACAGAAAGATGCAAGGCTGAGTGGACCTTGGAGCCCTGCCTGGGATCAAACTCACAATCTTGTGGCTGCAATACAGGCATTTAATCACTGTGCCACCACTGTCTCCTGCATCCAATGAAGGCACAAAATCACATTTCCCCATCCTTTCCATTATGCACAGCTGTACCATGTAGACCATTACATGGGCAAAATATTTAACTGGGTATGCATGCAAAAAACCCAACAACCCTATGATACCAATAGAATGTGAAACTCTTAGACTGCATAAGAGAACTTTTCAATGTCTGCCTGACTCACTTACTGGAAAGGCGTTGCACACATTTCCAAGTGAACATGTAACTTCTCACATGCTCACAGATTCTGCTTACCAGGATCTTTCTTCCTACTTCTTGAAAAGAAAATAAATCGATTTTCTGCAAAACCCCCAACGGTATATGTCTAATAAAAGTTACTAAAATAATATTAAGGGAAGATATCAATATTACAAATAATAATATTTATATATCTACAGACTGGCGTATGGTATAGAAGATTTAGTCACAGAAAGAGTAAGTAACTTTTAGTCAGGAAACATAAGAGAAGTTAAAGGAAAGTCATAGTTTGTGATATATTATAAATATTCAGTTTAAAGGATGGGAAGACTGTTTTATTGTGGTTTTTTTTATGTTTTTGTTTTGTTTTGTTTTGTTGGTTTATTCTTTATTTTCAGGGTTAGGTTTGTATTTTGTGTGTATATTTAAATGTAATGTATGAAGTATAGATTATTGTTTTTGGAGTTACTTTCAGTTTTTGCAATTAGTTGGAATGAGAGTTATTGATGTTTTATTTTTTGATGTTTTGTGTTGTATATAGTTGCATGTGTTTTTAATAATAAATTTTTTTTTAAAAAAAACCAACTTTTAAACCTGCATGATAAGAGTTCAGAATGAAAAACAAGTATCTTACCCATTTACCCACTTGGTAATGTAGAAGTAGCTCACCAGGGCAAGAAATATCAAAGCAGGGTACAATTCAAACTAATCATTGATGAAAACTATAAATTAAAGGTGGGGTTCATGTAGTTCTCTAAATGTTGTTGCACACCAGCTGCCATTAGTCATAGCCACAACAACTGATAGTGAAGGATGAAGTTGCAGTCCAACAACATCTAGAGGGCCACATGTTCTTCGTCCTTGCTGCAGACAACAGCCATTTGCAGACATCATTGGTTATAGAAACAAGCACCTATAGATTGAGGGGAAAAGCCTGCCCTACTAATGCTATTTCAACCACCCATATGTATTCTTCTTTATATCCAATAATGGCCAGAAAGGCCTAATGTTTATTACCCTCCCCCCTCAAAAGGCCACTGCACTTAGGGCAACAGTTCTCAAACAGCAGCCTGATGCCTCCATCTTCCCCTCCAGCTTTGGAGAGCATTTCTCCTCCCCCTCTTAGAACACCTATGTTCTCTTTTAAACTCCTAGGCAAGAAACCAAGGGCCTTTTCACACTGCCCAGTTATAATGCTATGGGTTGAAAGATGATGGCTGTACTCTATGGAATTCTGGGGCTTGTAGTATGGTGAGGCACTAGGGCTGTCTGGCTGAGAATACAGAATGTCCCTACCTAAACTGCCAACCCCATGGTTTCATAGGACAGAACCAAGGCAGTTAAAGTAGAATAACAGTGCAATAATTGGGTAGTGTGAAAGAGCCCCTAAACTGGAATGAATGATCCAACAATACTAAAGCCAAAGCAGAGTTCTCTCACCAGTTAGATCACCCATGATGGCACTTTTTAGAAAGGTGCAGTCTTTCTTAGACAAGAAAGAGGGAGAGGAGTGCCAAAATAACAGGATGCAGTTGGAGCTAGAGGAGGCTGATAGTCCTGTCATGGCAAAAGCAGAGCCTGGTCTATCTCAGGCAACCCCTGCACATGAGGAGGAGGATACAGAGGAATTTCATCCGGTATTGTAAATTAAAAAGCCAGGAACAAAGCGTTGGGAAGTGCCTCCTATTCTTTAAATGGAAGATGCTAAGATAATCAGGCCAGCCAGGCTGATTGACTGCTGGTTATAAATTAGCTTAGCCAAGGCCATGCCTTTGCTGCAAACAAACAGCTCCAACACGCTGGCCTTTGGTGTATATTTCAGATTAATCTCCTTTTTTTGGCAAAACTGTCTCAGCTTTGACTCAGTTCAGGATTGTTTTCCCCATTTGGACCTTGGATTTCCTGGACCTAATTTCTACTTCCAAATGAAACCCTGCGTAAGCTCTGGGACTTGTTTGGTTTCCTCCTGTCATTTTTTGCAGGTGTTAAGTGCATTTACCTGCATAAACAGGGCAGGGATTGGTAAAATAGTAAAGCAGTATCCATCCACATGTCATGAGCCATGCTAATGATTTAAAGATACAAAGCTGCAATATGACCAGCTGGAGAATATCACTACACTGTATTCATTGTTTAATAGCCTCGAGACATCTGGATCTGGCCTGGTATGGGGCTAGATTGACAGTTTGTCAACAGCCACCATCTGGAAGTAGCACAAGGCTGTTCTTATGTAGACATGGCATATGGCTCCTGCCATCTCTCCTAAAAATATTTGTCATTTCAGTGGATTGACACAGTATTCTCAGCTCTATGTTACAATTTCCTAGGCTAAGCCTTAAGCAAGTTTGTTGCAGTCTCACATTTAAGAATGTGCATTATTTCTTTTACATGAAAGTAGACTCTGCCATGACCTTTAGTTCACTTAGAAAGTTAAATCCATCAGTCTAAACTAGGGTTGCCATAATTCTCTACTATAAACCGGAACAAAATGTAGGACAAAATTTAGACCAAAATGTAGGACAATTGTAGGATAAAATGTAGCCCTCCATTTTTCTTAAATGTCCTACATTTTTGGCTAAACTTTATCCTACAATTGTCCTACATTTTGGTCTGATGAAGAAGCCAGTGAAGCTTCAAAAGCTTGCAACATATCGTTCGTTTTGCTTGGCCAATAAAGGTATCCCTGTTTGTTGAATTTTTATTACATTTTATAAGAAGATCATTCTTAAATGTCTGGAAGAGAATAAGAGCCAAAACATATAGGAGAATCCTGTTATGGATTTCAGCACAAAAGGCCTTATTTTGAAGATGGCAAGATGTTGATAAACCATGGATCAGATACAGAGATGTATTGTTCATCGATAAAAAAAAACATTTTAAAATAAGGGTGAGAGAAGAATTAGAAGCAGCAGACTTCAGGTGTAACAAGTAGTTACTGGAAAGATTCAAAATGGATGAAAAATTAGTGAATTTTGAAAAAAGAAGAAATGGAAATTGACAAAATTCTGTTTAAAGAAGGTAAACATAAAATGGCTAAATGCTATAAATATCTTTTAAAATATGAATTGGAGAAGGAAAATATTAAAGAAACAGTAATCAAATGGTCCCAATATATAGGTAGAGAACGTCAATTAGAAAATTGGGAGAAGTTGTTTTTTAGTTACAGTGGACGGACTCACAATTAAGGTGTGTCTTATAACATAGGCCATTCTGATGGGTTATTTTTAAAAGTCACCTAAAGTAACAATTGCAGTTGTTTTTAATAAGAAGAAAGTAAAGAGCTACTTAAATAAAATTAAATTGTAAAGTACAGTGGACCCTTCCTATCAGCAGGGGCTTGATACCGCCACCCTCCACAGGTGGGGAAAAACACAGACATATTATTCAATGGGTGGCAAAATGCGTGTGTCTCTAGCAGCACATCCGCATACATGTATCGCCATTGAATGATATGGGCCATGGTGAACTCCAGATGCTTTAGTCCATGGATTGCTATGAAAATAGTGTGTGAAAATACACATACTAAAAAAAACCAAAATATTTTAATTCATATACTATGTTGAGTGTGTGTGCAACATCCAAATGTAGATGTAAAGCAGGGGTAGGCAACCTGTTTGAGCCAGGGGCCGGGTTGCTGTCCCTCAGACAACTGGGGAGCCGAAGCCAAAAAATAAATAATTAAATAATTTTTAAAGAAATTAAATATATAAATAAAGCAGGACAAATGTAGGATGAAATTTTCAAATGGTGGACACTTTTTTTAAAAAAAATGGAGGACATGCGGAAAAGTTTGCTGATTTTTTTAAAAATGTTAATATAAATGCATGTTTCTGAGGCTTCTACAGACAATTGCCCGCAAAAGGCCCCGGCGGCAATCGAAGGCAGGACCGGGCTGGGGCCGGTCCCAAGGCCTCGCTGGGCCGCATCCGGCCCGCGGGCCGCAGATTGCCTACCCCTGATGTAAAGGGACACAAGGATAAAAAGTTTGAGAACCATTGGTCTTACCCGTTTAAGTGAAAGAAGAATCTACACCAGATATGGGGCAACTCTAAGCATACCGAGAAAGTCCTCCATTTGACTCACAAGTTTTATTTGCTGATATCCCTAATCAATGATCAGAAGTAAAAAGAACTATTTAGAGCCTTGGAAGCTGTTATATGGATTTTATATCTTTATTCATTTTGATCCATTAATACTTGTACAGAAGACACAAATGTACCAAATTTGCTACATTTCTATACATTTCTATACAATAAACCATTTATGTAGCCAGTCTGATGTTCTTGTCTTTATTACTTCCTGTCTTCCTGACTTTTAATGCTACTGTTTCTACAAATAAAACTGCAATCTTGTTAATAAGTATATGCAACCTCTAAAACCCTTGCCTCTGAAACAAATCCCTCTGAAGTTTACCAATACCTTATATAAAATAAATGAAAAAAACAGAGTGGATCTAAATTGCTTTCTCCCTGGATTGCATAAAAATATCGTATTCTCCATATGTTCTACAAATCCAAAAAAACCTTGTGTTAATTTAAATTACAGTGGTACCTCGGGATACGAAATACCCAGGTTACGAAATTTTCGGGATACGAAAAAATCCCATTGGAAATCATTGTTCCGGGTTACGAATGTTTTTTCGGGTTACGAAGAAAATTTTTGGTGCTTTTTTCGGCTTTTTCGCACGGAATCGCGGCTTTTCCCCATTAGCGCCTATGGCAATTCGGCTTACGAAGGCTTTTCGGGTTACGAAAGCGGCCGCGGAATGAATTACTTTCGTAACCCGAGGCACCACTGTATTTACTTTTCCTGGTTTCCTATTTCCTTGCTTCCTTTATATAGCAATATATAAATATATATGTATACTTAAGATTTCTTTGTGTAGTTAACTAACTTTTTCCACCAGGTTATCTTCAAGACCCCATCTGTTTTTCAGAAACAACATTAACTGTCCCCATTCTTTTTCCAAGTTTTCTTTCCTCTTACCCTCTAGCTTACATGATAATAAATCCAGTTGCCTAATCTCATACAGTTTGCGTAGCCATTCTTCTATTTGTAATTTATGACTCTCTTTCCAATGCTTAGCAATAATCAGTCTAGCCATGGTAATCATATACAACATAATTTTCCATATTCTTTTTTCTTCTTCCTGGTTCAAAAAAGAGGTCATGTTCAATAAATAAATCTCCGGTCTTTTTTTGTATTTTACTCCAAAAACCTGTTGTATAATCTCATGCACGCCATTCCAAAATAATCTCACCTTTTCACATTTCCACCACATGTGGATCAGTGTTCCCTTTTGATTTTTACAATTCCAACATACATCATTTTTGAGTTTTAACATCTTTTTCAGCCTAGCCGGTGTATAGTACCATCTGGTACTGATCTTTATCAAATTTTCCTTCAAATCTAAGCACCTGGTGAAGGCATTTGTTTTCTTCCATGAATTTACCCACGCTTCCAATGGGATTTCCCTTCCCAGATCTTTTGCCCAGTCGATCATAAATTGCTTCACTGGTTCCCTCTCTAATTCTCTCTCCCTTAATAGATTATAATACTTCGTAATTTTCTTATCCTCATTTTCCAGCAGTAATTTATCTAATTCCATTATATTTGTTTCAATTCCAACAGTCCTTACATCTTCTTTAAATCTTCTAGATATCTGTAAATAACTGTACCAATTTAAATCTTTACCTTCTTTCAATAATTCTTCTCTCGATTTGATACAAATCTCCTGTCTTTTTTCTTTCTTTATTAAATCTGAATATCTTAACCAACTTTTCTGTCTATCCCAACTATATGCAAACGCCTCCTGAGTTGACACCCATCCCGGTATTTTAAAATAAATTTTTTGTTTAATTTTACTCCACGTTTCAATTAATGCCCTCCGTATCGGATTATTATAAAAATCCTGATGTATTTTGTCTTTTTTATACCACATGTAACCGTGCCAACCGAACCGCAAGTTGGCACCTTCCAAATTTAAAGTTTTCTTATCACTTAATCTAACCCAATCCTCCAACCATGTCATGTTACATGCTAGTCTATATAGCTTAATGTCTGGCATTGCACAGCCTCCATTTTCCTTTTTCTCCTTTAAATATGTCCATTTAATTCTTGCTTTCCCCCCTTTCCAAATAAATTTTTTAAATTCTTTATTCCATTGTTCTAATATATCATTATTAATTATAATTGGCAAATTTGCAAATAAAAATAAAAGTTTAGGCAAAACGGACATCTTTATAACATTTATCCTACCCAATATGGATAAATTTAATTTTGACCATCTTCCCAAATCCTTTTTTATATTATTCCAAGTGATCTTATAATTGTTGTCATATAAGTTCATGTTATTATTTGAAATGTTTATTCCCAGATATTTTATTTTACACTGTATCTCACATCCTGTTTTCCCCTTCAAAATTTCTTTTTCACCCCCATTCATATTCTTGGTTATTATTATCGATTTCCCTTTATTTATTTTAAAACCGGACAGCTTTCCAAATAAATTTAGTTCTGCCATCAAAGTTTCAATACTTTCCAATGGATTTTCCAAAATTAGAACTAAATCATCTGCATAAGCTTGGACTTTAAGCTCTTCCCCTTTTATTCTTATTCCTTTAATTTTTGAGTTCCGTCTTATATTATTTAGTACGTATTCTAAAATTAATATAAACAATAATGGGGATAAAGGACACCCCTGCCTAGTACCTCTTTTTATACTGAATTCCCTTGTCCACTCCCCATTAATTATCAGCTGCCCGGTTTGGTTTTTATATATTTCTTCCACATTTCTGACAAATTTCTCCCCCATGTCCATTTCTTTAAACAAATCGAACATAAACTTCCAGCTAACGCTGTCAAATGCCTTTTCCGCATCCACAAATAACAACGCCGCCTTTTTATCATTATGGGTATTATAGTAGTCTATAATATTTATTATATTTCTGATGTTATTTTTAATTTTCCTTCCCGGTAGAAAACCATTTTGGTCTTTCTTAATTATTTCATCCAGGATACCTTTAAGTCTATTTGCCATAATAGCTGCAAAGATTTTGTAATCGTTATTCATTAATGAAATTGGTCGGTAATTGTTTATTAACATCTCATCCTTTCCCTCCTTTGGAATTAAAGATACCAATGTCCTCCCCCAGGAGTCAGGCTTTCCCTCCTCTGAAACCCGATTAAATACCTCTTTCATTGGCGCCCGTAATTCAGATTCAAAGATTTTATAATATTTTGCAGTTAAGCCATCCACTCCTGGGGCTTTCGCATTTCTAAGTTTGGCTATAGCTTCCTTTATCTCTTCTACAGATATTTCTTCGTTAAGTTTCTTTTTGTGCTCCAGACTTAATTTTAATTCATTACGGTTTAACAATTTCCTCATTTGCTCTCCTTCAAATAGGCTTCCTTTTTCCTCAGATAAGTTTTGAAAATATGTCACAAACGAGTTTCTTATTTTATTAGCTTCCGTTATAATCTTCTCATTTAGTTTAATTTTTGTTATGATCTTTTTCCCTTTTTCTTTCCTCAGTCTAATGGCCATCCACTTACTAATTTTATTTGCATTCTCAAAATAATCCTGTTTTAATTTTTCAAGGTTCATAGCTACCTCTCTCATTACCCTTGCCTCTAATTGCCCCTTTAGTAATCTTATTTCATTTTCCAATTTTTTACTTCTCTTTACTAGTTGTTCTTGTTCTTTTCTCCTAAGTTCCGACCTAATCCACTCTTCTCTTTGTCTTTCTTCCCTTCTAATTTGCGCTGTTCTTTGTATTAATAAACCTCTTATATATGCTTTACTAGCATCCCATACTACCTTCCATTTGGTTCCTTTTCCAGTTTTCTTCAAAAAAAAGGGCTATTTCCTTTCTAATCTTATTAACAAAATCCTCATCCTCTAATATCTCCTCATTCATTCTCCATCCTTTATTCAGATTTCTATAAATATTTAACTCAAGCTCGATCATATTATGGTCGGAAAACACTCTTGGCCATATTTCCATGTTCTTACCCTTGTTTATTATTTGTTTAGAAAGCATTATTAAGTCTATTCTAGAATGGGACTTATGCCCTTCCGAATAGAAGGTATAGCCTTTCCTTTCCCCATTTTGGTGTGTCCACATATCTATCAAATCAAATTCATCTATTAAATTAAAGAAGCTCACAGGGAGTTTCCCTTGAAAGCTTTGGACTTTCCTCTTTTGAGATTCCCTATCTTTAGCCGGGTTCAATACCCCATTAAAATCTCCCATTAATATTAGATTGTCATTATCAAATTCTCTTAACTTCTCATTTAGCTTTTTGTAAAATTCCTCTTTCCTTTCCAGGGGTCCGTATACATTGCAAATCAAATATTTCACATTTTCCACTGTGATTTCTACACAAACCCATCTGCCGTCATTATCCTTTCCAATCAGTTTCGCCTCATATTTTTTGCTCACAAAAATAGCGACACCTCTCTTCCTCTTATTTATTGTTGCACAAAAGAGATTTCCAATTTTATTATTACGTAAGTATTTTTCATCCCCATCCTTCATCTTTATTTCCTGTAAGCAGAGGACATCGAAATTTCTTTTCTCCAAATATTTCATTACCTGCCTTCTCTTCTTTTCTTGACTGATCCCCCTCACATTCCATGAAATTAATTTGAAACCCATCTTTCTTCTGTAACCTTATCTTAACTTAACTAAACAGAAATTTCCTATAAGATTAATTATTCTCCTATCCGATTCCTCCTGTTGCCCCTTCCTCTTGTCTGCCACCACCTGCGTCCCCTGTCTCCTGACTGCCTTTCTTCCTACTAACCCTTTCCGGGTGATTTTCCGTACTCTGCTTATCTATATTTTCTTCGTCTCTTTTATCCTTACTCTCTCTCTCCTGTCCTTCTCTGTCCTTTTCCTCTTGTTCCCTACTTTCTCTATTCAGTTTTTCATAAAATTTCTTAGCTTGTTCTACAGAATTTATCCTATATCTTTTCTGCCGGTAGTTAAAGATTATCCCCTCTATTTTGTCCCATCTGTACAGTATATTATTCCTCTGCAGTAATACTGTTAAAAACTTATATTCTTGTCTTTTCCTAATAACCTGTATGGGCAGGTCCTTATATAATTCAATGATCCTGTCTTCAACAATTAACTTTTTCTCATAGTTTGTTTGCAGGATCAGTTCCCTTATTCTGGAACTGGTGAAAGAAACAGTAATGTCTCTATCTAATTTTCTCTCTCTTGCCACTTTGGAGCTAACCCTGAAGATTCTGTCCACCTGCGCCTCCAAAAGGTCTTCCTCTAAATCAATGTATTTTGCCAAAATTGGAATGACTTTGTCATATATCTTCTCATCCTCTTCTTCTTTTAGGCCCCTGATCTTGATAGCTCTTTCCCTATAACGAATTTCTTGCAATAACCCATTTTGCTGTTCTCTTAACTGGGCCCTTTCCAATTCCTCCGTTCGTCTTTCTAAGTTTTCGGTCCTCTCCACAACTTCCTCAATTTCTAGCTTGACTCCCGAAATTTCCTTAGTTAAATTATCTATTTTCCTCCCTAGGCCATCCAACTCTTTTTGGACATCCTCCCTTATTTTCTGCATATCCCCTCTTAATTCATTCCTATTCTCCTTTAATTCATCCCGGATCTCTTTTTTGAAATTTTTTTTAAATTCTCTCAGTTCCTGCAGAATTATAGAACTAATATCTGATTGTCCCACTGAACCACGTCTCGCCGTCATGCTTCTGGTTTGCATCAACTCCCACCTAACCAGCTATCTTCAACTTGTTTTCACAATATATTAATTATAATCTATTACAAGACCACAATTATCATCCAGTTCTATTATTACATAAACTTTGTTTGATTACTATTTCTACTGTCACTCCTATTCACTTATAATACATCAGTCAATGATTTATCTCTTGCTACAATATAAAATAAATTCCCCAGTCCTATCCAATCTGATACTCAAAGCAGGCTAAGCACTTCTTCACAGCTGTGGGTATTTTTCCAAAGTCCGGAGCCCTCTGGCTGAGGTAAAGAAAAAAGGGAAAAAGGGGGGAAAAAAAAGTCAAGCCTCCCAACTGCAATTATTCTTGTAAAAGTCTCTGTTATCCTTTCTCCGCTCTGCTGTTGCCTCCCACAGCTGTTAGAGTTCTGAATGCCTTCGTGGATCTCAGCTGTTTTCAGTTCCAAATTCAACACAAATCTACTGCAACAATTCTCTTCACAAATCTTGTAGCGAAAAAAAAAAAGGAAATATTTAAATGCCTTTAAGCTCTTATTAAATTTTTCCAAAACTTTTCCTCCTTCCAACCTTTGCCTTTTTTAATTCCAATGTTGCCTTCTAGATCCCCTCTCACTCATGTCCATTCAGGAACCGCCATGCATCCAGGTGGGGCATCCACAAGGAACAAACGGAGTTTTTTATCCACACTGCTTAATTAATTGTCAGCTCCTTCGAGGAAAAAGATGAAAAGAAATGCAAGTTTTATAGCCCCCAATAATGGGTCTTCAACAAACAAAACTCCAATGTTATTGTTTCCTAAAAGTTACGGACATCCAGGCTTTAAACCTTTGGTGCCTCCTGTCTCCAAAGCGGGCGTCTCTAACCAAAAGTAAGATGCACAATTAGCTTTTTAGTTTCAAGGTTTTCTTTTCTTAAATTCCTTTCGTATGGAGAAGTCTCTCAGAAGCCTCTCTCCGCATAAAAAGTCACTCAATTCCCTCTCCAGCCTCTGTCAGTTTGAGTTTACCGCGTTAGCTGGTTCCTCACGGAAACAAACAGCAGCAACGAATGCCTTCTGACTCCACTCCTCACTCCTCTTTGGTTTCCCCCTCCGGGTCCTCCTTCAAGAAGCGAGGTCTAGAGCCTCCAACAGGCCTCGTACCCCGGGTTTTCCCCAACTCGGGGTATCCCCAGAATTAACAGGCTTACTGCTGTTGAGAAAAAAAACGCGGCGCGGAGCCTCCGTCTCGCACCGCCAAGCGCCTCCGCGGCTAAACCGGAAGTCCACCTGACCGGAAGCTGTTATATGGCAGTAACCTGTGCTTTGCAGCCCAAGGAGTTCTTGCACTAAGCTCTGCTTTGCAGTCTGAGAAGCTGTAAACTGTGTGGCCTTTCATATAAAGGGACGCACTACCCGGACACGGTGGGAAAATGTGGTACAGTGTCTCATTTTATGTACAATGCCAGGATATCACTCACTCACTCACACATACACACACACACACACACACACACACACACCATGAAAGTACATTGAAAGCACTGGGTGTTGTAACCTGGCCTCTGAATGAGCTCTTCTTACCTACCTGTCTCTCTGACTTGACTGGTAATTAGAATTGTGTTTATTCTATCCAAATATGGCGTTCAGCATTGACAATGGAAGACTGGAAGCATCCACATTTCCGAGAGCAGATCCTTTTTAAAAAGCCAGCTCCCATTTGACTGCAGCTTCAAAGGCTCCTGCTGCTCAAAGCAGCTAGAGACCTTTGGTGTTATCTTTTCATCCTTCTTTTTCTCCTTCTCCTCAGGTTCCATCATTAGCTGAGTTGTCTCATTTTCAAATGTCAAATATTGCTAAAAGTTAGTCTTTTAGCAGGTTTTGGCCATATTTCAGTTCATTTTCTTTTTTTGTCCCAGCTGGATTATTGTGACAATCTTTTACTTCTTCTTGCCTCGCCCCACTTTGAAGCTTTTGTTTCTTTTCTGCTGTCTGCTGCTGATCAGCTGGGTATTTTCTACATATAAATATAATAATGCTTCATTGCTGTTCACTGGACGCCCTTTTTCACTTTGTATTCAGTTAAACATTCTGTTAATTACTTCTAAATGTATTCTTTCCCTTCCTCCTGCTGGTCTTATATGTCTGATTTCTCCAGTCTCCTCCTTGAACTCTGCACACTTCTTTCTCAGTTGCTTATTAAACTCCATCTTTCTTCCTCTGAGAGCCAGCATGGTATAGTGGTCTGAGTGCTGGAGTAGGACACTGGGAGACCAAGGTTCAAATCCCCACTCAGCCATGGAAACCCATTGGCTGACCTTGGGCAAGTCACACTCTCTCAGCCTCAGAGGAAGGCAAGGGCAAACCCCCTCGGAACACATCTTGCCAAGAAAAGCCCATGATAGGTTTGCTTTAGGTTTGCCATTAGTCAGAAATGGCTTCAAGGCACCCAACAATAACAACCTCTTCCTCTGTTTTGTAACATTGTGCTTTTTCTTCTTACTGCTCTTTCTCAACTCTTTACCTATTGATATAAATTTAATACCTCTTGGCTTATTATCTCTCCTCCAGGTTTAAAAGTTGTATGTTGAGACGAGACCACCTCTTTTTACATGTTTTGTACAGAACCTATGTTTTCCAGCCCCTTCATATATTGTAGCAGCAGGACACTTATGTACCATGTACATACTGTATTACTGGAGGAAGGCTGATAAGTTGCTCCCTATAGAACACATGCTTTCCATGCAAGGAGTTGCAGGCTTCCATCTGTGGCATCACCAAAAAAACAGTTAGAAGGGTGGCTGAGAAAGAAGTCCAAAGTGTAAGACAGCTGTTGCCACAGAGCTTGGAACAGTTAGTTTTGGGAACTACAGCTCCCAAAATCCCACAGAAAGCCTGGCCACTGCTCTGATTAATAAGGAGACACATCATGTTCACATACTAAGTATGTTCAACAAGAGAGGAAACAACCAATATATGTGGTATACTTTGTATTGGCCATTCAATCTTTTTTTAAAAATATGGAAAAGAGTACTACAACTAGGTGTCTTCAGCCAACAGATATTTATTAAAACCTCCCATGGAGTGAGCAAGGAGGCTCACCCCAAAATAGTGAGGGAAAGCACTGCCTGTTCTACCTAAAATTTATCCATGCCTGTGACTTAAAGAAACATAATAATTTAAGTGAACTGGAGGAGATACACACCCCAATTGTTCCTTGTAGATTTTACCCTGAAACTCCAAAATTCCTTTCTATGCCTCCCGCAAGGCCTGAAAACACTTGCCCTTATCATACATGAGACTGGAATGCCAATCCAGAGCCAATCCGAAGTGAAGGGGAAGCAGAGTCAATCCGAATCCAAGGCAATTTATGTGATGATTATCACACATGAAGAATGAAATTGTGGCGATTCCTGAGTCAAAGCGGAGCGAGTGCACATTAAATTATGACACCGGCAGGGACGTAGCCAAGGGGGGGGATCTTGGGGTTCGGACCCCCCCTTCCATTAGAAAAATGAATGGTGTGTGCTGCTGCACTGCCCCATTATAATGATGGCACTTAGTCTGGACCCCCCCTTTTAAAATCCTGGCTACGTCCCTGACACCGGTACATACCATGCTGATTCAACTATTCGAACTGGGACCCTCGCGCACACTCAGTGGAGGTCTGAACGCATCATGAACCTTTGCACTTCCGGGGTAAAGAAGGGGGCAACTTCCCGGTTCCAGTTTCATGTGAATGCTAGCCTCACGTGAATGATAGGGAATGTCACCTATCCCTACATGCCCTCTGCTTCATCCGAATGTATCACCGGCAAAATTATTGTTATTATTATAATTATTTTGCAGTGAAAGTATTTTTATTAATAATAATATTTCCTTAATAATAATAATACATTTCTTTCATTGCAAAATAATCAGTGTAGAAGCTGCAGGTTTACTTGGAAGTAAATCCTTTGGATCTGAAGGAGACCCATTTTGGAGGAGTGCAGAAATGATCTGGTTTCTCTTATTCTCCATGCTCCCTAAAATATCACCTCCAGGAATCCAATCCACTCTCCTTCCCTTTGTAACAGTTGCCTTCTCTTAAGTTGCATCCACACTGGGGAAATAATCCGGTTTGACTCCACTTAAACTATCCTGGCTCAGTGCTATGGTATTCTGGGAGTTGGAGTTTGTTGCTCCCTCCCAGCCTTTGATGGCCACCTCCGTTGCTCCCATCTCTCCCCCCAGCCTCCTGTTTCATTCCTTTCATCCCTGTCAGCTACATCCAAACGTGCCCTCCGTTCTTGAAGGAGCACCAGAAGTAAATGGGACAAAATTTCAGTGCAGCATCATGGGAAATGTGGGACCTTGGAGGTTTGGTGTGTGTGTGTACCAGGACGGAAGCAAAGGTGCATTCTACACCAGACCAATTCAGATTAAAATCGAAGTGAGATTGGAAACAATTTTTGTGAATTTGCTTGTTACCGAATTCACAAAAATCAGGAGTCACTTTGGATTGACTGTGGATCCGCCTTGGAACGACCCCCTATCACATAAAATAATACATCACGTTTAACGTGAATTCGCAAGGTTGGACCTGCAGTGGCTTCAGATCAGAGCTGCAAAACCCTCCATGTGATAAGGGCCAGAACTGACACCATCTGGGCTTATGTCATACAGGAGCTACACAATACCTTCCAAAGTTTCTTTTATATTCATAGAAACCACAAAAACAGAGATGGATCTGTTTTTATAAAAAAATTTAAAAATCCTATTAGCACCCTTAAGAACACTCCTGTTAGATTAGCTCTAGATCCATCTAGTCTACTGTTTCCAAAAATTCTACTGTATCTAAAATATGGAAACTTGCAATGTATGTGAAGGGAAAAGCCTTTCCTGTTGCCTTGTTCTGTTGATGCAAACGTGAGCGCACAGAGTAAACTCGGAAGCTTGTGTGAAGATAAACAA
Organism: Sceloporus undulatus; assembly: GCF_019175285.1. Lineage (NCBI taxonomy): Eukaryota > Metazoa > Chordata > Lepidosauria > Squamata > Phrynosomatidae > Sceloporus > Sceloporus undulatus. The sequence continues at coordinate 122,098,203 of NC_056525.1, forward strand.
CTGCAAGCTGCTGGAGAATGCCAGGAAAACAGCTGCTAGATGAATGCACGCCGAAGCCTGGCTTATCTCCAAAGAGGCACTTCATTTATTTGTTGCAAAGACACACGCCAGAACAATTACCAACACCATCCACCAACTACAAACCCCAACAAACTGTACAAACGGATATCTTGGCTTATATACACATTTGCCATGTGGCCACCTTGCCCAGCCCCTTTCTGTACAAGTTCCTGTGCATCTCGGAATATCTTCCCCCTTGCAAAGATGACACAGTATATTTACATCTTGCTACGTGCTCTCTGGCACACATGGTGATCTTGGACAACACCTGCTGGTTTGAGTTCCAACTGCAGCCAATTCCAGGCTTCTGCAAAGTAAATGACCATTTCCAAGTTTGTTACACCTGAACATTTTCATATACTTCTATACATTAACACATTCAGCATCTTACATAATGTTTATGTAAGGAGGAAGAAGTATAGGCCATGCCACAAAGCTCCCAGCACAATATATACAGCCCCTTTCTTCCAGCATGAAACTTTCCAGATGGGCTGAACTACAAATCCCAAAATGCCCATCCAGTGTGTCTGTTGGTCATTCTATGGCACATAAGCCACCAAATTGCAGAGACATCCAGACTTACCAAGATTACACACACCTTTCCTAGTTCAAGAACTAAAATTAATTCATAGTGTAGACTATAAACCAGCACCAGGTTAGGGACATTTTTAATTCAGCAGTGATGAGAGAATAAGGTAGTGTCAAAAGTGTGAACATATCAGAAATTACTTGGCCTTCCCATAGCTGAGAACACATGACAAAGATCAACTCATACTGATATTGTTAGATGATATGTTGATGCAACATTGAAATGAATTAGCAAGAGTTTTGTTTCCATCCTCATGTCTTTTCTAGCTCTGGGGATTCCAGCCAGGCTAAATGTTAGTTTAACATAGTATTTTGCTGATTTAATTAAGTCTTTGGAAACCATGGGCAGTGCATTAGTGACACGAATACCAAAATAGGGAGGATATGACTGCCATAACTCTTGGCAGCTGAGACCAAAAGGAACATACTGTCTCAATAATGAAAAAGTGGTCTGCTGTCTTAATTAGATCATTTATAACAGCCATGACCATTAAGGATAGAGTACTGGTACGTGACCTGAATAGATGAAAGGTTGCATTCAGCCTTTTAACTATACTTAGTATGCATATCTCTTCACACTTTACATTGTTAGGTATACAGCAAAGGTGTTTTCAGTGTTGTGTGCCTTATAAAAATGTTTAGAACAGGTGTGAGTAAGTTAACTATGAAAGCTCAACCCTATGTGAGTTCACACTAGGCAATGTTGTTTATGAACATGCTATATATGTAGCAGTGGTGTCACCGGGGGGGGGGGGGGGGGGGGGGTGTGTACCACACCAGGTGACACAATAGGGGGTGGCACCTGGTTGGGCCCCCCATCCCTGCCCCTCCTTGTCACAGTTTGGTTTTCCTTGGGAGAACTGAGCCAGAGCAAGAAGCAGGGCTGAGCATGCATATGCCCCCACACCTCCTCGCTGTGGCAAAAAGGCACAGGGGACACATGCATGCTTGGGCCAGCTCCTTCCCATGGCTTGGCTCTCTCAAGGAAAACCAAGCCACAGCGGGGGATGTGCATGCACTAGGCTTGATTGAGACTGGCCCCATTTCCTTGTAGAAGCCCCACACCTTCTGGTTCTGACTGGACAAATGTTCCAATGTTAACTGACTTTCAGCATCTAGGACCTGCTTTATATACTCAAAGGAAGACTGAAGCAAAGCCTCAAGTTTGCCCACGAAACCCCCTTCCCTGCCAATCAGACAGTTTCCAGTTGGCTGGCTTTCCCACTACCTTGCCAGAGCCTGTAAATCATATGGGCTCCTGGAAAAAGTTCAGTATGCCAAAGGATGGCACAAAAGAACCACAAAGAAGGTCCCAGGTAAGTCAGGGACTCTTGTCACCTCACCTCAATACAGTGGTACCTCGGGATACGAATTACCCAGGTTACGAAATTTTCGGGATACGAAAAAATCTAATAGAAAATAATTGTTCCGGGTTACGAATGTTTTTTCGGGTTACGAAAAAACTTCGGCGCTATTTTAAACGGAACCGCGGCTTTTCCCCATTAGCGCCTATGGCATTTCGGCTTACGAAGGCTTTTCGGGTTACGAAAGCAGCCGCGGAACGAATTAATTTCATAACCCGAGGCCCCACTGTACCTACAAAAGGGCATGGTCCAATACCCCAACTCCTCCATTTAAGTCCATTTACGTCCACATTCCTATTAACTATACAAATAAATTAAAGTTACCAGCAGATCACAACATTAGTAAAGTTGCCCCTATTAAAATATGTAACTTGTTTATGTCCCTGTTCTTAGGAAACAGGGATAATTACATATAAAAAACACCTCTGAGTATTACTTGCCTAAGAAAATCTCATTAAGTTCATGGGGTCATCATAAGTCAGAAGGTGACTTAAAGGCACCTATACTCATATACATACAGAGCATATACATGCTGGCCTGAAAGGCAGGCTGGGAGGTGGATTCGGGGCGTAGCATCTCCACAACGCATGCTCCAGCTATGTCCCCAGGATGCTATGATTCCACACACCACACCATACGGCATGTGGCATAAGTTGCTCTTCCAGCACTATGTCTGCATGATGCAGCACTGAAGGAGCACTATATAGCTGTGGCGCCACAGCTATTGCGCTCTTTCCAGGGTGCAAAAAGGAGCCACGTTTTGTGGCTCCTTTTCGCGTCCTGGAAAGGCCAGATCGGGGTGGTTTCCATAGCCCCACAGTTATTTATAACTAGCTACTTTCAAATTCTGGGCAAGGATACAGATATGATAAGCAGAACCTACGCTGAAGCAATTCTGTGACTGCTTCATAGCACAATAAATTAAGAATGCTGGAAACTGTCTTATACCAAATTAGACTATTGGTCCCTCTCATTCAAAGCTGTCTACATTAACAGGTAGCAACTGCTCAAGATTTCAGACTGAGATCTTTTCCTAGTCCAGTGTGAATATATTGAGGACTGAACCAGAGAGCTGTTGCATTTGCATCTCTGCCACTGAGCTATGATCTTCCCCACTGATCCACCCATCCCAAGCACACCATTATCATCAAACTGTAAACTGCAAGACAGGACTGCAGTGAACAGGCTGTAATAAAGTGAAAGCTAAGGGACCTGGAGCAACTCCCACCTCCTCCTGCGGCTTGGATGTTGTGTATGTTGGCTAGGTTAAGAGGCAGAATATCAACCCACTTCCTAATTCAATAATTATAATTGTGGTATAATGAGCTCTACTAAGGCACTATAGCATGCACATGTTATAGTAGTTGAAGGATTTTGGCTACATTAACAAAAATTATGGTCATTCCTACACACAAGAGGTACTTCAAAAGTCCTCATGGGAATTCTTTGGCACATGACTCAATAAGCTCCATGTATCGTGGAAGTGGGAGGGATTTTGCTCTTTTACACTTAGAAAAAAGAGTGTTGAGATCAAATAGGACTTAATGTTGCTATCATTTCTCACTCTGCCTGTGCTTCTATCAGCAGCCTCAATACAGAAGTAGATGGCATTGCTAGTATTAGCCCATTGAGGATCCCCATCCATCCTGCAGAAGGCTGCTTGCCTACTCCTTCTGTGTTCTGCCCTTGGAGCTATTCAAAAGGAAATAATAATAATAATAATAATAATAATAATAATAATAATAATAATAATAATAATAATCCCCTTTTCCCAGAGGAATCAAGGCGGATTACAGCAAAAACTAAAATAAATACAAATAACAATAAAATCATATTTCAAAATCACAATATACATGATGTAGGGAAAATCATGTCCCTAGCCTAATATCCATCGCTGCTGGCAGGTGATATTATGAGGACGAGTGAGAGGGGACTCCACTAAATAAAGCAGTCCATATCGTAACAATGATATGCCACTGCCTCCCTTCACTACTGCCATGTCACTGGTGCCTCTCTCACAGGCAAGCCTCCTCTCAAACAGCTGAGCTGGAGTGATGTTCCTGGGCTCAAAGGTCTGTGAGCTGGCTTTTAAAGGTGCCTCTCTCACAGGCAAGCCTCCCCTCAAACAGCTGGGCTAGAGTGAGGCTTGCTGTCAACAGTCATTAACTAGAGATAGCAGAGATTCCCTTTCCTGGCTTTGCTCCTCTTCCTCTCACCCAACGGAGATGAGATTACGCTGATAACAAAGCTGGAGATGGTTTTTCCAACCTCTCCTATTGCAAAGTGCAGCCATCATTGATGTCTTCTACAGCCTTATGTGAAAAGACAGTGCAAGCTAGAACATATTCTCAAATCCTCTATAATGGGTGAAAAGTTCCATGGCACTTTCCAAGGCACAGAGGAAACTTTGCACAGTCCTACCTATGTCTGAAAGCCACTGTAATGCACAAAAAACTGGCAGCATTGTCACATGAAGTATTAAGGAGCATTTGGGTCAACCACCAGGTGGTGCCTAATATTAACTTGCAAGGCATTGACGGATTGGGCATGAAGGGTGGCATCCAAAATTGTGGAAGGAAACTTCCAGTCACACAGGATGAACTTCCCCTTCTTCCTTCTGCCTCCCTCCCTTTAATCCCCACGAGACTGAACAGCCGAGACACACATGTCAAATCCTTGTGTGCCATTGCTACTGTTGACACTGGGAAGGAAACAGCTAAGGGATCCTTTTGCTTGTCTGTAGCAGAAAGCACTGAGATACACACAGACAAGGGCATCTTTGCCACTGAGGGGGGCTGTAGGGAGGTCAACTGCAAAGCCTTAAAGGCCACTCTGAACCATCAGGTTTCTTGCAGCCTATTCATCTATTTACAACAAGGCTTAAAAGAGCCCCCACAATTTCCATGGTTTGCAGGAAACAGCTACCATGTTGCTTAGCAATGCTGAGCACTGGAAGCACAAGAATTGCCTTTTTGTTTGTTCCCTGGTGCAATTAGAGAGATGGGGACTTTGCTAAGGGCATGACGTATTCCAGGCAGAGCTGCCATGGAGATTGTCTCCTGGCAGGTAACCTCTGGCCAGGCAAGTTGAGCACAAGCTGACAAGACTACATGGCTTCAGTGGGAGGGCCTTTACACCCTCTCACAAATGTTTTTTTGAGGATTTCCCTATTCATAGCCATCTGCATGCTCTCTCACCAGGTGTAGCAGTATTATTTAGCATATACGTAAGTACATATGTCCCGAAGAGCTCAGAGGGAGAAGGAGTACATTTAAAAAGTTGTGTTTTTTTTAAACAGCCCTCAAAAGCCGGGTGAAAAAAATCCAAAATAAAACCACCTACACATTCATATAAATGCTATGTCAAGCTACATACAATAACATACAATAATCTAGAAACGTGTCTCAAAACACATTACTATTATCAGGTATGCAAGAGTTTAATCATGCTCCACTTGACTGGAATCTGAAATTGTAGCCCCTGGAGGAATAATAAGTAATCTTTCCTTATCTTTCCCCTAACAACCCACCATTTCAGTAAAGGTTCACATTTTTGAAACATTTCAGTGAAACAAAAATTCCCCTCCTCCCCCAAGTTAACAAAATCAATACAATTTATGGCAATTATTTTCTTTTCTATGCTACCTAAACATTAAAAAAATCCTCCTCCTCCTCCTTTGTTAACATAGTCAACCCCCTATTATTTATTTAAGTGGTTATGTATAGTATTTTCTCATTTACTTCCACTATTACAAATCTGATATATTAGAATAGTGTTATTACTGTCACTTTTTCAATGTCTTTCATTATAATAACTGTCTGAAATTATTTTCATCATTCAACCAAGTTTATGCATTCGTCCCACATAATAATAAGGAACTTGGTTAAATGAGTGCCAATCTCTAGCAGAGCCAAAAGTCACAATCTACACACAAGGGATGTATCAGAGTCCTAAAGAAACACAAAGTTTAAAAAAGGAGTGTGCTAAGGATAAGAAATCCAGAAACAAGATGGAGCATACTATCTGAGCATGAAATTATGTGTGCCAAAATGGAAAGGAGTATCCTAGGAAAGGCTAGAGCTAGGATCCTGAACAGGAATATTTTACTTACATTACAGGATTCCATTGCAGGTGCCAACTGTATATATGATGTATTCCTTTTCCTGACTACTGAACTGGCTGACTGTGCTGTATCCAAAGCCTTCCAAATTACTGTGATCTGAACACAAACCAATCAAGTCTGGAAAATATTTGGCATTTTGTTTTAGGAACTTCTTTATACTTACAGCACAATGTAAGGAATGGCAAGATCCTGTGAATGGAATTTTTGCGTCATACTGAAGATCGCCAATGTTTGTTATGGACAGAGGAGAACAAGTAGGGCAACAAGACCAAGATTTGCAGTGCCTGCGAAAGGTTTCTCTCTATACTTCACTGCTTAGGGTTTCTGAAAGATTTTAGTGTGAGACAAGGGGTTGGCCTTCCATGACCTTCTTCCTCCTTCCAGTATAATTACTGGAATTTACAAAGTGTGATTCCATTCATGATACAAGGAGGTAAAAAATGAAATCAAATGGGAATGTAAGAAGCTTCTCTGACACCACATTTATCATAATCCATGTTCCTCTCTGCTGTCTGCACTAAGAGGCAGAGAATCTCCAAAGCCCCACAGAGCTATCTTAGATGAAGTAACTGCAGCCATAATTCAGTAGAAGCAGTAATGAAAAGCAAAGTCAGCTAGCACTCCCCATGGACAGTTTTTAAACAGTCAACTGTTAGTTAAATTTGGGAAGGGTAAGAAGGTTGGTTTCCCAAGACAGGCTGTTCCATAGAGCCAGGTTATCTATTGAGCAAATCCCACTCTAGCCCCCACCAGTCACATAGCTTGGAAACATTAGTTTTTGGAATACCATTGCCATAATCCTCTATCCGCAATGAGCACTGGCCATACTGGCTAGGAGATTCTAAGAGTAGGAGATGAAAAATTAACTTTTCCTAACTCTGACCAGTTTCACTTGTGGAAAAGAGAGAAGCAAGAGAACTGTTTTCCCTGTCAAGCTCAGAAGAGTGAACAGAAGATGCTGTGAATCCAGCCCCATACTTACTCCCACTCCTTCCGCCTTGCCTGAGGTGTGCTCTGCATCTTATGTGCTTCATGTGCTTTAATGATATCTCGCTGTTCAATCAGGCCCCCTCGCCGGCGCTTGATGACTTCAGGACTCACAGGGATGAGCTGGCTCTGCCCCACATCGAATGTGCTGCTGCCATCCAAACCCAAACTGGATTCCCTGTCCTGTGAGCGCAGCTCATAGAGGGCATCAAAACTGGCAGTCCGTGAGACGAGGGCATCACTTAAGGTCTCTGGGTCAAGCAAAGTGCAAGATTGAGTGGACTGCATCAGCCCAAGCCGGTGTTTCCGCCATGCCTCTTCTTCTGGCAGGGCCAGCATGCACCGCTGGGAGTCACTGTCCAGCTCGGTGGCTCCCCCAGCAGGGAAAGAGCCTGCCTCGGAGAGCACGCGGGGGCTGAGGGAACACGTGCTGAGGCTGAGCATCATGGACTCTCCTGCAGAACATCACTCTGGAGAGGGAAAAGGAGGGGGGGGGAAAAAGTTAGCAACAGGGTTCCATCTAGAACCAGTTTTAAGCAGTGGCAGATTCAGGTTGTGCTCAGAGGTGAAAAATGTGCTTGTTATATCCACCTAAACATACAGCATAACAGATTAGGCAGTAAGAGTTGAGACTGACCAGTGAATTTACTACAATGACTCATTATCTTACACCTATCTTAACCCTCCTGTGGCATCATATCAATTTAGCTCATCTACAGGCCCAGGTACACCCATCCCTCATCCATAATTCATTGATGATGTGTCTACTTGGCCCATTTAAAGTCCCAAACTATATCCCTTCAACTAGGGCTGGGAAAGGGCCTTTTCCCTTTCCTAACTCTGTCAGTCATGGCAAACAGAACTGAGCTACTGCACCAAGGGTCTCACTCAATAGAAAGCAGTATCCGATGCTGCTGGTCCTATGACCCTACAGATTACTGCATATCACCTGTACTCCTCATGTCATGGAGCTCTGCTTTCTGCGAAGTCATATATTCAAACAAAGTACCCTCAGTAGTTCTCCTTAAGCTGGATGAGGTGTGGCACAGAAGTGGAGAATTCTCTCACCCTGCTTTGGACTTCCTTGGAAGTTCTGTGCAGCATGAGAACAGCAGAGCTATGAAGACAGTGGAGCTTTTGGTGGCAAATGTGGGCCTTTGTTTCATCCTCACAGACTGGATCTTTGTCTCACCATCCCTTGACTATTTCAAGGAACAAATGAATCTTCCTGTGCAGTGTCCTTCCTGCATTCAACCATCCCTAAGTGTTTTGGATTATTTTTCTGCATAAGAAGACATAACTTCTTTTTCATAAAAAGCATGTTTTCAACATTGAAAACTTTTTTCTTTGTGCACTCCCTGCTCCATGTATCCTTTTGTTCAGAAAAACCTATAGAATGCGGGAAGAAGTGAAAGTTACTAGTCTATTTTCCTTACCAGTTGGGTTCCCCAACAGTTTAGAACCCTATTTTAGTGATGAAGCATGTAATAAAATATTAATCTCTCTCACACACACACATGTAACACCCCCTTTTGTCTACCAAATGCATGCATTTAACAAAGGAGGCTGTATCCCAGAAAGGTTTATAATGCATTAAAAAATGTCCCTTAAGATACCATAGGATTTTTGAATCTGGGAAGCAGCCCCACACAGAGATATCTTCACTAACAATAATTTTCTTAAAGAAAAAATCTCCAGGTGTGCAGAGTACCATCTAACTTTAAGAAACACAAAACTTAACGGAACAGGCCCCAGAATGACCTACCTGTAGGGAAGTGACACAAGCACCCAAGTGCTTCTGCCCTCAATACAATAAACTGGTAGTATATACTGCTAAAAGGCCTCCTGGATAGTACGGGACATGATACTTGCAGCAAGAAAATAATTTGGCTATCTTATTTTTAGCCAGATTGAAAACAACTGTCTTTAAGAGCATGTTATCAGATGCTGTATTGTTCGTGACTTGTCAGTGACTTGACAGTGCAACCTAGCCAGAACAAAACAAAGCCAAGGTAGACGTTAGATGGCATTGGCATAGGGGGAAAGGGGATAGTCTCCAGGGGGTGGTAATAATTCCAATGTGGATAATGGGGAGAAGGAAGGTGAGAGAAAGAAGCCTGGAAGAAGAGATGTGCCATTCATTTCCCTGAAGGAACTCCTATATAGACAAAAAATCCTATGCTGAGGTGAGTTCTTGGCATTGCCCCCCAGAGAGAAGTGATCAGGATCTCAAGAACTTGGAGAGTAGCTGCTGGACCAAGTTAGCATCTGTTGAGCCACAAATTTAACCACTGAACAATGGGATTTAATGATAAGAACATAAAAACCAAAGCCTATCTAGTCTGGCATTCTGTTCCCAAAGCAGAAAACCAGATGCACCCACAAGCAAGATATGAGTGCAACAGTACTTCTTCCTCTGCAACCCCAGACTGATATACTTATAACCTCTGATAATGAGGAGCAGAGTTGGAAAACTTATTACCATTATCACCATCACCACCAGCATCATAGTGCCCTCCGGCAGCATGTCCATTCTAAACTCTCTAGTGGAAGCAATCTATTTTCATCATGACTGACTGGTGGCAATTGGTAGCCTTGTCCTGTATGGATTTGTCTAAGCCCCCTCTAAAGCCATCAAAATTAGCTGCCATCACAACTCCTTGACAGTTGGCCTGTGGAATCCCTCAGGGTTCAGTCTCGTTCGCTATGCTGTTTAAAAACTACATGAAACCTCTGGGAGAGGTTGTCCAGAGTGTCACCAATAAGCTGGTGGTTGTTGGTGTTGTGTCATTTCTGATTTATGGCAACCCTATCATGGGGTTTTCTTAGCAAGATTTGTTCAGAGGACTTTGCCATTGTCTTCCCCTGAGGCTGAGAGCATGTGAGTTGCCCAAGATCACCCAGTGGACTTCATGGCCGAGAGGGGAATCAAACCCTAGTCTCCAGAGTTGTAGCCCAGCACTCTAACCACTACTCTTATTCCTTCCAATGAATTCCAAGGAAGCTGTTCCTATGCTAAACCAGTCCCTGGCAGCTGTAATGGACTAGATTATTTATTTATTTATTTATTTATTTATTTTGCATGCCATCTTGGGAGTGGGACCCAAGATGGCCTACCAAAGAAATGAGTTAAAACCTGACACAATTAAAATCACCACATTTAAAACGATATAAAATTAAATTAAAACAGGATGTTTGACTGCTGGACAAAAACTACAAAATTCTCGAGAAACAGAACAGAAAACAAGTGAGAGTGCACATTTTTAAAAATTTCAAAGTGCATCCTGTCTGAACTTGGAAGCTACAAACCAGGCAGGATCACCCCTGTTAGTTCTTGGATGAGAGACTATGAATTAATCCTACATGTTGTAGGCTGTATTTCATAGGAAGGAGCTGGCAAAACCATCTCTTGAGTATTCCTTGGTAAGAAAACCTTATGAACTCTATGGGAGTTGCCATAAGTTGACAGGCAGCTTGAAAGTGCATACATACTCACACAGAGTTCCCCATTCCTGATATAGCCTCAGCAGTACAAGAGGAGTTCAGAGAAGATTAAGATCATCTTAATCTTGATTCAGCAATAGTCAGGAGTCACCCAGGGATTTTGGCAATCCTGAACTTACACTGATGTCTTAAGCTCTCAGAAAAAAGATTCTCAGCTACAAGAACCAGCGATGAGGAGTCAAAGGG
>NC_056525.1:122134014-122149351 GCF_019175285.1 Sceloporus undulatus
ACTTCTGGACTCTTAGGACGCATGCATCATTGAAACACCATACCTCCACTGTGACTCGAAGCAGCCTTATTTTGGCTGTCTGTAACAGGCCTGTGTGTCCCAGCTCAAAGCTGCACACAGAGGTCACCTGTTGGCCCAGACAGCATGGCTTTCTTTTGGATTCTTGGTCCTTGCAGATGTTCTGGAACACTTCTTTGCTCAGAAGAGTATGGTAAATGAATCTCAGGTAAGGTGTTGTTTTTTTTAATTTGGGCTATGTTGTTTATTCCAACATTCAAACCCTTGGAAGAAATAGCACAGTCCAAAGTAAAGCCAACTTATTTGAGATGCAAACATCATTTCCTGAGCTAACCCCAGCTTGTTCAACAAAGGAACACACACTTGAGAGCTACACTCAACTTCTGAACTCACCATCAGTCCTCAATTGTTCTCAAACAAATGCTCTGGAATCAGTACTGCTTGGGCATCAAAGGCACCACTTCAGACTTGGAAAAGCTCAAATCTGTTGATGAGCCTGAATCAACGGTAGCTTTCATCTTTTCATTGGGTGAAACTCAGGCAACAGGCCATATAACCAAACAGATCAAGATGTGCTGGCTCTTCATCCTGGTTTACCTCATTGCATTAAAGTTCAGCACATGCTGAACACTTTAAAAGCAGTGTGGCTTCATTTATTCAACCCAGTGTGCAGTATTTAGCAACCAGGCACTGACCAACCTGAAATAAGGCACAGACACGGTTGATTTCTTCTAAAGTCCTTGGAGGCTTTTATCTTCCAGTTGCAATATATACAACAAAATTTCTGACATATACTGTCTGTTATATTTACAATCCACACTATCCAAACTCACCAAAACAACACACCGACTCCTCTCTCCTGCCCACTATCCTCAACCAACACCTGCTTTGGGTTTCAGAGTCCTTATATACATAATCTAATTACAAAGGATTGGCACTTGGTGTTTTCCCCCATTTACAGCCATATAACTATTTTTATATTTCCTTAAAGGGACATTTAACCCAACAGAACAAAATTCAGTAACATATTCTGAAAGGTGCAAAACAACTCTGAAGACTAGGGAAGTGGTATGTCGGTGACTTTTGTGGCACTAGTCACTAACAACTAACATTACAGGCAGATCTCCAATGCCAAAGCATACAAAAAATGGCAAGATCAGTTTTTTTACTGCCTACCTCAGGATTGAAAAATATGCTTGCAGTGCTTCAGAGAGCAGCAACAGCATTCCCAAACCAAAATCACTATCATTACAATTTAGATCTGCCAGCACTCTTAAATTCCAAACCCCTGGTTTCTGTCACTTCAGAATTTCTGCTTGTCTCTCAGCTGTCAAACTCACTTCACTTCATTTCTCCACCATTTCTTGACCAGGTAATTATCAAGGCAGCTAATCTATTTTTCCTGCTGTGTATTCCTTCTCCTTGAGCATGCAGCACATTAGTCACTGGTCACTGAGAGGTGAAAGGCATGTGGACAAGTACATGCAATGTTGCAGAATTAGAAGAAAGGAGGGAAAGCTCAGAGGCATGAGAAATGAGAATGAATTAAAACTTACAAAACCCTTCAGAAGACCTAGATGGACCTCTCTTATGGTTGATTCACTTGGAACTGGTTTGAAACACTTTCCTATCCTAATTTGCTTTGTAAATCACTCTGTTCCTTGTGAGTCTCCAACAACAGGCAAGCTGCTCCTAGTAGAAAGCACAGCACTACTTGAAAATGCATGGCTTTATTTGCCTCATACAATGAACAGAGGCAAAGACCCTGGGGCTGACAGCCGCCACATCTAGAGGTATGAGTTCAGATTAGCCTAAACCTTGCAAGTAGTTTTTGTTTTAAAAAACAAAAACAAACGGGGCACACAGATCCTCCAACATTTCATTAGTTGATTTTAAATAATCCTTTTAGTATGAATCTTTTTAATGTAATTGTGATTTAACTGTTACTTTAAGGGAGGAGGGTAGAATTTGGGACTATTGTGTATTGTTATTTTATTATGTATTGGACTCTTTTACTGTAAGCCACCTTGGTGCTAACCAGAGTAGGCAGGATATAAATAAAAGATGATGATGATGATGATGATGATGATGATGATGATGATGATGATGATGATTTCAAAGATGGAAATTGAGGCATTGGTGCATTTAGTCACAACACTTTTTAACACTTAGAATCACCCCTTCCCCTCCCCCCTCCCTCAGCCCAGACTTCACAACCCCTGCCCTTTCTTGTGGTACTCTGCCACCTGCTGTTCATGACTAGGGTTTCCAGGTGAGGGCTATCCTAGGCCCTGAGACTTAGGGATGACATGCCGCCCCCCATTGATGCCATGGTGGTGGGCTGCAGTGATGTTAACAAGGAGGAGCCTCAGTGATGCCAAAGCATCCATCACAGCTGCAGAGTGGGTTATTCAAATAAAAAGCAGCCAGTCTAACAAGAAGGAATGCACAATTTTTAAGGTAGCACTCTTACCCTGAGATTCCTTGCTCTGCGAATGGAGATTCAGCATCCAGGCCCTGAAATCTGGTAACCTTATGTATATCAACAACCTCTCATCCTATCATAATAATAGATAAATAAATTGTTTATTTATAAACCGCTTTTCCCAGGATCAAAGCGGTGTACAACATATCAGTAAAAACAATACCACAAATGACATGTCTGCAGCAGAGCATGTTAGAAAACCGACTATAACTGAAACTTAATGGCGCTCAAAAATATTATCTTCCAAATTCTCTTTGAACATTCCTGTTATGCTGTCCTTCTCTAATTTCTCTGATATTTGCTGTTCTTGCTGGATGCCCAGTAACATTGAAATTCATTATTTGACATCACACAATGGATAAGTTGCAATATGTGATCACTGCCATGCAGTGGTACTTAATATTTGCTTATACTTATAGCAATGGAATACTGCATTCCATGGTGATGTCAAGGCAAGAAACCCCTAGTGTAGACTCCTTTATGTTACTGAGCATTCCAGGGCATGGTCTAGGTTAAGGGTCAGCCATCTTTCTTCTCCTAAAAGCTGCATCACTTCAGAGGAATTTTAAGAACCAATGAACATAGGAAGGTGCCGTGTAGTGGGCCAAACAATTGGTCTATCTAACACAGTGATTACCAAAAATTTGATCCTCCAAGTGTTTTGGACTTCAGCTTCCAGAATTCCTGATTGCTGGCCAAGATGATTGGGGCTTCTGGGAGTTGAAATCCAAAACACTTGGAAAACCAAAATTTGGGAATCATTGATGCCATCTAGAGTAGCATCTAATACTTTCAACTCCCACTGATGGGGCTTTTCCAGGCCCTGTCAAGATCTTTGGCATTCTTTATCACTCATACAGTCTCTGAGCTCCAGGTTAGCCACTCTATTCTCTGAATACACTCTGTTCATACAGAACAGTTTTGGATCTTCCACTCGGCATTATGAACTGAATACATTCCCTGGACTACAATGAAGATGACATATTAAGCCATTTTAAATTGAAGATGCCTCAATAGTGCCAAAACGCTCAGACTTCCCTGAAAGATAGGTTGAGACAACTAATAGTATTTGACAATGTTTGATAACTAGCTATACTATTTAGTATTAGATCCTATCTGATAGTTGGTATGAAGTAGCATGTTTGACAATATTTGACAGATAACAATTCAGTTCAAATGTCATTTGTTTTGCCATAAATCATAACAAAGTGGTAATTCACGTCTCAACAGTTCAAAGCTTATGATATGACACATTTGAAGTTGGCCAGAACCAAAACATTATGTGTAATATAAAGCTAAAACATTTGGTTTTCAAATTCTGAGGCATAAAATTTAAAATTCAAATTTTGCTTTGACATTTCTCAGTCCCCTTCCACCAAAATTTGACAAGCAAAATGGAATGTTCTGCCAGTTTTTAATTATTTGCCCATATCTGTCTTTTTTTAATTACAAATATTCATTTCGCCTTTGAATTTAAAGCTCATATCTCTCTCACACACTCAACAAACACACACACATGGTGCCAACAATAAAGACAGCACGGATTACCCTTTTTAAGGCATGGAAGGAGCATGGGTTGTATAGAATCAAAGCTATATTCCCTTGGGGAAGCCAATCTCCTTGGAACAAATAGAGCAGCAATTAAAGGGGGCTTCACTGCTACAGATTATTTGTTGTTGTATACCTTCATGTCTTTTCTCTTATGGTGATCCTAAAGTGAACCTATCACAGGGTTTTCTTGCAATATTTATTCAGAGAGGGTTTGTCTTTGCCTTGCTTTGTGGCTTAAAGAGTGTGACATGCCCAGGGTCACCCAATGGATTTCCATGACTGGTAGGGATTCGAACCCTAGTATCCAGTGTCCCAGTCCAATGCTCAAACCACTTCATATATAAATTACAAATCTGCTCCTATGCATGCTCACTCATCCATGTAGAGCAGGGGTAGGCAACCTTTTTGACCCAGGGGCAAGGTTGCTGTCCCTCAGACAACTCAGGGGGCCAAAGCAAAAAATAATAATAATAATAATAATTAAATATTTTTTTTAAAAAAATGAATTAAATAAATAAACCGGGACAAATATAGGACAAAAATTTAAAATGGAGGACACTTTTTAAATAAAAAAATGCAGGACATGCAAAACAATCTGCTGATTTTTTAAAAAAATGTTAATATAAATGCATGTTTCTGAGGCTTCTATAGACAATTGCCCCCCTTGCTCCCCCTTGCCCGCCGCTTGCCTCCACTTGCTCCTCCTTGCCCCCACTTGCTCCTCCTTGCCCCCCTTGCCCGCCGCTTGCCCCACTTGCTCCTCCTTGCCCACCGCTTGCCCCCACTTGATCCTCCTTGCCCCCCTTGCCCACCACTTGCCCTGCGTGCAAAGGCCCGCGCTCCTGCGCCAGAAGCCAAAGGCCCCAGCGGCAATCTGCGGCAGGGTCGGGCTGGGGCCGGTCCCTAGGCCTCGGCAGGCCGCATGCGGCCCGCGGGCCATAGGTTGCCGACCCCAGATGTAGAGAGAAGCTATCTAGACACTATTTGAAGACCTATGTATTCAGTATCCATCTAATCCCAAATGAATAATATCCAAAATATATAGTAAATCGTGCAAAATCAGTTTGGGAAGCAGCTTGATATGCATCCATTACTGATACCCAATGGAATAAAATTTGATGGCAATGGCAAACCCCCTCTGAAGAAACTTACCAAGAAAACCCCATGATAGGCTTGCCATAAATTGGAAGTGACTTGAAGGCACACAACAACAATAAACCCTACAACTCAATGTCTATATCTGCTAAAGGAAGTGTTTTGAAAATTGTTTACAGATGTTTCCCTATGCCAGCTAGATTGTTGCATACATTGAGCAAACTGTCTCCAGTGTGCTGGGGGCAGTGCAATGCAGGGGCTACTATAATATATATGTCAACCAAATGCCCCAAGTAGCTCAGATTCAGATAACGGTTGAAACTGTCTTGTCAAATTTGACAAGGCAGATATTGAAGTACTCATGATGCTATCAATTTATCAAGAATCTAATGCAAATCTTAAATGTAAAACCTTAATATCTTTATTATTAAAATGCAGCCCAGCAGATGATTGTTCAGCACTAGAAAACTTTTAAAGGGATTGTCTCATAGAGTCTGGTTAGCAAGGACATGGGGCCTTGTCAGACCACACAAAGTAAAACAAAGCACATGACTAATTGAAGACACAGCTTTCAAAGAAATATGTTATCCATTTATATTTTATTCTATCAAAAGCAACTCCCCTTTTGGACATGTGCAACAACTCTTCAAATTTTAGATGTCTACTTTTTGAACTTCCTCTCTCCATGACCTATTGATATGCAACAGTCAATTCATAATGAATTCAGAGTATGTTCTGTAAGTTATTTTATTATAACTCCACCAACACATGTATGATTTACATATTTTAAGTGTTAAAAGCACTGGGGGTTGATTTTTCCTTTTACAGTTGGCTCTCTGTATCAGCAAGCTAGTCATCCATGGATTGGAGCATTCACAGATGGCCCCACCCCATTACTGTCAATGGTGGCATATGCACACAGCTAGGCCAATGCAATTGCATGCAGGTTGTGTGTCCATTGAGAATAATGGAATTCAAGGTCTTGTGTTTTTTACTATCCATGCGAGAGGGGGACAAATTGAACCCATGCTGATATGGAGGGCCAACTGTTATTTCTTTTTGGTTTATGTAATCTGAAAATTCTCAATAAATTCTTTGAATAAAACAATAACGACAATTTTAAATTTGCGCTAGAATGTTTTTCAAAGCTGTTGCATTAACACATTAATATTTTTAAAAACAGGCAAAGGAATGTCTAGTGCAAATTAAAATATCATTAAATCAAAGTTGGAAGGGGCCCCAAAGGCAATCGGAAGCAACACTCTACCAGTGCAGATTTCAAGGATACTTCAAAAGTATCCCTGAAAAGCAAGTTAAATGCCTCAAATGAAGAGGTCACAGTTTTCCAAAGGAATTTTTCCCACTACTGAAGAGTTCTTGTAACCTTAATACATCGATTAAAATGATCCACCCATTAAAACAATAGCCATGCTGCTAAATTGGCATTGGTCTAGTATCAAAATAGAGGGTTGTAATGATAAATTCAAGCCAGCATGGTGCAGTAGTTTGAACACTGGACTATGACTCTGTAAACTGGAGACTAAATTGCCCACTGAGCCACGGAATCCCACTGGGTGATCTTGGGCAAGTCACTCTCTCTCAGCAAAAGTGAACCCCCTCTGAACAATTCCAGGCAAGAAAACCCCATGATGAGATCACCTTAAGGCTCAAGAAATGACTTGAAGAGATACATGAAGGATAATATTAGGACAGTATTGGATGTAATAGAATTTTTTGAAATTTACAAAGAAAGGAAATTAGGAATGGCATTTCTAGATATTGAAAAGGCATTTGACAATCTGAATTGGGACTTTTTAGAAATAGTGATGGAAGAATGTGGAGTTACAGGAAGATTCGCAAATTGGATAAGTAATATCTATAAAAAACACTATACAAAAATAAATGTGAACGGAGGAAAAACGAATATAATTGAGATTCATAAAGGAACCCGTCAAGGGTTCACCATAACTTTTCATAATGATAATTGAATTGTTAATGAATCAAATAAGAAAAGATGATAAAAGGTTTGAAAATCCATAATTATAACTACAAAACCCGAGTATTTGCTGATGATCCGGTGATATTTCTAGAAAATCCGAAGGAAAGTATCATGAGGTCAGAAGAAATTTTGGAAAAGTTTGGAGATTTAGCAGGCTTTAAAACAAACAAACTGAAAAGTGGCATTCTAACTAAAAATTTAACTAAAAAAGAAGAAAAAGATCTCAATGCCACGACAGAATTTCAGATAATAAATAAAGGCGCTTTACAGACCGCCATTTAGTACGCACACCGTGCGTACTAGGATTAGGAAGGGGCGTGCTAGGGTTAGGAAGGGTCTTACCTTCCAACCGGCCCCGTCCTTAGTATGCTCAGAGCGCGTAGTAAATGGAAGCACCCGTCCACACAGGCGCCGCCATCTTTACGTCTCGGACGCACAGCGTCCGAACATCACACAGCAGAAGCCTTGCAGCGCCACTTCAGAGTGCCAAAAAGAAGCGCCATTTCGGCGCTTCTTTTTAGCTGCGCCGGGAAGCCTCGCGGTCTGGCCGCTGGGGCTTCTCAGCGCAGCTAATGGCAGCGGTGGCGGCAGACTGCCCGCTTTTGGGCGGTCTGTAACGCACCAAAGTAAGATATTTAGGAATAAACATTACAAAGAACAATGCTAATCTGTATAAGAATAATTACACTCCACTTTGGAAAGCTATAAAATTGATTTGATAAGATGGAATAAACAGCAGCTGTCACTACTTTTCACTGTCATCACTCCATCCTACAGAATCGTGGGATTTCCAGTGCAGTGAGATACTTAGAATTTTCTATCGGAGAGCAAATCCATGGGAAGTGTACTAGACCTCTCTAGCAGAGATTCTGAGTACTTCACCAAAGTCCCAGAATTCTGTAGGTTGGGGCCATGACAAGTAAAGGTGTGCACTGTTATAAACTGTGTAGTGCTCATATACTTGAAGTCATGTTAATATCTCGTAAAAAGTGTGTGAAAAAAGTGACGATTTTAGGACAATTAAACTGAATAAGGAAAGATTTCTGTTTGCTAATATTTTTAATTCACCTGAGTCACCTTTCTTGGACTAATATGCAAATCAATAAAAAGTTAACCTTTGAACTGTAGGCTTTGAATTTTACAATGAAGTTCTCAGCTCAAAAATGGTCATACACATGACCATATTAGAGGAAAGTGTACATGTACAAAATTGATTGCAGAAATAAAGGTGAATTTTCATGCTTTTTTAAAAGTCACAGACTGATGTAGACATTACATGTGAAGCTGAAGCAGCTGGGAAATAGAATGTTTTAAGCAGTTTCTAACTGTGCAACTGAGTAACAGAAGGTGTTTGCTAGTACAATCAGCCAATAACCGGCACAGATCTGCAGATGGTAAAATTCTGTAAGTGGGAAATAGAAATAATTTCAAGGTATGGCGCACACACACCTCCCATGTACCTGTAACTACAGCTCATTTGTTCCCACATTCTCTGCACGACACAAATGTTTTTAACTCTGGACACTGATGGTACTCTAAACCAGCTCAGGGGTCCAAAGAAATGTAGATGATGTAGATATATTGCTCTCCTCATAGTCAAACAGATCCCTTGTTCTAGTGTGGTTTCAACTGCCAGATCCTGAGCACAGCTACAGGGAAATCTTCAGATCTATAGGCTGCCCTGGGCATGAAGGGAAGCCTTCCAGGAATGGACAAAGCAGAGGTGGCTTTTGATCTCTGGTTCAATCTGCAGTAGAAGACCCAATAATGTCCCTTGCCCACAGGCTCACCTGAAGCTGGAATATCTAATTTCAAAAGGGGAAAAAACACCCTAAAAAGCATCCTTCTGCCCCAGTCAATACAAACTGCCACCACCAGCACCAGTAATCCTGAACCTCAGAGCTGCAGTACTGCTCTGATGGGGAGCTAACAAAAATTTCTCTATGCATGTACAGTGTATTCATTAGGATTTTTTTGTATCTCTTCCTCATAACTTCTGTGATGCAAAAACAGCCTTAGCACACATACTGTAAGGGAAACTCCACTAGGTCAGTGGGAAAATTCACCTAATCCAGGTTGGAAAAATTATAATAATAATAATAATAAATAATAATAAAGTTTATATCTATCCCGCTTTTCCAATTTGATCAAAGTGGCGTACAAAATTCATATAAAATACATAATAATCAGTACAATCAATAAAACAATATATAAAAACAGCATATAAAAAACTAATACTCTGCCAGCTGAGTGGGGGAGTCCAGAAACATGTCACAGTTGATACCAAGATAGAGGGGAAAATAACCAAAGTCACGTCTCATGGGGGGAAAGCTTGGGGAAAGAAGGTTTTGAGATTCTTCTTTAAAAAGTCTAAAGACGTGGTGGAGCGGAGCTCATCAGGGAGATTGTTCCATATTCTTGGGGCTGAGATGGAAAAGGCCCATCATCCACATTAAGTCCTATTTAGATGTTCCTGAATTCCCCCCCCCCCAAGAAATCCCCAGAGGCCCCCAAAAACATTTTCAAGGGCATTTTCACAGGTAATTTTTGGGCCCCAAACAGCCAAAATCAACTCAAAAATTGACAGGGGGCAATAAAGATTTACTCCAGAACCCACAAGATAAAACCTAGAGGGGGGAAACTACAGTATAAGCTGAAAATCAACTGAAAACCAAACTGAAAGTGATATCATGCCACTTCTGGTCATACTGCAAATGCTGGTACAGTCCACAAGAGGAGGATAATGTTGAAAATCCTTCCCCACATGCCCATCTCTAATTTAGTCCGTCATTCTGGACAGGGGTTAGACAGACATGTTTGAAACAAAGAAAAGGGTTGACAACTTTAATAGAATCATACAATCAGAGAATCTTAGAGCTGGATGGGACCACCACACCTAGTCCAAGGAGGAATACACAGCTAAAGCACCCCTGAAAGATGCTCATCCAATCTCTGTTTAAAGGCCTCAAAGATGGAGAGTCCATTACCTCTAAGGCAATCTATTTTACTATCAAACCTCTCTTACAGTAAAAAAAAAAAAAAAAGGGGGGGGGTCTTTATATTTTATTCTCTGTGCCATTATTATATAATCTTGTTTCATCTTCTGCATGACATTCCTTCAGATATTTAAAGATAGCAGTCATGTCATCTTTCAGTCTTCTCTTCTCCAAGCTAAACATATTCAGTTCCCCAACTTATATTCCTCATAAGCCTTGGTTTCCAGACCTTTGATCTTCTTGGTTGTTCTTCTCAGGACACATTCCATTTTTCTTTTTTCTTCAATCCCTGCATCTTTTCTTTAATAGTATATTATTCCCGCTAAATGTGTCAATTAATTACCATGGCTAATAGCTGTTGATAGCCTTATTCTCTGTGAATTTTCTAATCCCCTTTTAAAGTCATATAAGTCAGTAGGCCTTCACACTCACTAAATAAATTAAGCACTATGTGAAGTCACTGATCAGTCTTGAATCTAGTGGCAAAACATGGTCAGAAAGTGACTCTTAGCATAGATTCCGAGAAACCTGCTTTTTGGATTACAGTTCCCAGAATCCCTCAAACAGTATAGCCAATAGCCATGCTGAGTGGACGTTTCTAGGAATTGTAGTCTAAAAAAGTAATGCACCCAATAGCAAAGTGGGAAATTACAGCAAATTGGAAAGCAGCAGATGGCTTGTCTGTCTGCAAATGGCTAGACGGGTTCAGGATTCTTGTACTTGTGGAAAACTAGGACGGACGTTAAGATTGATTAAAGTCATACACAGAACAGAAAGGTTTGCAGCAACATGGTGCAACTTCATTTGGTTTGCTCATAGAGACACTTCAAAGTTAGGACCTTCTCTGAAGATGTTCATTTAAAATATTGGATTAATCATTTCTAACAGAAAGAAATGTGTGTTAACAGACGACACCATGCCCTGTTAATATTATACAGTATCTATGTCAATTGGGATTCATGTTATGTTGTAAACAAATTATTTTTTTTAAAAAGATCTTAGTACCATGGGCCCTTGGTATCCACTGGGGTTTGGTTCCAGAACTCCCTGTGGACACCAAAATTTGTGGACACTCAAGTCCATTATATAGCGGTGTGGTAAAACAATGTTCCTTATATGTTTTGTTGTGCTGTTGTTCCTAAAGCGTACTATCATGGGGTTTTCTTGGCAAAATTTGTTCAGAGTTTTGCCTTCCCCTGAAGCTGAGAGCATGTGCCTTGCCCAATGTCTCCCAGTAGGTTTCATGGCCAAGCGGAAAATCGAACCCTGGGCTCCAGAGTTGTAGTCCAACACTCAACCCACAACACCACATTGGTTTTTATAAAATAGCAAAAAATAAAAATAAAAACCAAAGGCCTGTTACAGACTGCCAAAATAAAGCTGCTTCGGGTCTCTTTGGAGGTATGCTATTGAAATGATGCATGGGTCCTAAGAGTCCGGAGGTCGCGCCAAAGCCACACTCCATTCCTAAGCACTGGAGTGCAGCTTTGGTGCAGCTTCCGGATCCTTCGGATGCATGCATCATTTAAACAGCATACTTCCAAAGAGACCCGAAGCAGCTTTATTTTGGCAGTCTGTAACAGGCCAAAGTTTGCTTTGGCAACTTTTCTTTAATATTTTCAAACAGTGAATGGTTTAACCCATGGGTGCAGAATCCATGGATACAGAGGGCCAATTGTATACAAGAAGGAAAGATCCTATTCATTCTCTGCATGCCATTCATCATATTCTAAATTTCTTTTCTTGTTATGAATGGAGCAGCTTGCTAAAGAAAAGTGGTTCTCCCTCCCTCCTTCCTTCTCTCTCAAGACTTTCAGATATCTTGAGCCTTAGTAAGTGCTCTTTCTTTACAGATTCAAAGGATTTTATAACCTCACTATGGTGTCTCATGAGGACAGTCAGAAAGATGCCTAGCACAACCCAGGGGGTCCATCAACACACAGCTTATCTCAGTGGGAGAACAGTATTTTTGGATATGATGAAGGGCTGAGGTGTCTCTCAGCTGGGATTTTTCCCCAAGAGAGGAATGGTTCAGTTTTAAAAGTGGAAACATCTTTCAAACAAAACACAATAAAGACAAGCTACTGGGTTGAAACTGTGGATAAAGTGAAGAAAGGGTGACAGAAGAGAGAAGAAAAAGATCAACAACAAAAGTGCATGAAAAAGCAACGGAAATCTGTCTGTCTGTAAAAGACCAATCCATTTGTGGAGATAAAAAAGAAACCCTGTGAATTTTACTTTTTTGGAATACAATTCCCAGAACCCCCAGCCATCACAGCCAGTTTCCAAGCTCTGAATAAAATTGTTCCCCAGATCCTCTCCTAAGGGACTCACATCTGTGACCACCAGACCATCTGCAATGATGAGTCCCACCTTTGTTATCCCTAACTCTAGAAGGTTTCTGAATCCTCCCAATGAAGATGCTGACACCCTTAGCCAAACTTCTTAGCCCCTTAAGGTCATAAATTGCACCCCAAGCCTAGCACCAAAGAACTTTGGTCACTTGGGCTGAAACTGCACTGCAGAAATAACTCAATTTGACACCATTTTAACGGCTATGGTTCAATGCTATGGAATCCTAGGGGTTTGTAGTTTGTTGTGGCACCAGAGCTATCTGACAAAGAAGGCTAAGTACAGTATCTCATAAAACTACAAATCCCAGAATTCCCCCACACTGAGCCATGGCAGTTAAAGTAATGTCAAATTGTAGTATTTCTGCAGCATAGATCCAGCCTTGGGCTATGAAATTGTATGGTAGCTTGCTGTTCGCCTGCTCTCTCCTATACTTTAACATTGCACCTGTAAGCAGTAGTGCTGGAACAGCTGAAGTAGGAAGAGATTGGGTGATATACACACATCTTAAGGGGCTCCACATGGACCTACAGTGCTGACCTGGTTTTCCTGCCTAATCAAATTTTCACTTAGTACCCGGTTTACTCTGCTTTACTTGCCTATCTTCCCCCAAGCTAATATGACTGAGATGACTAGCCAATACCTTTATTTTGCTAGACATTCTTGAAGGACTAGTAGAGTCAATATTAGGGAAACAAAATTCTAAAAAAGTAGTTAATTTAATACTTCGCTATTCATGATTTTTTTAAAATTGTTTTTCCTAGAGTACAAATGGACAGGTTGGTGGAAGGGGTCTCCATGAAACTCTAGAGTTTACGCATGGGCAGACGTGATGGCAGATGGCACCAGTGCCAGAGCATACAAAAGTGACTTTTGGACTATACCTCCCAGCTCACAGGAACTGCAGTCCCACAGCATCTGGAGGGCCATCCTATTCCCTGTCCCTTGAAGGAAGAGTACAATCACGCTGCAGCTCCTCACACTAGGAGTAAGCTCCATGTATCTCATTAAGACTTACATTTGAGTAGACATGTACAGGTTTGCATCATTAGGATCTCATTATTGTTACTCTTATTGTGAGCAAAACTACTATTCTGGCTCCTAATAGGGAAATTAACCAAGCTTTTTAACTGAGGATTTTAGGCTGGGTATAGTTGTACTGTAGGATGCAGTGGCTTAGTGGTTAAGATGCCAATTCTGATGGTCAGA
Organism: Sceloporus undulatus; assembly: GCF_019175285.1. Lineage (NCBI taxonomy): Eukaryota > Metazoa > Chordata > Lepidosauria > Squamata > Phrynosomatidae > Sceloporus > Sceloporus undulatus. The sequence continues at coordinate 122,147,720 of NC_056525.1, forward strand.
AGGTAGGAAGGTCAGCAATTCGAGGCCCAAGTGCCACATGACAGAGTGAGCGCCTGTCACTAGCCACAGCTTCTGCCAACCTAGCAGTTCAAAACCATGCAAATGCAAGTACATAAATAGGTATAACTTTGGTGGGAAGATAACAGCACTCTGTTCAGTCATGCTGGCCACATGTCCACTGGAGTAGTCTTTGGACAACACTGGCTCTTTGGCTTAGGAACAGAGATGAGCATCACTCCCTACAGTCAGTTACAAGTCATTTATGTCAAGGGAAAACGTTTACCTTCACATTTTATGATTTTACTATCTCCAGATGGCTCTTTTGTTGGCTTTACTGCTACTAGTCATTTGGTGTTACTGAATTTATTGTTCTTTTTCTTCTGCATACCACTTTGGAAGCCATTAACAAAAAAGAGGCCTATATATAGAAGTAATAATTTTAATAAACTTTCTAATTGCACTGTTAAAATGATAAATTAGGCTGCAATTTATATCCATTTACCAAGAAGTCCACTCGAGCTCAGCAGCAGTACTTGCATACTGCGGTGTTAGTTTACTATATTATCAGATATGTACTCAGATTTCTGAAATTACATTGCAGTTTTCATTTTACTTTTAGATTAAATCAAATTATTTAATCTGAAAATGTCTCCTGGGGCCATTAAATGTGTCATAAATTCAGGGAGCAAAAGGATGCCTATAAACCTGAAGGTTGTTGGAATATAATAAAATGACAGCTTCTGGTCTGTTGCTGAAGAAACGTGTGAGCAAAGACTCCATTATACTAATGTTGTTGCTGTTGTTATGCTGTTGTGTGCCTTCAAGTCTTTTCTGATTTATGGCAACCCTTGGGTGAATATCACAGGGTTTTCCTGGCATGATTTGTTCAGAAGGGAATTGCCTTTGTATTCCTCTGAGGCTAAGACAGCATGCCTTGCCCAGGGTCACCCATGGTTTTCCATGTCCAAATGGAGATTCAAACCCTGGTCTCCAGAGTGGTAGACCAATGCTCAAACCACTTTCCCCATTATACTAATACTTGTGAGTAATCACACTTTTTATATTATTTTAAAGGCATAATTTGTGCTTTGGAAATTACTCATTGTTTGGAGAAGTCTAAGCATTAGAAATCAAACTGAATGTTTGTTAGGATAGATAGAAGTAAAAATGCAAAGGAAAATCCAAAAGAAGCTATGGACATTACCTAGTTATAGTGTAGGACGGGGGGATCTATGGCTTTCCAGGTCTTGCTGGACCTCAACACCCTTCAGCCCTTGCCAGCCTGGCTGATGATAAGGGATGATGGGAGCTGTAATTCATAAACATTTGATTGATGATTTCCCCCCTTTTTTTCTGTCCTTCCTTACACATAAAAAGCACTGCAACTGTGGTGAGAATCAGGTTTAGGGAGAAAACTGCAACAATGTGAAAATGCACTTGGCTCTGATACATGCATGTGTGTCATTGCTTGTATTACTATGTTTTGAATATTTTGAAATGGCCCTCGGGCTACTCAATAAACATATGCACTTGGCTCTGTTCTTCTTGTTTTTACTTTTTCCTTGTTTTCTTTTTTTAAAAAAAATATTTATTTATTTATTTATTTATTGGAACTTTAAGAACTTCTTGATT
>NC_056525.1:122149361-122154072 GCF_019175285.1 Sceloporus undulatus
TCCTCAGCCTTTGCTTTGTACACCATGTTATCTCATCATATTGACTGGTATGTCATCCCTTCATGTGCTCAGTCACATCAATCAATTTTCAGTGGCTTCAGTTCTGGGGTTGGCAAAGATAACCCAGGATAAAGGCAATAAACACAGTCAAGGACTTATAGCTGTTTTAACTGAGCCAGTAATGAAATCCCTTGGCTCCCACTCCTGTTTGCAATCTCTCCCTGGGAAATGCTTGCCTTCTTCCAAGTTCCAGGGTTAAGACTGCAAATTTCTCTTTGGATCTCAATGGAAGTTACTTTGCTGCTGCTACTATGGGATTTGAAATTTTTATTGCCTGTGATTTACTGCCCTTTGTCCCCAATTTCCACACATGGGTCAAGAAGAGGAATGCCCCCTGCCTCCATTAATATCCCTCTAGAGCAGCTTAAGTGGCAACAGAAGTAGCATCTGAGACAAGATATATAGGCTTGTGACTCTAACATTGTCACTGTTCTTCTCCTGTATGATGTTTAATGTCTTTGCCTGATGGACAAGCCAGCGAAATTTCAAAAGCTTGCTCAGTAAATGTATCACTTTCCTGTGGATTTTGCTGTATTTAGCTGCCTGGCAAACACAGGCGGGATACAGACGGGCAAAAAGGGGTGTGTTCATGACATCATGAAGGTATAGCCTTCAGACGGCCCTTACCTGAATGCTGCCATGAACACGCCGCCCGCACGCCCCAAGCGGGAAGAAGCGGCATTAAAAAGGTGCTGCTTTTCCCCGCTTCTTTTCTATATAGTGCGCAGCTGCACATCTCCGTTTGTAAGCTGCTGCACCGGTACGCCAGAATTGCTACACCGCTAATGTAAGTTACCCATTTAAAAGCTCCGTGTCTGCTGCGTTGCATAATGAGTCGGGGTCCTGGAACATGCGCAGTTTGCAGTCAGGCTTTAATTGCAGCGTCAGCTGCCATGCAGGTGTGGAAGCTGCAGCACAGCTTTTAAGACTCGTAACCCTAACCCTAACCCTAGAGCTGCATGTACGCATGCGCTGCTAGAATCGTGGAAAGTTTGGAATTTAAAGGGCACCCCTACTGCGCCATTTTCACCTAACAATAAAAAAACGCTAAAACTTTAAATATTTACATATGTACAAGGGAGGTGATGGGGGATGGCAGGGGGACAGTGGTGGCAGTGGCGACAGCTGTGGCTGTGCATTGCAGATTCAGCAAGAGCGCGGGGACCAAAGGAGAGGAGGCATCCATGATGCTGGTGACATTGGCAATGTGCAAGCGGACAAGGATGCCAACACCAGCTGATCACCAGCTGGCAGGAGACCACCTTTGTTCTTGGCCAGGGCAGGGGAAAAAGTTTAAAGGGGCTTGGGTGCTTTAAATGTGCACATATGCTTTCTGCCGGCAAAAGGGGAAAAAAAGCCCCGTTTTTGGCCGCCCCTGAGGAAGCTGCCTCTCTCTTTGCAGCGTCCTGCGAGGCGGCGGTATGGAAACTGTGGGTCAGAAATGGCCCCAGGTGAGGCGTCTTCACTGCCCCCCATGTGGAAGCCCCATACACCTGAGCCACGCCCCCGGAGCGGGCGGTCTGGAGGCTCCGTATTCAGCAGAATACACCTCCAAGACGTCTTCCCCTGCCTGTCTGTATCCCACCACAGTTACCCCTGAATATGTCTCCTCATACGACTCTTACTATATCAAGGACATTCCAAGCACTGAGATTTCATGGCCTAAACCTAACACCTATGAGAAGTGATATCACAGGAGGTGGGGTTGGGGGGTGTCATAAAGCACCATATTAAACACCAGTCACACTTGTTCAGAGCCTTTGTTGTTTGCTACTGTTATTGTTATGTGCCTTCAAGTTTTTTCTGACTTATGGTGAACCTATGGCAAACGTATCATGGTTTTGTTGTGTTTTTGCAAGATTTGTTCAGAGGGGGTCTGCCCCTGAGGCTGAGAACATGTGACTTGCCCAAAGTCATCCAGTGGGTTCATGGCCAATCTGGGATCTGAACCCTGATCTCCAAAGCCTTAAAAGATTATCACACCTGGGTTAAAACGTTCCCCGGTATGTTCTAACATGCACACGTGGGGGCGCGCACGGAGCGTGATGGGAACCCAGTAGGGCCCAGAATGCTAGTTTACTGCACACACAAATGCCGCCGGCACCGCCGAGCATTCCCATTGAGTTCCAGGGGACGCTATTTCTGGGAACTGTTTCAAAGCATCTCCAGATATGGCGTGCCCTGGAACTCGATGGAAACGCGATGGGAACACTCAGCGGCGGCGTTCTTGTGTATAGTAAACTAGCGTTCTGGGCCCCATCAGGTACCCATCATGTTCCGTGCACACCCCCGCGTGTGCACGTTAGAACGCACTGGGGAACGTTTTAACCCCGGTGAGATAATCTCCGTCTAACACACAAACCACTACACCAAGCCTGCCATTCAAATAATAATAACAAAAAGGAAGACTAACAAATGAGATAAAAGACGATGAGAAGTTAATCTCTGGAGTGTCTACAGCAGCTCTTTCCAAGCAGACTGCAGCAGTAGTTTTTAAGTTTAAAAATATATATTTTTGAGAGCAGTGCTCTTGCCCTGAGATTTCTCCCCTTGTCTTGAGGCTTGAAGAAGAGAGGCCAGGTCTTGACAGCTAGAAATTTACTCCCAATAAAAACAGATGGAGGCTTCCTAATCACACAAAATATAGGTACTATATTTTCAGTTAACAAAGCCTCTGATAGTGAAGATCCTTTTTATAAAATCTTTTTATGGGCACCCAGCTCCTCCTTTCCCGCTCATCCTCTGTCTAGCTGAAAGGTGTTTTTTAATAGCATCAACACTGGGAAACTGGCAAAGGATGGGTGGAGAAACACAGACTTTTGGGTGTCAGGTTGCAGAAGCATGTCTGTATTTATTTTATTTATTTAGAGTATTTATACCCCGCTGTGAACTGTCCCTTTCAAGGCGGACTGGGGCTACTATAAAATAGTGCCTCCAAATCTCATCTCAGAGAGATTACCCAGAAGCATGCCATGGCTGATGCAGTTGAAAGCCTTTGAGAATACAGTGGCAAAGAATATTGGTAGCTCATGTCCAACAACATCAGAGCTCATGTCCAATTACATATGCTCCCCTGGAGTAAGTTCAAAATGTTTTTCTTTACGTATGCTCAGCTTACTATACTTGGTTGATGCATTTCACATGTACGTATTTTTAGTTTTGAATGAAATGTTTATTGAGACAGGTTGAACAGCTCTTTTGTCTCATGGCACAAAAACTTATCCCTATGCTTTCCCTGATATTTCTACCTTTGGTACCAAACTGTCTAAAAACGTTATGCCCAGGAACATATCTACTTTGTTAACTGACAGACTCTCCATGAATAGGGGCCTGGACTGTTCACTTAAACACTAGAGATAGACAAACCCCTGCAAAGAAAAGAAGTGTGTATGAAGTTCTCATTTCAAATAGACCTGGGTTACTTTCAGAGACAGTCAAAGTATTTCCAGTTTCACAGGGCCAAAGACAGGCTATGCAACAGCTGATTTTAAACTAGTTTCCAGCCCAGCATCATCACTTCTGTCCTCAATTCTCAGAACACTGCAGCGGCACAAGGCTTATTAAAAAAGAATTGTTGAAGTGCCTATGAAGAAAGTAGCTCTACTCTGTACACTGAAATGCGTGTTGTGAGGGATACAGCTGGGAATTCAGTAATTTAAAGGTAAAAAGAAAAAGAGCCCTTTTTCCATAAATCAAGGAAGAAAGCAGCATCAATCGGCAAATGAAAATATCCACCATTTATATTTGTGTCTTTTATTACTAGAGGCCCCAAATGTTCTCTGCACAGTCATCAGTCACCTGCAATGGGAAGTTTTGGGTAGGGATTATTTATTTTCTTCAAGAAAAAGAGTAATTTTCTTTCTCTGAAATACATTTTTTTTCTGCTCAATTAGTTGCAAAAGTAATCCAATGCCGCTTTTTAAAATTTTCCATGCTGCGGTTTTTATACTTAAACTGGATTATGAAAATTCCCTATCTTCTAGCACCATTTACTGTATATAAAAGGACTGAGAATCAGGAGCTATGAGATATGTTAAGTATCTAATGCTGCTTTGAGGCAATGCAGTCCTTGAGTTGAGAGAAAGAAAATGAGGAGAATATTACCTAAACAGCATGTTAACTTTCCCACCACAAGATCCTTCCAGATTTGTTGGACTACAGCTCTTGTCATCCAAGGCAACATGGTCATGCTGTCAGAGGATGATGGAAATTGTAGTTCATCATTTCTGAATGGTGCCTAGTTGAGGAAGGCTGGTATATGATGTACTGCAATCTCAGAAACACAGAAGTCCCATAGAATGAGATATTGACTACAGAATTTACCTTTCTAAGTATATCTGGGTTTTGTTCTTCAGAGAATAACTTTTGGGGGCTTATGGCTACAAAATCCATTTGGAATTACTTAAAAGTGGCCAGGAGTTTACTTCTGATTTGCTAAAATTGTATTTTTGATCTTAAGCAACACAGGTGTTCAAATGATGAGGGCAAGTCAGGCTCCTCCGATGTGCAGTGGAAATAGGCTGCTGGGTAGACCTCAACCCCTGCCTCAAGCCAATTGAGTCCCTATATTGGGAGAAAGGCGGGATATAAGAAAATAATAGATAGATAGATAGATAGATAGATAGATAGATAGATAGATAGATAGATAGAT
>NC_056525.1:122154082-122169334 GCF_019175285.1 Sceloporus undulatus
GTCTAACACATTTGCTGTTCCCCTCTGAGAAATGTGCCCCATGCTATGGGGGAAGAGTCTTGCCTGCTGCTCCAAGGAAAAGCTTTAGAAAGCTCCTCCAATGTGTACTGGGGTCAGGCTGCTGAGTAGAACTCAACCCACACCTTAAGCCCAAGCACAGGATATGTTTCTTAGAGGGGAAGAGCAAACACATTAGGCCATGGGTTTGAGGCTGAAGAATCCTTCTAAAGCTTTTCAAGAGTTTTAGAAAGCTCCCCGATGTGCAGCAGGGACAGCTGCTGAGTAGAACTTCCACTGCCTAACATATTGCCTGAATGAATGTTCAAAAGAAAAATATTCTTACTTTTGGATTCACAGATGTTAAGAAGAAAATGGATAAATTGCACATTTCAAAATGCCAATTTTGAAGTGTCATAATCGCAGGTGGAATTGCTACTATCTCAAACTTTTTGAGGCATATTAAAAGGCCTACTGGAAAGTGCAAAAAATTTAAACGCCATCAAGAAGAATCTAGTGATGTCTTCATCCAACCAAAACTTTCAGATTTCAAGTGTGCAGCTGCACTGAGTGGACTAAACCACTCAAAACAAAGGAGAATACAGTCAACCCTCAGTATCTGCAGGAGATCCATTCTGAGCCCCCTCTCCCATGGATAGCAAAATCCTTGGATGATCAAGTCCCATCAACCCTAAAGGTGCTGTGGCTACACAGTCATCCCAACATTGGGGACAATGGGACTGAAGCCCTCCTTCCTGCCTTCCTTCCCTCCTTTTTTCAGTCCTTACCCCCTTCCTGCCTTCCTTCCTTCCCCTCCAAGACCCAAATCCCAGCCCCAGCTCTGGCTCCCTCCAGCCAATGGGACTCCAGCTTCCACCTCCAAACCACCCCAAAGCCATGCCTAAGAAAGAAGTCTTGGCGGGGAGGAAGGGAGGGCTTCAGTCCCATTGTCCCCAGTGGTGGTGAAGCTGTATGCACCCACCACCATTGGGTACAACGCAGGCTCTCTGTGGATGCTTAAATCCACAGGTGACAAGTCCGCGGATACCAAGGTCCCACTGTACTAAAGTTGACCATAAGTGATTTAATAATAGGATGCTTTCTGCCACTTTAATTGGTTGAAAGATAGCAATTTGAACAGGTTTGCACAGTATTAGACCCTAATTCCTGAGTGACGAATAAAGCAGTCTTTGCAACAGAAACAGAGTATGGAAAAGTTAGAGAAGAATTAATACAACTTCTTGAAAAGGTAGACAGTCTTGCATTAATCACAGAGATTTGGTCAGACAGAAAAATGCAAGGCTTCATAGGTGTTACAGCACATATGACCCTCAATTTTGAACTCAAACCCCGATTATTAGCATGAGAGAGATTTGTAGGTCAACACACTGGTGAGAATATCTTTGACATTTTTGAAAGCATATGTGCATCTTTTAAGGTTAAAAAGTAAAAATCAAAATGTTGTAATTGACAACACAGAGAAAATGATAAATGCATTCACTACAAAATTTCCTTCTACAGCTGAAGTGTCTGCAAGCCAACAAGAATTGGCAGAAACCAGTTCTGACTCTGAGGGAAACACTGTAGAAAATGGAGAGTAATGGGAGGCTGTAGATGAGGAAGTTGTAATTTCCCTTGTGCAGCAGCCAAATTCTGCACACCAAAACCAACCTTTGAAGAAACTTGCTTGATTTGTGCATGCCCTGCAATTATCTGTGAGTGACGGCTTAAAAGATGCAAAAATCCAAACCGCCCAAGCAAAAGTTTCTGTAGTTTGCTTCACTGATGCCCTGTGTTTAAAGAAACATTGGAAAAAAAACTTTTTGCCAAATGTAACTACATTCCGCAAAATAACAGCACTAGATGGAATGGTTCACTGCACCATATTAATGGATTTCTTGATATGGATGAAGAATGGCTGAAAGTGGTGCTATATGAAGTTAACCAGACTATTCTGAAACCTTCCAAAAAAGGATTATTGGAAGAAACTGAACAATATTCTGCAGCCATTTTAGATGCCATAAATACTGTATTGTGCAAGCTGACAAGGAGGTAACAGTTTCAGCTGTTGTGCCATTGGCTGTTGGGACTTCTGGAAAATATGCACCCTTTACATCTGGTAAATATGGCTGCAGCTTTGAAGAAGAGCACTCTAACCAGATTTGTAGGCATGGAGAACCTGAACTTCTATTTTTGGTGACTACAGAAATTTAGCAGTTATGAAGATGAAGCCAGTGCACTCAAACAAAAGGCTGTACCTGAACATCACCAGTTCTGGACCATGCTTAATCAAGGTCTCTGTCTTCAACCAATGAAGGAACTACCATGAAGCATCTCCCTGCAAGAAAACCTGTGTATCTTCTTTTTTTTTGCTTATTCTGAACCAAAAAATGAAAGTAACTCTAATTCTAGCCATGTTGATTTGATGCTATGAGGCATTTTTGTAGTAAAAGACCTGACTGTGGTCCGATTAATGTGTTAAGATTTCAGGAAAGGGTTACAAAGAGCTACCATTACTAAGGCTGGTTTGAGTGTATTTATAGTTCCAGCCAGTTCAGCACCAGTTGAGCATTAGTGAAGCTGGAATCATTATTAGATCTTGCCATGTTAGAAGAGTCTTTTGCTGCTGTTTTTCCATTTGTAACCTATCCATTCTATCACATAATCTTACCCAGTATACTGCTGACAGCAAAGACACTTAGTCTTTCAGATGCACAACTTTCTCCTTTTACTCTATTATTGCGTAAATCATCCAAATCACCTAAGTACTACTGACCAAGAATGCCATCCCATGAACTTGAACCTTTCATGCCATCAATCATATAAATCAAGCAAAAGTCATGACTGTGCAGTCCAGTGGGCATACACTGTCTACTATGCAAATGTGACAGTGTTTTCTTCAGATGGCTCATCATCTTGATGACAACTTTCTCTCCCTCTTCTCAGTTACTGTTCCAAAACTCTTATACAGCTTTTACATCACTGCTGAGGATGAAATTACGTAAGCCTTAAGAAACATAGCCTGAGCCTGGCTCTGTTCCTATCAAATCAAGGTAATGAATCTATCATATCTTGCCAGAAAAGGAACTCAAGGTGGATAACATAATAAAATACATAACTAAAATGTATGAATATAGCCAACACTCAGCCAGTTAGATACCTCCAACAGCAGACTGATTTACATGATAACTTGTCCATATAAAATGGTTTTTGTTTGCTGATAGAACAACAGAGAGGGAACAAGGGTACCCCAACCCCCTGACAGGGAGTTCCAGAGACTGGGAGTAACACTGCCTGTCATTTGACACTAAGACCAATAGAGATAACTATTTACCCAACTCAACAATATGTGAATGTTGTCGTTGTGTGCCTTCAAGTTATTTCAGACTAATGGTTACCCTAAGCAAACCTGTTACAAGATTTTCTGGGATTGAAAGTGTATGATACACTCAAGGTCACCCAGTGGATTTCTATGGCCAAGGGGCAAATTGAACCCTGGTTTCCAGGGTAGTAGTCTAATGCTCAAACCACTGCACAATGCTGTCTCTCAATAAATGTGTGCATGTTTTGGTTTCACTTAAGAACTTAAAAGTAGGGCAGATGAGATCCATGGCACATGGAGAATAAGGGTACACAAGGGAAGATTAATGGTAGAGGTGGCTGGTGATTTCTATATCAGTGAAACTATGGTGTGTTACAGACCGCCCAAAACGGGCAGTCTCGCGCTGCTGCCGGATGCTGCATCTGGGAACCGCAGCAGCTAAACCATGCAGTTCCCGGGCGCAGCAAGAAAGAAGCACCAAAATGGCGCTTCTTCCTGTGCCCCCGAAGAGGCGCCGCAAGGCGCGAGGCGCGCACTTGCAGCACCACTTCCGGTGTGCGATGTCCAGACACTGCGCATCCACGACGTCAAAATGGCGGTGCCCATCTGTATGCGGCGGCGCCATTTTGACGTACTCGTTACGTACAAGGGGCAAGGCGTGTCAGGAAGCACCGCCCCTCGCACGTAACAACAGCACCCCATAGGGCCCGTCCAGAACACGCCTATGATTCCTGTCTGGTTCTTAGGCCTGAATTTTAAAGAAGTTATCCAAGGTGCTGAATCTTGCCCAAAAATAAGTTCAGCAGCATAAGAGATCACCATTTCAATTCCAATTGAAACCCAGACTAAATTCACCACTATCACCCACTGACACGGAATCCACAGCTGCACCTGGTTAATCACACCATATAAGTAATGTAGTAGGAATTAATAATGCAGTGGGTGTGAATCATGTGGCCCTCCAGGTAGTGGTGGACTGTAACTCCCCTCAACCCTAGTCAGCCTAGGGAAATGCTGAGAATTTCAATCCAACAATATCTAGGTGGCTTTCTTACTCCCATACTCATTGTACCATTTGATTTAGCCTTGAGACCAACAGAGAACAGGAGGTCCAGGAAAGCAGTTCACTAGTCCAATGGCCACTGATGATTCAACCAAAAAAGGGGGAGTAGTTTCACCAAAGATGAAAAAGCAGTGATTTCCCTAAAATTTGCATGTGCTAATTTATACATATAGAAGCAAACTGAAAATGACTTATCATTTAAATAGAAATACATGACAACTAATCACAACAGGAATGTGTGTGACCAGGCAACCTGTGTGCTGGTACAGTCTGCTGTGTAGCTACTAGGTGCTAGTGGGTCATTTCAATGCTCTGGCTTACTCTTCCTTTTTCTCATTCTTTCACTTCAAAATAGACTTGGATGGGATGCCCTTTCAATTAGAGCAAGCATGAGAATCATGTGTCATCCACATGCTATTGGATGACAAATCCCAGCTGACTAATGCTGCTGGGAATTGTAGTCTAACAACATCTGAGGGGCCATTCTTGAAATAGAGGCTGGCTTCAGATAAAGGGACTGTCCTCTGACAGCCTTTGAAGAGATGACAGGCCCCTAAGAAGCACAACATACAGCTATGTTGGCTGGCTATTGCTTCTTTGATTGTGGTGGTTCTGCCAATCTTACATGACCAGTGCACCCAACAAACACAAAGCTTGCCTATGTAGGGTGGGAAATAAATCTGCAAAGCATTCTTCTTCTTAAGCATGATCTACTACAATTCAATTTCAGTTTTCCATTGGGTAAAATGACATAACTGTAATAAGCTCAGAGGACCAGGTTTTGCTGGACACCTCACAAATGTGCTCATCCCTCTCCAGCTTGGGTCCAAAGCCCTCAGGCAGGGTTCAGTCCAGGCCAAGGATGGGAATTGTGTTAGTCTCCAGATGTTCTTGAACTGTATCTCCTAACAGACCTAACAAGCATACTCAATGGTGAGGGCTAATGGGAGTTGCACTCTGAAACCATTTATTCATTTCTTTATTTCATTTTTATGCTGTCTTTCTCCCAGAAAGGGACCCAAGGCAGCTCACAAGATAAAAACACTTTAAAAACTTGACAACAAAATCTTAAAAACAATTAAAATAATCCAGTTAAAACAGTATAAAATTAACATTAAAAACACAAAAAGTTAAAAACATGACTAAATCATGCACCCCATATAAAAGCGACCCTGTCATGATTTTTAAAACCCTGCTTGTATAAAAATATTTTTACTTGCTGGAAAACGGAAAGCAGGGAGGGGGCCAGACTAGCTTCCCATGGAAGAGAGTTCCAGAAGGTGGGGGTGGGCTTTTTCTTGGTGTTCTCACCAAGAGAGCCTGTGATGGTGATGAGACTGAGAGAAAGCCATCTCCTGAAGATCTTAGGGCTCTAACTGGTTTGTATGGGAAGATACAATCTCTCAAATCGTCTGGACCTAAGCCTCAGCCTCACAACTAGTCTCCATCCCACTCATTTCATCACCACCAGCTCCCTAGTGAACAAGAGGGCTAATTTGGCTCCACTTTGTGGGAGGGATGCTTCGGGGCAATTGTGTCCACCACCCTGTCCATTTCCCTGTTCCAGAGATCAGCCAGGGCTTCAACAGGATCACATGCCAAGGCAATAGGAAACTCCCCAAGAGCCATTAGAAATCCATCAAAAATCCACCAGGATCCACCAGTCTCTTGGGGTGGACCATCTTAATTGGCCCCCACCCCTGCAGAGGCTTTGGGTCCCAGTAAATCTAAACCCTACCAGGTAGTGATCAGTCCATGATAATAGAGCTACAAAGAGTTCCTCCACATGCTCATACCATCTGGAAGGCCACACAGTTATCACTCCTGGTCTAGACTCCCGAAGCCCCATAAGAAAGAGACTGGGATGAGAAGCAATACTGCAGCCACTCATCCCTTTCATTTTCACTTAAGGAGGCCAGCCCTGGGCCCAGGTATGTCCTAGAACTGGAAGCAAATTTGGAGGGAAGTCAGAGGATAGTAATTACTGTATTCAATCTACGGGGATATTTCAGAGTTACAAGGAATTAGGCCAAAGGAACCGGGTTTCAGGCAGAGCACCGGCAGATCTTGAAAGAGTTACTTTTTGAATGACAGCTCCCAGAATCCCAGAGTTATTTTTTTTTAAAAAAAATGCACATACACAACACCCCTCCATTTGGTGATGAGTCTAATATGGCCACATATTCTGGTAATTTCAATCATGATTTCATCAGAGATGGAAGGAAGGAAGGAAGGAATTTAATTTTCAAAGTCAATCTAAACCAAGTTTCCCACCAACATTTCATTTCTTCCCTAACAATGGTGAATATCCAAAATCTTTAAATCTAGGTTAGTGAAAATATTCATACTAAGATGTAATCAAATTGGTTCTTCATTTACAGAGGAAAACCTCAATTAACTTAATGTATTTGGTAGAGGGTATTGATTCTGCTTAAAGATTAACTGTAGGCCTAACATGCTTCTACTCAAATGATTTAATACTGACTGAGTTATTCCTCAAGTTTTATTTTAGTATTTGCAAATTCCAAACAAAAACGTTATCTTTTCTTTTAAAACACCATTAGCTTTTTCCAACTTTGTTAGGAAGTTACTGGAGACCAAACTCATCATTCACACTCCTGCCTCCAGTCCCCAAACTCACCAGCCACTAGCACATACCCTCCAACTGCACAGATGAAAAGTGTAACACATGTAGCCAAGCAATATCAGTGTGCCCAAGATATCAAAAGGTATTAAAAGGAAAAACACACAAGCAAGGAGAGGTTGCAGTAGTTTTCTGCAATACCTGAGCCTACTGGGAAGGGCAAAATTTCACTCCTTCCTCTCCTCTCTGCCCTCCTTAAACAATTGCAAATTACTTTTGCACTTTGAACTCAGTTTGCACAAGCTGAAGTATGCAGAGGATGGAGGAGGAAAGTGGAAGAAAGAGGAAAGAAACTGGAACATTATAAAAGCAGCTGAAGTGGGACATCACAGATTAACTGAGACTTGTAAGGATGGGCCCAATTAGGGGAATTTTATTTACCTTGAATTGCTGAGAGGGGGGAGGCCTTACAAATACCCCGTGAAATTGCTTCCTGAATTTGTATACAAAGGGGCCAAATTATCCTTAAGAAATAGTGCAGAGACAGGCTTCTTCAATTAAAGTCTAATTTTTATTAAAAGGGAAAAGTCACACAGCAACATACACACGCTCATTCAGGATTAGGAAATAAAGGTTTGAAATTGGGGATAGAATTGAGGCAAAACTAAGGGCTATACTTACTCCAGTAGACTTCTTCAGGAGTCCAATTGGATTGATGGGGATGGCATGAGGCTCAGTCATAGAATGACTGGGCCAGGAACCAGATCAGAGTTCAGGAGGACAGAGATTTCAGAGGGTTCTTATAGGCAAAATCTAGCCTCTGGCAAGGGTGCTTAATGGCGAGGACAAAAGGTGTTTGGTTGCTTGGGCATTGTTAACATGGCACTGTCAATGCAGTTGGGTCTGACAATTGGGGGAAGACAAACAGGGCAATGAGTGAGTCATTAAGATGATCAAGTGTGAGACTATGAACAAAATTTGTATTGTATTAAGCTTAGAGGTGATGGCTGTCTCATTTAGCAACTCCTAAGCCTTCCTATAGGGAATTTCCAAAAGTGTTGTTTTCCGACCAGGGGTCTTGTGAGAATGACTCCTCTGCCTACCTGACCCACTGCTTTGAGAATTATGGCTGCTAGCCTGGTAAGTTCAGTTTGTGTTCAAGAAGGAACTCCACTCACACACTCCAAAATTTATTAAAATCCAGTTATATTAACAGACTGTCCCTGCCAAATCAGGATAGTTGGGTTGTATGCTGGCACCTTCACCAGTTGTTAGGAAGGATCTAATTAGGGGAATTTCTGAATTTAGCTCAAATTGCTGAGAAGGAGAGTCCTAACACCACCCTTGCGAGATTGTGTCTAGTGATGTCTACGAGAAGTGCATAAGAATCCCGTGAGAGACGCCGCTGAGACAGACTGCTCCAATTAAGTCCAAATATTTATTAAAATGGGAAAGCAAACACACAGCAGAAGGGGGTACACGCATTCATGCACACACACAATTCTCAATGAAAGTAAAGGAGGGAAATCGGGAGAGAGTTGAGAGAGACAAATCTACGGGAGATACTTACTTCCGAAGGCTTCTCCGGGAATCAGATGTGGATGTAGATGATGAGATGACACGGCCACCGAAATGTGGGGAGAAATGGCCGAAGGAGCTAAAATCAGAATTCGGTCTGACGTGAAGTCAGGCTGTATTCTGAATGTAGCACACCAGTGTGTGTTTAGACTAAAGCTTATATAGACAATTTGTAGACCTTGGCTATGAACTAAATGGCTTAACTGCAGCCAAGTCAAAGGTTATGAAAACCTGGGCTTTTGTTAAACCAAGGTGAAGAATAGACTGAGCCAATGCACTTGGATCTAAACACAATCAAGGAAGGCAAACAGATGAATAGATGGCCATTGACTTAATCACTGGGGCATTAGGTGTGAGGCTAAAAACAAACAACCTGTTTTGTACTGGTTTTGGAGGAGATGGTTTTTCTTGTCTAGCAAATTCCTGTGGGGAATTTCCAGTCTTTTCTCTAGGGCTCCTACACCCTTCTTTGCAAGCTGCCTACATGACATCTCTGCTTTGGAGAAATGGCAGTGCCCCTTCGCTTGGGGTCAAAGTGAATTCCACACACAATCCAAAATTTAATATAAATCGATATGTTCTAACATGTTCTCCTGGAGTTTGTTATACAATGGAAAGGAGAAGCCAGGCATAGTCAGACACGCATTCTAGACTTCAGGAGAGCGGATTTCAGTAAACTTAGAGAAATACTGGGTGCGATCCCATGGTCAGGAATACTAAAAGAGAAGGGAGTTCAAGATGGATGGGAGTTTCTCAAAAGGGAGATACTGAAGGCACAAATTAAAACAGTTCCAGTGAGAAAGAAAAATGGGAGATGTTGCAAGAACCCAGGATGGATGACTAAGGAACTTTCAGCTCTGCTAAATTTTAAACGGAACATGTATAAGAAATGGAAAAATGGGGAAATCACCAAAGAGGAATTCAAACAAATAGCTAGCAAGTGTAGAGATAAGGTCAGAAAAGCCAAAGCACAGAATGAACTCAGGCTTGCTAGAGAGGTTAAGAACAACAAAAAGGGCTTTTTTGGATATGTCCGCAGCAAAAGGAAGAAGAAGGAAACGGTAGGGCCACTGCGTGGAGAAGATGGCAAAATGCTAACAGAAGACAGAGAAAAGGCAGAATTACTCAACACTTTCTTTGCCTCAGTCTTCTCAGAAAAGGCAAAGGGTGCTCAACCTGAGGATAATGGAGCAGAGGACAGAATAGGGGAATTTCAGCACAAAATAAGTAAAGAGATAGTACAGGAATACTTGTTTAACCTAAATGAATTTAAGTCTCCAGGACCAGATGAGCTACATCCAAGGGTATTAAAAGAACTGGCTAATGTAATATCGGAGCCATTGGCAATAATCTTTGAAAACTCCTGGAGAACAGGAAAAGTCCCAGCAGACTGGCGGAGGGCAAACGTTGTCCCCATCTTCAAAAAGGGGAAAAAAAGAGGATCCCAACAATTATCGTCCAGTTAGTCTGACATCAGTACTAGGAAAGATTCTGGAGCAGATCATTAAACAGAGAGTCTGTGAACATCTAGAAGGCAATGCCATAATCACAAAAAGTCAACATGGGTTTCAGAGAAACAAGTCATGCCAGACAAACCTAATCTCTTTCTTTGATAAAATTACCAGCTTGGTAGATGAAGGGAATGCTGTGGATGTAGTATATCTTGATTTCAGTAAGGCCTTTGACAGGGTTCCCCATGACATTCTCACAAACAAGCTTGTAAAATGTGGGCTGGACAAGGCAACTGTTAAGTGGATTTGTAATTGGTTGACCGGTCGAACCCAAAGGGTGCTCAACAATGGCTCCTTCTCATCCTGGAGAGAAGTAACCAGTGGAGTCCCACAGGGCTCTGTCCTGGGCCCAGTACTGTTCAACATCTTTATCAATGACTTGGAGGAAAAAATTGGGGGAATACTTATCAAATTTGCAGATGACACTAAAGTAGGAGGAATAGCTAATACTCCAGAGGACAGGATCAAAATTCAAAATGACCTGAATAGACTAGAAAGCTGGGCCAGAGCTAACAGAATGAACTTCAACAGGGAGAAATGTAAGGTACTGCACTTAGGGCGAAAAAATGAAATGCACAGATACAGTATAGGATGGGAGACACCTGGCTTAAGGAGACAACATGTGAAAGGGATCTAGGAGTCCAAGTAGACCACAAGTTGAACATGAGTCAACAGTGTGATGCAGCAGCTAACAAGGCCAATGCGATTTTAGGCTGCATCAATAGAAGTATCGTATCTAGATCCAGGGAAGTAATAGTGCCACTATATTCTGCTCTGGTCAGGCCCCACCTGGAATACTGTGTCCAGTTCTGGGCGCCACAATTCAGAAAGGACATTGAGAAACTGGAGCGTGTCCAAAGGAGGGCGACTAAAATGGTGAAAGGTCTGGAAACCTTGCCCTATGAGGAACGACTCAGGGAGCTGGGGATGTTTAGCCTGGAGAAGAGAAGGTTAAGAGGTGATATGATAGCCCTATTTAAATACTTGAAGGGATGTCATATTGAGGAGGGAGCAAACTTGTTTTCTGCTGCTCCAGAGACTAGGACCCGGAGCAATGGATGCAAGCTACAGGAAAAGAGATTCCACCTCAACATTAGGAGGAATTTCCTGACAGTAAGGGCTGTTCGACAGTGGAACAAACTTCCTCGGAGTGTAGTGGAGTCTCCCTCCTTGGAGGTCTTCAAACAGAGGCTGGATGGCCATCTGTCGACGATGCTTTGATCTGGATTTCCTGCATGGCAGGGGGTTGGACTGGATGGCCCTTGCGGTCTCTTCCAACTCTATGATTCTATGATTCTATGAACACAGTGTAACCTCTCTCAAACTACAGGAGTGAAAAAAAGTTCATGAGAAAAAAGGATGTGTACGAGAGAAGAAAAAGAGACAGAGATTTTGTTGAAACAGAGCAGTTTGAGCATAAGAAGAAGAAAAGAACTCAGAATCCAAATCCAGGCTAAGGCTCTAATTAAACACGTGAGCTCCAGAAAAAGCCTGGCGAGTGAGCGCCCTTGTCCTTGGCTAGAACAATAGACCTCTGCAAACGCAAAGGCTCCGTCAGACTCCCTTCTGCTATACTTCCTTACAACTCTCATAATCCATTGGGGTTTCTTGCTGCTCTTTTCACTTTTCTTTCCTTCCTGAGCAATCCCCCATATTGTTCACAAAATTAATAATCACCATCATCATAACTAAGTCCTTATTTAACTGTGCGAAGCTGTCGAGGACACGTTCTCATTGCAGTTGTTGCCATTTGCCACGGTGAGTCACAAACCACAATATATGTCATTACTTAAATCGACCTACTAAGGCAATTATAAGATCATGGAAACATCAGATTCAACACCCAGGAGTCAGAACACTCCAGAGAAACTAGAACAATAGGATCCCTTAAAAGGGAGGCTCAAAGGGGAGATGTGCATTGTCCTCTTAAATGAGTCTCTGTTGTGCACAGTGACATCTGCAAAGTGGATCACCCTACTCAAAACACTCCCTGTGTATTTCATAAGAGACTCAGCTAAAAAGTCCATGTGCCCACCAAGGTCCAAGGATGGGAAAGAAGCATTCAGATCTATATGCTTATCAGGTGGGTTTATATTCCACTTTTCTTTCAATGAGGGTATACATAGTTATCCTCCCCACTTTATCCTCACAATGACCATTGAGGTAGGTCAGACTGTGAGAGAAACCCAGAGTGATCCATGAGTTAGTATGGACTAGTACCTTGATCTGCTAAGTCTGGTACACACACTGGCTCTCATATAGGGGAGAAAGGTGGAGAAAGAAGATGGGGCGGAGCATTAGGACAACAGAGATAAAGCATTGGGGGCATCACGTGGAGAGAGGAGGGGTTGAACCAAACTGGTGGGTGTAGGTGTGAGTGCGCTCAGAACAGGAGATGGGAGATGGCACCTCTTCCTTCCCTCCTCTCTTCAGGTATTAACTCAACTCTTCTCCCTCTAGGTTTTTCAAATGTCAGACGTAACTTCAGACTACAGTGTTCTGAAAGAGAAGGCTAAATGTCTCACAAAAGTACAATTCCCAGAATTCCACAGCATTCAGCCATGGCAATTAAAGTAGTTCAAACTGGATTGTTTCTGTGGTATGAATGCAACCCATAAGAGTTGCTGTGCAACCCTAATTCTTGTCCTGCCCTTTCAAGAAAAGACTACCATTAAAGTTAGTGAGCTTCTCCACCTTCAAGTGCACACAAAGTTAGGCACTCTGATTCCCAAGTCTGGCTTCCTTTGCTTCTGCAGTTTTCATTATTTTCCTTTGCACTCCCATCCTTCCTCCTCCTCCAATTGTATTCTCCCCTCTCTTGTGCAATTTGCTGCTGATGAATAGGGAATTCTGTTCTGCTGACACAAACACAAAAAGAGATCAGGCTTTGAAAAGATAAAAGATTCTCCAATCCTAGTTTTATCATATCCTCAGCTTTGCTCACTTTGAAAATATGGGGGCATAAATATGCATGAGAGGCGAACATTTTCAGCAACAGTTAATTCCATTTCAATCAGAACCTTTTGAGTTGTGATAATGTTACAACGTAAATCCTAAGATTTTCCTACAGACCCAGACTGGTGTTGTTTTGCTAACATTTTAACGTTACATTAAAAATAAATTCATTAACAGAATCAATTAACTGAATAAAATAAAAATGCTCACTAATAGTTAATAAGGCATCAGTAATCTGTTTGGCTTGAAACATTTTTTAAAAATTATTAAAAATATTTAAAATGGTCTAAACCTTCCCAGTAAAGAATTAAAATCACACGGCACATCAGTCAATACATAATCTGATAACCTTGTTGTTATTCCATATTTTTAAAATTCATGTTAATTTTTTATCATGTTCTGGTTAACTAATTAATAAATAATTGATTATTTGTAAGAATTATTTATGCCTCCCATTGCAAGACAAATGAGGAGACAATGAGTATAGCTACACTAAACATTATAGCAGTTTGCTACCAGCTTAGCTGCTATGGTGCCATCTTAAGGAATTCTGGGATTTATAGTTTTATTCGGCACTTAGACTTCCCAGCCAAAGATCTCTAATCGTGTAGATCAGGGAAATGCACAAGAGAATTCTAAGTACAAAGCCAACCTAAAAATCCCACAGCAGATAAAGTGGTATGAAACAGCAATAAATGTTCACATCCAACGATGAATTCTTCGGTAGTTGTCATCTTCCAGTTTGGAGAATTTTTTAGCTTTAGGAGTACAAGTAAAGTTGGAAATATTACCATGACCATAGCTGGTGTAGACAAATTGTAGCTGTGGGGTGGGGAAAGACACTAACAACCCACTTTTAAAAAGCTCTTTGTACCTTCTATATTCCCCAGACCACCCCTTTTCTTGTGCTTTCCTCGCAGGATGAACAGCCTATCCTAGAAACCTGAAGCCAACAACTTAAGCATGTTTAATTCCACAACATATCTGGTTGTTCCTATTTCAGAATAGCTACAGTTCCAGTGTGTTTCAAAAATAAGTAACACTACAGGGAAGCAGTTTCATGACATTGTGTATTTTCCTGTGCATGCATGGCTGAGCATATGCAGCAAAGTCAAGCATTCTCCTGCTCCCTCATCTCATAATGAGGCCAGATGAAAGAGCAGATACTGTACCTCCAAAATTTTAAGACATGTATCGGCAAACTAGCAGAGCTTCAAAAAAGGCATTTTCCCCAAACAGCAAAATACAGCAACAGAAGTATATACTACAACAAAAATAATGACCATGGAGTATTTACATAAATTCAACCAAGATAAGAAGGAAATTGAAATAGTTAAAGAGTTCCCATACCAAGAACCAAACACTGATCAGAAAGGAGACTACAGTAAAAAAAAATAAATCAGAAAATTAGGCATGGAAAGGGCAGCTATGAAAGAACTAGATAAAATCCTAAAGTGGAAAGATATACAGCTGAATACTAAAGTCAGAATTGTCCAAGCAATTGTGTCCCGCATCATCATGTATAGATGTGAATGCTAGACAGTGAAGAAAGTAGGTAGGAAGAAGATCAGTTCATTTGAGAATTGGTCCTGGAGAAGAATGCTGAGGATACCATGGATGGGCAAAAAGACAAAGGAGCAGAAGAGACAGGCATCCAGGAGTGACCAGAAGCCACTCCCAGCAAACTCATGTTGTAGCCCTGAAGGTGCAGGCTCATATGGACCACAGCAAGGAGTGGTTTTGTGCCATCTGAGGCAGGGTGGCTTCCAGGTGCATATAAATGTCATTCCTCCAGAGCATCCAGAAGCCGCCCCCGTCTGCCCGTTTATTTCAGGCCAAACAAATGGGTCCTCAAACAGACCAAGTCTGAAATCTCCCTGGAAGCCAAGTTGATCAAACTGAAGCTGTTGTACTTTGGACGCATTGTGAGAAGGCTTGACTTATTATTATTATTATTATTATTATTATTATTATTATTATTATTATTACAGTGGATCCTTCTTATACGCTGGGGTTTGGTTCCAAGATCCCCCCGTGTATAACAAAATCCGTGTATGCTGAAGTCCCATTAAGTATAATGACATAGCAAAATGGTGTCCCTAATAAAAAATGGAACATCAAGGTAAATTTATACTTTTTTGGAACATTTTCAAACCGTGTATAAAAAATCCGTGTATAAGAAGGGCCGACTGTATTATTATTATTATTATTATTATTATTATTATTATTATTATTATTATTA
>NC_056525.1:122169344-122309014 GCF_019175285.1 Sceloporus undulatus
TTATTATCATCCTTTATTTAGAAAGCGCTGTAAATTTACACAGCGCTATACAACATTAGAAAACACAATGGTGCTAAGGAAGGTTAGAAAATAGATAGAATAGTAGAAAGGAGGAAAGGGCCTGCATCAGGTAAAAGGACTCACTCAGGGAGCTCATGCGCCTGAACCTAGAGGACCTAAGAAAAAGAGGTTCGAGAATAGGGGGGACATGGAGACGTCTCTTATTCACAGTGTTTCCATGAGTCAAAGCGCAAACTAAGGCGCTAGCTCAACACAAAAAAAAACATAGAGCATGTTCCTTAATGGTAGGGAGTGTGAGAGCTGTGGGGGGGTGAGACTTGGAGAACCTGATCCTTTCTCCTCCACTTCACAAACCTGAGAAAGGCAAGGAGAACATTTGAAGCAGCTGGGAGGAGAGCAAGGAAGCTTGCTGGATCATGGTGTGCGGTGGGGCCTATCTCGGGATGCCACGTGTTCTTCCCCCACCCATCCCATCAGTGTCTTGGTTCTTAAGACAAGGTACTGCTGCATGATTATATTCATGTATATTAATGAATACACGTGAATCTGTGAACAGAAATATGCGCACTAAACAAGCAGAATATTTTTATTCATATACTATGTCAAGGGGGGGGGCATGATGTCCTCATGAAGATATAAAAGGGGTCACAAGGGTAAAAAGTTTGAGAACCACTGCTATAGAGGTATCAGGAAAATCGGACCTGTCCTTTGCAGAACAGAGACAACTAGAACATTTGTCATAACAAGCAGAAAGGATTACCCTCTTCTGATTTTATCATATTTATTCAGTTCTGTAGAAAGGTAAGTACTGCCGATTATCATGTAGTACAGATAAATCTTTAGTCTTCACTACTCTTTTGCAAACAAGCTACTTTCTTAAATTTACAGAAACCAACTTCAGATTTAAAAACACAGCAATGGTACAGTTAAGGCTGAGGTAGCTAATCCCAGGAGGATATGCCATTGCGTATTTATAGGGTAAGAAAAAGAAAGGCATTTATTCTGCATTTGCTTTCACATAGAAGGGTTCCATATTGTTCCCAGTAGCTGGCAAAAGTCCCAGTAAATGTCAACTATTTCCACTAAAGCAGAAATGTGTAACACATAAGACAGTTCAATCTGCAAGAACAAAGTGTGGCTTACAGCCCCCCTTTTTCTTTTTTCTTTTTCTTTTTGCATTACTCTTCCTTAAATCACACAAACTGTGACTCATCAGGTTAAAAACACTGAGAGGCAGCATGGTGTAGTGGCACCAAGAAAGGGAGGAGTACAATTGGAGGAGGTTTCCAGCTCTTAGTTTCTCAGCTGGCCCCAGGAACCTTGGCCCTGCCACATTTAAGGCTGGCCCTTGTTCATCTTGGTTGATAAAATCAAGCAGGCTTGGATTGGTTTGCAAGGAATTATCAGTGGTTTTGGCCAGTTTCTACCTCTGAAATATAAAAGATTCCCCACACATAGAAAATGTGCACACAAAGGGTTAGAATGGTTTTCTTTGGCATCATTTCAGCAAATCAAAATCTGACAGCTAGTACAGACGGTACAAAAGCACCTTTGCTTTGGCTATACTACCTTATGCTGTAGGTGTGTAGGAGCTACACAACTGTATGAATCTCTGTGCAGTAAGGAAACATATCTTCTCCCCTATAGAAAAACAGCTGTCAGAGCATATATTTTGGCCACTTCATCCTTACTTTCTATATGCAAGTAATCTTTTATGGGTTATATTTCAGAGGAAGGACCTGGCAAAACCACCTCTGAGTATCCCTTTCCTAAGAAAAGTCTATGAAATTAATGGGGCAGATAAACATTGCATGAACAAACAAAAACAATTGGAATCAAGGCTTCATCCAAAATGCACCCAGGGATTATTTTTTTCATTCACCCATCTAAGCTTTGCTAACAATTTCCATTTTGGTGGCCAAACTTATACAGATCTGTCCTTTAAAAAAAAAAAAACATGCTGGGGGTAGCTGGTGAGGCTTACCATATACTTTACACTCAGCTATATGTCAGCCTCATGCATATGTTGAGAATAGGTTATGGCACCAAAACTGTGGCTTTAGATATGCCCAAAGATGATTTAGCAAAGCAAAACAATGCCAAAGAACTTACAAAATCCTGGCAGCCATAACTGTCTGTACCTACCCTAAGGGCAGGATAAGAACTATAGTAAATTCTGGCTGTGCAATGTCTGCAGGAGGCAATGAGACACAGCTAGAGCTAAGAAAATACACACATGTCAAAAAGGATGGCAAAGCAAAGCAAAGGAAAGGGTGATTACAGCTGCATCCTCACTGCAGAAATAATTCAGTTTGACACGACTTTAATTGCCTTGACTCAATGCCATGGAATTCTGGGAACTGTAGTTTTATGAGACATTTAGCCTCCTCTGTCAGAGAGCTCTGGTGCCACAACAAATTACAGTTCCCAGAATTCCACAGCACTGAACCATGGCAGATAAAGTGGTGTCAAACTAGATTATTTCTGCAGTGCAAATACAGCCTGCTTTATCACTAACTGTAGCCCTTAATTTTAATGTGTTAACTTTGCCTGATTTTAACCTAGAGAAGCTGATAAGCATACACAAATGTCTTATTCAAATCCTTTTGTTGCACTCAGTAGTAAAATACAAAAGATAATACCATTATGTTTAATGCATTATTGGCAAATACTGCATATACTGTTTCGAACAGGATCACAACAGATACCACAATTACTTGTCATATATCTCGTCATACAACTAACAGAATCCAAGTTCATCATTGAACTGGAAAGTGACTAGGAAAGTTATTATTCTCTTCCTGCCTCCTATAGCCCACTGCAAGGGAGGATCATCAAAACATTAGCTTTTCAAGCCTAGCTAGAGTGAGAAAGGATTTCTACACCACAGCACATCTTTATTTGAAGTGTAACCTGGCAACTCAACTATAATAGGAAACGAGACCTTACTATGTAAACACCTGGATGAAAATGCTATGTCTGATCATGTTTTAATTCATATTCTATGTTTCTTTTTTCAATAGTCTGACAGCTAAAGGGCCACGTGGAATAATTCAAACACATACGCACACAAAGCAAGTTCTACACACATTTACTCTACCATTTGTCAACTTACTTGTAAGCCACCAACCATGGATGTAGTTGCAAGCCAAAGACACAGAGAAATGAGACTGATACATCCCAATTCCATATAGAATCTCAGTTCTGAGTAAGCCCTCTTGTGCATGTAGATTGACTTTAAGGCTGCTTCTCCAAACATATTTGTTGTGTATTGAGAGCCAGTGGGTATAGCTGTTTGAGTGTTGGACTACGACTCTGGAGATCAAGATTTGCTTCCTCGCTTGAGCATAAAAACCCACTTGGTGATATTGGGCAAGTCACACTCTCTCAGACTCAGAGGATGGAAATGGCAACCCTCTCTGACGACATGCTAAGAAAACCCTATGATAGGATAATCTTAGGATCACATAAATTAATAATGACTTGAAGACACACAACAACAAACTATCAAAAACATTCAGTGTTTGTAAATTATCAATTAATTTTAACTAACCTTATATGAATCAAATTTAGATTAAGGCAAACTAATTAGAGGTTGTTTTCTGGAAACAGTAAGAGGAAAATAAAGTGAAAAAAGATTGAAAGATACTAAACAGAAGAACAAAGAGAAAGAGAGATTTATAGAAGTGGAAATAAGAATAAAAATAGGATTGGGGAATAGAGGATAACTCTCCCTAGCAGGGACACACTCTTTGTATATATTTCAAGATTTCAATGTATTATTATGTGTTGTTATTTAGGACTAATTTGACTATGTACACAATATATAAAGTGTGATTAGAGTTAGGAAAATGAAATAGGAGAAAAAATTATTCAATGGATCGATAGTATTTATAATGAACAATCTGCTCAAATCATAGTGAACGGAGAAAGAACAAAATATTGGCGGGTTACACACCGCCATTTAGTACATAATGAATACATACTAGGGTTAGGAAGGGGCGGTGCTTCCGCACCCCCCTAACCCTAGTACGTATTCTGTATGTACAATATGGCGGCGGCTGTTCCATATTTACGTATCGGATGCTGTGCATCCGCACATGTCGCGGCGTCTATGACGTTGCGAGTGCGCCCCTGGCACCTCGCGACATCATAGAGGCGCCGCTTAAAGGCGGGTTACAGACGTGGATGTGGAATTAATGTTAAAAGAAATGGGGAGGAGAGTAGAGAGTATGTCGGTTAGAGAGTATGTCGGTTAGTGAGTATGTTGGGAATGAATGGGTGGGCCAAAGGTGGAGGGATTTGTTAGTGTGATTTTGTTTGTTAATAATTTACAATTTTATTAAGTGGAAATGTGAACATGAAAATTAATTAATTAATTAATTAATTAATTAGAAACATTCAGCACCATCACCACAGCAGAACAGGTCAGACATAGTATTCGGGCAAATAAAGGTATGCTCTGAGCTCCAAGTGGGCAGCCATGTTATTTGTCCATTGGGCATGAGTGTGTCTTTGGCTGAATAGCAAGACTGGGAGAGAGGAAGCAGAAGGAGAAAGGAGTGCTCTTGTGCTCTTAACACATCAGGCTGAGGCTGAGATCATGCCATTGAATGCCTGACAATCATCTTAGCAAGACTGTTTATCCCTTACAGATCTATCAAGGGGAAACTGTCGTAGCTTGAATATCTAAAATTTCTATACATCAAAAACCATATTTGGTCCATCAAAAAACTATTCTTTGGGTATTTTGAATACTATGAGATCTCTTTAGAAGGAAATGCATGACCGATAAACCCTTTCACAGCTTAGGTCCAAACTATTTGAAAGACCGTATCTCATCATACAAACCTGTCAGCATCCTAAGACCTACAGAGAAAGGCTATCTGTAAGTCCCCGCACTATCAATCCCACCACCATCCCATTCTATTGACCCCACCTCTATCAGAGGCTTGCTTGTTGAGGACACAAGAGACAGCCTTCTCAGTGGCTGCTCCACCTTGTGAAACTCCTTTCCACAAGAGGCTAGGATGGCTCCATCCCTGCTTTCCTTTCACTGGCAGGCAAAGACATTTATATTCAAGCAGGCTTTTAATATACAATAATGTCAGGGAGGCTTTTATACAGGGTCTGTGCTTTAGTTATGTTTTTAATTTTTTTAATTTTTATGCAATTTTATACTGTTTTTAACTAGCTGATTTTAATTGCCTTTTACATTTTTATTGTAAAGTTTGTAAATCGATTCATTTGTGTGCCACCATAATAATAATAATAATAATAATAATTATTATTATTATTATTATTATTATTATTATTACTACAGATAATGTTTCCCTGTGTCATATGATGTGGGCATGTTCAATGGTTAGCTCTTTTTGGTTGGATGAGTCAGAAAACAAACTTGCTCCATACTCAATATGACATCCCTTCAAATATTTAAACATGACTCTCATGTCACCTTTTAAGCTTCTCTTCTCCAGACTAAACATACCCAGCTCCCTAAGCCATTCCTCATAAGGCATGGTTTCCAAAACCTCATCTGGACATGTTCCAGTTTATCAACCTCTTGAACTGTGGTGACCAAAACAGGACATAGAATTCCAGGTGAGGTTTGATCAACGCAGACTAGAGTGGTACTATTCCTTCCCTTGATTTAGACACTATACTCCTATTGATGCAGCCTAGATTCATATTGTTTTTTTCAGCTGCCGCTTCACACTGTAGACTCATGTTCACTTGTGGTCTACTATGACTCCTACATCTCTTTTACATATATTGTTGTCAAGCAAGGTGTTACTCATCCTGTATTACTCCTTTCATTTTTACTGTCTAAATGTACAGTAGTACCCTATATTTTTCCCTGTTGAAATTCATTTTGATCATTTGGGCCCAGGTTTCTAAGTTGTTAAGGTCATTCTGAATCCTGATCCTGTCCTCTGAAGTATTAGCTACCCCTCCTAATTTGATGTCATCTGCAAATTTGACATGAAACATGACTAGATGCATTGTAATACAACATTTTTCTTCGTTATTTGAAGCCAAATTAGAATCTACTCAACATTATATGGAAAGTTGGGTAATGGTACCCATGTGCATCACTCACCCTGGGGCAACAAAGGCTCCTGCATGAGACCCTGGAGACCTCCCACCACTCAGAGTACAATATACTCAGCCAAATGAACTAATGATATAGCATACTGCATCATAAAATAGCTCTATATGTAGGCATTTAATTTATTATTATTTCCTGGGACGGGGAGAGGTGTTTGTGGGATATTCTATCTCATGTGACAAAAATAACTTGGTTGGCTTTCTGTACTATGCACCTTGGCATGGATGGAGGACATCATTTGTTGCTTTGCCTCAGGCAGAAAAATGTCCTGGGATTCTCAGCTATGGGAGAACCAAAACAGTGTTCAGCTGTATCTGTTGGCAACCTTAAGGCAGTAGAAGCAGTGCAAATGCACCATTAGCCACAGAACATTTCTTCCAGCCTTCTACCAGTTCAGCAAAACCATCTTCTCACCCAGGAGTCATATAGGTTGTCAAGATTTATTTGTACACAGAATCAACTATTGGGTGGTTGCCTATAATATTTAGACCAATGCTATAGATCCCTTGAATACATGACTTCCCCAGAGCCCTGAGTCTGGCCCTGAGTGATTTCTTAAATGGGAAAAAACATTCAGATTCTCAAAAGTACAGCCTTGGTCATAATTCCACTTGATTTCTCATTCCTACCACAGAAGGTTTTGACTACAAGTGTCCCATAAACCCGATCTGCTGGCTGTGTTGCCTAGCGAGAGTTGCCACATTAAGGAAGGTTGTACTAAATGCTGGATTAATGTATGAAATCATCCACTATTTCATTTCACGTCTTTTCTGCTTTCTCATATGACAGAGACAAGGGGATGGGGGGAGTCGTAGTCTCCAAGGACAGATACTTGGCTGACCAAGTTGTGAGCTAAAGTATTCACTACCAACAGCTACATTTTAGCTCTATGAGGCGGGTGGCAGCAGGATGGAGATTGAGAGATAGCTCTCCCACAATGATAGGGACCCCTTCTGCTGAAGAACTGATCCCATCCTCTCTGCTTTTCCACACCTTTATTCAAGACAATGGGCTGTCAATTAATTAAAGAATTTTCTGTTAATCTCTCATTTTCCTCTCCATTGCATTAATGTTAAATAAATTTGCTTACTGGTACAACCTAAATATAGGTGCTTTTTCGAGACACTAATAGAAATGTTAAGATAGGCTTAGTTTATGAAGCTGTAAGTTGCCAGTCATCATTAGGGAGAAAAAGTCATCTTTAATATTTAATTTTTTTCATTTTTCATTCCCTCTTACTGTAAATTCTATCATGCCAAAAACTAAAATAGCCCCAGAAAACAAGTTGTGAACAACTCATTTACAGACTTAATCAGATACATATTATTGTAAATATGCAGCCCTTCAGACCACTTGGCAGTGGACTTCCTTTTGACAAAACATGGCGAAGATCAGACTGCACATCTATCCAAGTAAACCAATTAAAGCTTGCAGCATTAAAAATTACTAAACTCCTCCAGGATTCTAAAAATACTTCTCTAACAGGTGGCAAGTACCTTTGGATATAATGTGCTAGTTAGGTGTTCACAGTTTTTTTAAAAAAGTGCACCTGCCCGAAAGCAATACAGAGAACTAGCGAGAGAAAGGGGAGCAAGATGTTATCAGACCAGTTCTATGGATGTGTAAATTTGCAGTAAGCCATCAATCAACTTCGGTGAGATTTACTTTCAAATAACTGGCATGAATATTCCCAAACAAGCCGTAAATATAGTCCACTAAATTTAGTGGAGTTTATTTTTTAGTAATATGCACCGACTCGGGCTACAAAGCTGCAATCCTAAGTATATCTGCTCATAAGTAGTTCCTACTGAAAATAATGAGATGTACTTACAAATACTCATGGTTGGAAGTGGGCTGCAAAACAAATGCATCTGTATCTTTCAGCTATTACTATCTGCAGAAACCATGATTCCTGTTCTGCAGTGCAAAAAACAGCCTATTGAATCTCCATCTTATTTCCACTACCCGCACCTCCCAAAGGCATACATTCTAAAGCCAGTTTTAAGTGATCATGTCATTGCAATAGAATGATGGAGGTCTTTTTCCTTTCTACTGGGTTTGTACAAAAGAACATCTAGCTGGATGGAGCCCATCAACCAGGTCAGGAAAACACTGCTACTGACTTGATTTACACAGAACACCTTTATTTCACTACCAAGACATTTATTGCCAACACATGTTGGCAAAATGAAGGCTTCAGGACAGGCCACCCAAGCCCTCGACACCTACCTTCATGCCCATGAAGTGATAGCTCATATACGTCACATTGGGATTAATGAATACTCGGAGTGGGAGGTACATCATATCAGGAAAACAGAACAAAGCCATCTCCAGGTAACATCAGATTCTTTATTGAGAGGTAAGTATTCCCAGTGTTAAAGACTAGGTAAAATGCAGTGATTATTATGCCACGGGCAATATTTTGTTTCTCTGCTATAATGTTTGGTGTTTATTCCAGAGCTTGTCTATAGAACATAGAATGATAGAATTGGATGAGACCACAAAGGTCATCTAGCCCAACCCTCTGCCAGGCAGGAAGACAAAATAAAAGTATTACTGACAGATGGCCATCCAGCCTGAAAAACATCCAAAGAAGACACCGCCACACTCCGGGGAAGTGTGCTCCTTTATCAAAGGAAATTCCTCCTATTGTTGGGGTGGAATCTCTTTTCCTGTACTTTTAATCGATTGCTCCAGGTCTTATTCTCTGGAGCAGCAGCAAACAAGCTTGCTCCATCTTCAATACGACACCCCTTCAGATACTTAAACAGGACTATCATATTGGCTCTTCTCATATTCTCTTCTCCAGGCTAAACATACCCAGCTCCCTAAGTCAATCCTCATAGGGCATGTCCAATCAAACATCCACCGACCAGTGATACCTTTATTGGCCAACGAAAATACACAAAGTTTGGTGGATTTTTTATTGGATTTGCTTTATCGCCAACACAGCTAGCCTGGATGTCTCATAGGGCGTGGTTTCCAGACTCTTCACCCTCCTCTGGACAAGCTTCACCTTCTCAACATCCTTTTTCAATTGTGTGCCCAGAACTGGACATAGTATTCCAGGTGAGGCTTGTCCAAAGCAGAATAGACTCAGGGACATAGCCAGGGGGGGGTCCATGGGGTCTGGATCCCCCCCCTTCCGTTAGATATAATGAATGGTGTGTGCTGCCGTGCTGCTGCACCCAAGCCCCATTATAATGGTGGAACTTAGTCTGCCTCCCCTTCCCAAAATCCTGGCTACGTCCCTGACAGGATGGTACTATTACTTCCCTCAGTCTACACACTATACATCTATTGATGCAGCCTCTATTGATCCAGCAAAAAACTTCATACTCATCCTGTAGCACTGGCAACTCAGGCCCACTACGTTGCTCAGGATTTGAAGGCCACGCGAGGCTTTTCTCTAAAAATCCAGAGGGGAAAAAAAACCCTTCCTTTTACCCTGCATTCACTTGGAAAATCTAGATTACTGGTGAGGGCACATCCATGTAGCCAGAAATACTCAGCATTGTAAGACATGTGATTGTTGTAGAACCACATAGCATTATCAGAGTTTCTACTGAGTGGAAAACAGAACAGCAGCTATGGGTAAGTATGGGGTTTCTCGCTGGTGTAATTAACTCTCCAGTCTCCTTTTCATCTGCTGTGCCCACCTCAGACCTTCAATTTGTAGTTTGTTCCCATTTTCTGGCTGCAATTCAGGTTTCCTTACACAAGTCTCCATCGGCATTGTCAGGTGTCTTTACAAACCAGCCCAGCCTTCCTCAGTCACAATGAGTTACACAGGACCATCCAATGTATAGGACAAAGCAAGATAGCTTCTACAGTATATTAACATGCCCTTTCTTTTGTATATACACACAACTCTTCATTTGGTGAGGTTCAGGAAGAAACGTCTAAGGCTGCAGATAATTAGTAGACATAACTGTGCTATGCTCCTTTACACACATAACAGGATTGGTTGCAGATGCATGCCCCATCAGTTCCACTTGGCATAGCCAATGGTAAGGAACTATGGGAAATAATAGCTCAAAATATTTGGAGCAGGAAAGCTTCTCTCTTCTCTTTGTGTGGACTTGAACATTTGGGATTAGTAGATGAATAGAAAAGCTTTTCTCTTAGTTCTGTGCCAGTGCAGGCAGAATGTTGTTGCACTGCAATTCCCATAATCCTTAATCTGATGGGATGGGAATAGCAAATGCAAGGTATGATGGTGGTTGAACAAAGACAATGGCTTCCTGATAGACTACATACACACACACACACACACACACACACACACACACAGGTTAACACCCCAATTTTACAAGGGCACTCTTAGCCAGTTTATTATATTTCCTTTTTGGTTCCCAACCTGTACACACCACATACCCAAAACTACCTCCACTATAAATATGAACATCAACCCACCCTGGCCTTAGGCAACATCTTTCCTCCTGCTTTGGACCCTCAAGTACTATTCTTAAAATTGAACTTGTCACCTCATCACCATACCCACATGTTTTGTATTTCTATGGCTATCCAGATAGTCTGCTTATAAAGGATCTGCCTGGACAAAACTTCGGTCCATGCATCTGAGAAACAAGACCAAGTCATTTTGCACAGTTTAGTCTCAAAGGTGATACATGATCCTTTTGCATTCTGATATTCCAGACTAACATGGTTATGTCTCTGAATTCTCCCAACATGTTACTTGTTTAAAAAAAATAAAAATACAGTAAAAGCAGCAAGTAATGCATTATCAGTTCTTAGTAATGATTCCAAGGTCTGGAACTTTGTTTTACTCACTGTCTTTTCTGAACAATCTTCTCAAGGAACAGAAACAAATATTCAAGATCCTACTTCTAGGGTCTGGGGTTTTATGGAAGGGAATCAGCCAGGCATACCTCATAGAATTTAATTAATACAGACACTCCATAGCTGAAGGAACAGCCGTTAGTTCAAAATATACCTCATCTTAAATCTTCCTTGAAAGTTTGAAAGGGCTTGTGGCACATTTAATCAAGCGGGAGCTGCCAACAAACTATATTTATTTGAAGTGTGGTTCTTTGTATTTTTAAAATAAATGTTTACATTGAAAAGGAATAAGTTACATTCAAAAATGTTCCAGTATAACAAAGGCAAGAAAATAAAAACATGACATGAGGAAAATTATTTATTTTTATTTTATTTAGAGTATTTATACCCCGCTTTTCAACCAAAAGGCTCTCAGAGCGGCTTACACATTGTTAATGAGACATTTGCCTGCCCTCAGGCTTACAATCTAAAATCTACAAGAACCAGATTAATCATAAATTTTTACAAAAGCTGACCTGAAGAATGTGACTGAAGGGGGGGGGGGTAAATTGAGTGGATAAATTCACCCCTTGCACATTATCAACCATACCTAAAGACCATTATACACTCCAAAAATATTATAGGCCAGATATGGGGAACATATATTGTTGGACATGAGCTCTGATTTGTTGGACATGAGCTACCAATATTCTTTGCCACTGTATTCTCAAAGGCTTTCAACTCCATCAGACATGGTATCCTTCTGGGTAATCTCTCTGGGATGAGATTTGGGGACACTATTTTATAGTGGCCCCAGTCCTCCTCGAAAGAGACAGTTCACAGTACGATTCTGGGGGATTACTGTTCAATCCCTTGGCCTCTGGCCTATAGGATCTCTTTAGGCTCACTTTTGTCCCTCATGAGTTCAGTGTATACACACACACACACACACACACACACACACTCTACACCTGGTAGCAGTTGCCTTAGCCTCAATGTGCTCTGAAATGCAAATTTACATCAGCTTCTCTTTGGCTCCAACCTTCCACTGTCCCTTAGAATGAGTAAAGTGTATATGGCCCTCTTGATGGGTTAAACTGCAATTTCCAATTGCCCTTAACAGCATAGCCAATAATAAGGGATGATGAGTATTGCAGTTCAACAAAACCGTTTCCACATCCCTACCCTAAAAGGAAATAGGAAGAAACCACTGGTGTTTGATCAGTGGCACCTATTTATAGAGCTTAGAGATTCAACAAACCTGATTATTCAGTTGTAGGGATGTTCAGAAGGCATCCTGTCCATGCATATTCAATAGGGGATGGGGGAAAGGAGGACTCCACAGGCTAAGTGCATGCACTACCTATGTTACCCTTCCCCCACAACAGCGTAGAGGGCTCAACATGAGTATCAATATATACACTGATGCTAAATTAACATCTGCTAGAAAGTATAGCCAGCACATAAATTGGCATGCAGGCAGCATAACTACCTTGCATGATTCTCTTTCTCCTCTCTGTGCATTGGATGTACACGTAAAAGTGGTCAAGTGAACATAATCTGTTGGTCTGTTACCTGACTGTCTGCCCAGTTATCTTTCTCCCATTCTTGCTAGAAAGGTATGTCCTAGCTTGCTCCATGCTATACAGGACGCCTATATACAAGATCGCTAGGGAGAAGATGGCAGCACCTATAACAGTTCCGTTCACTCTATGTCCTTGTGGCAGTTCAATATGGGGGACTTGGCGATCAGTTGCCTAACAAAGCAGCAGGTATGTAGAAACAGGTAAAACTGGTAAGGTATCATCAAAGCATTGTTTCCACAGCTCACTAGGAGCCATATGGAATCTATTTGCTTTCTTTTTGAAGTTGCCCTTTGTTGTTGTTATATGCCTTCAGGTCATCTCTGGAAACTCTATCATAGAGTTTTATTGATAAGACTTCTCCAGAAGAGGTTTGTCATTGACATCTTCTTAGGCTGAGAAAAAGTGCCAAGGTCACCTATAGTGATTTTTCATGACTGAGAAGGGATTTGAACCCTGATCTCCAAGAGTCCTAGTCCAACACTCAAACCACTACACTACACTGGTTCTCTAGTCTCTGGGGAAATCATAATTCTGAATCATCACTATCAACTGGAGCAGGAAGCTGAGCCTAGCTAAGTGCAGCCTATAAGTGCTGTGAAATTCTTGGCTGATGCCAAATAGAAATTTCATTCCCTAACTGCTTGTGTCAATTGCGGCTTAAGTCCTCTATTGTTCCTTCTCAGTCTGCATGTTCAACATTTACTGACACACACTATCAAGTCCTCCCAAAATGGTTGCCAAAAGCTACTGATACTGATTATAGAACTATTAACCCTCACTATAAAGTAATAATCATCACTACTAAGTACAGTAGAGCATCATCTACAAGTTCAGATGCATAAACAAACCTAATAAGAAATTTATGCAACCCATGTGAACAAGTCAAAAAATTATACAACCACTGCTGGAAATCATTAAGCACATTGCAAAACAGCTTGAAGCAAATAACATTGCTGGGAATCTACTACTGCTTGAAGGAGATAGTAGACAGCCCATTTGTCTTCTTCCCACAACCCCATATGCCAACAGTTACCATTTGCCCAATTATCTAGTGATCCTGGTAGATCATGTCTTTGGAGAGAAAGCAAAACTGGGGTTTGAATATTTTCAGCACAGCAAAATCTGACAGCCAGTATAGGAAGGGGGGAAGCAGAATGTACTCTCACCTCTGTCTTGGCTGCATCACCTTAAGACTGTAGGTCACAAGAACTGCATAACTCTATGCAGCTCCATGGAATAAAGAAACGTATCTTCTTCCCTACAGAAAAACAGATGGTAACGAAAATGGTTCTAATCCTTAGTGCTAATTTTCTATATGCAGGGAATCTTTATTGGCTATATTTCAGAGGAAGGAACTGGGGAAACCACCTCTGATTATTCCTTGCCTATGAAACCCTATGGAATTCACAAGTGCACCATAGGTTGATAGATGATTTGAAGGCACACACATACACACAAGAATAGGAAATCAAGCTTGAACTTCTCACTCAAAGTGAAGATGGCTGAACTGAGGCTGTTGTACTTTGGATGTAACACGAGATGATGTGACTCACTTGAAAAGATTACAATTCTTGATAAAGTGGAAAGCAGTAGGAAAAGTGGGAGACTACACTCCAGCTGGATTGACTTAATCAAGGAAGCCATAGCCCTGAGTTTGGAAATACCTGAGCAGGGCTGCTTGGGACAACATGCCTTGGAGGTCTCTCATTCTCAGCATTAACATAAGTCAAAGTCGAATTAACAACAAATAACAACTGTTACATCTGCAGTATATCTACACATGTCCCTGGCCTTGGTTGCATGCTGGTATTTGCACTATACCCATAAAATCACTTTTTAATCACAACCATCAACTATTGCATACTATGGCTGGAATCCGTAAGTAGACCACAAGTTAAACACGAGCTGGGATTTACAAGCTATATTTATCTTAAAAGATACACAGTTAACAGTTTTAAACGAAAGTAATTACTCTTTATATAAGAAGTGGAATATATATTTATTTTGTCTATGGTATAGAGAAGAATATGTTTAAGCTTATAAGGAGCTACCAACAATGTTTCTGTTAATATAACGATGGAGGGAGAAAGGGTTTTTAAATAAAATGGAAAATGGAGGAGAAATGTAATATCCTTCAAAAAACGAATGATGTCAGTTTGTATATTTTGTTAATGTTTCAAAGTAAGGAATAAAAAAGATTATTAAAAAATAAACTTGAGTCAACAGTATGGTGAGGCAGTTTTAAAAGCCAATGCAATAGAAATATAGTGTCGAGATCAAGAGAAGTAATAGTACCACTCTATTATGCTTTGGTCAGACCTCACTGGAACACTATGTCCAGTTCTAGGCTCCACAATTCAAAAAAGTTGTTGACAAGCTGGAGCACGTCCAGAGGAAGGCAGCTAAAATGATGAAAGCTATAGAAACCATGCCCTATGAGGTGAAACTTGGTAGGATGAGTATGTTTAGCCTGGAGACAAAAAGGTTGAGAGGTGATAAGAGAGCCCTGTTTAAATATTTGAAAGAATGTCATACTGAAGATGAAGTAATAATGTTTTCTGTAGCTCCAGAGAATAGGCCTGGAGCAATGGATACAAACTGCAGGAAAAGAGATTCCATCTCAACATTAGGAAGAACCTCATGACAGTAAGAGCTATTCAATAGTGCAAGACACTCCCTCAGAGTGTGGTGGCACCTCCTTCTTTGGAGATTTTTATACCTTTTGGAAGTTTGTCAGGAAGACGAGTCTGGAAAAACAGGTACTTATAGTAGGAATAAGAGATGTTTAATGTTATCATGCACTGGTACTCACAGATCTATAAGACAGCATGTATTAACGGCAAAATAACTTCTCAAAACCCAATCCTATGCTTGTTTAGCTCCCACTTTGTTTAACAGAACTTACTTCCAGGCTGCAAGCTCAGAGCCACTTGTGAAATACCATCAAATCAGGATTGCTAACATTTCTGCTAATGACAAACATGCTTGTAAAATAGCTTCCCCAAAACAAAACAGTTTAGCAGATAAGGCTGCTTATCATCTTCACTGCAGAAAAAAAAAGTGTGTGTAAACCATCTCTAAAAGTACAAGAATGAATGGGAAAAGATGGCATCCCTATTCCACAGTATTCAAGGGTCAGGGACGTAGCCAGGGGGGGGGTCCTTGGGTTCCGGAACCACCACCCCCTTCCATTAGAAAAATGAATGGTGGATGCTGCTGTGCCACCACACCCAAGCCCCATTATAATGGTGGCACTTAATCTGGACACCCCCCTTCCTAAAATCCTGGCTATGTCCCTGCAAGGGTGAAGCTGGAGAGAGACAAAAATGCCATGTCAAGGACAGGGTGATCTATGGCTCCTTTTAATACCTAAATAAATAAATAAATAAAATTGCATGACAGTCATCCTCCCCATCAATCTTTTTGCACAAAACTGTAATCTACTTGGATAATACTACCCTGAAGCTGTGGCATTCTTAAAACTTAAAATGAAGTTCAGACACAAGATCTCAGGAGTGCTTGAATTTTGTATTTCTGAAGGATAGCAGGGTGGATGAGATGACCCTAGCCTGTCCCTTCCAATTGTATCTTTCTATTATCATTTTCTCCAAGATGCAAGATTTGTTATAAAAGGTGGTATCAGATTTTGAAAGAATCCTCACCAAGTGGCAGGAGGTCCCTATAAAACCTCTGTGGTTGCTTGCTGCAAAGTAGGCCCTCAAATGGGGAACTGAGAGTAAAACACAATATAGGCATTGGTAATAAATACATTTTGCCTCTGTGGCTACTTCTAGAAGATTTGTGGTGGAATCCTCATGGCCGATCTACTCACATTTTGTTAGTAGGAATCCACATGAGATCATCATCTACTTCTAAACTTCCTCAGTTCTTCCTAGTGCTGCTTCTGTGTCTTTTTTCTGAATGGAACGAATCCCACATTAAAGAAGGATGGAAGAATAAAGAGATCTCCACACATGTAGATGCCCTTAGGTATTATGCATTTTTAATCACCTATTTATTTTTAACTGCAGATAGCACTAATGCACTTTTCCCACTATAGTTTTTTTTTAGCAAAATACATTTTGAAATTGAAAAAAATATTAAAACAGAAAGAAAGCACTGAAATGAAAAGTGCATTAAAATGCTGTACCCTGATGAAACTATAAAACATACATTTTTAAATGAAG
Source organism: Sceloporus undulatus (assembly GCF_019175285.1). Taxonomy (NCBI): domain Eukaryota; kingdom Metazoa; phylum Chordata; class Lepidosauria; order Squamata; family Phrynosomatidae; genus Sceloporus; species Sceloporus undulatus. Next base: position 122,186,033 of record NC_056525.1, read on the forward strand.
GGAGTAAATCCAAGTAATCACTGTGTTAAGGTGGTTAATTACATAGAAATGTACTGATCAAACCACTTACTAAAATTATGGTGATTGTGAAGCCATTTTCCTCATCATTTTTTAAAAGTATAATTTAAAAGTATAGTATAGTTTTGTTTTTAGTGTATTATTTTAGTATTTTAGCATTTTGTAGTGTGGTGTTTTATCATTTACTTTTTATTGTAGATGTTCTGATGTACCTACCTTTGGTGGAAAGGTTGTTATAATTAAATGTTGTTATTATTGTTGTTGTTATTGTTACTATTATTGTAACACTGTACCCCCATAACATGAGAGGAGCATAATGTTATAATTCTGGAAACAGGGAAAATCTTAAAGAGCTACTTAATAATTAGTTTTGAAAATGCATGATAAGAATCTCAGCTGTGGCAAAGGTTATGTTTTTACTACTACTATTACTACAACTACTAGTATCATCATCACTATCCTGCCTTTTTCCCAGTTCTGGAACTCAAAGTAGCTGAATGCAGTATAGTGTATATCTGTTGAGTTGTGTAATAGAGGAAAGACTCCTACTATGCGTTTTAATATCGCCTGTACATGATGAGCTATGTGTACTAAGAAATGTAATCTACCCTCATATAATGTAGACAATCAGTTGTAATTGTATTAATAGTTTACAGCAGATGAAAAATAATTTATTAGCAGGAGAAAATGGTTTGTCTAGTAGTATCCAGTGTCTCTTCATTCATGTAAGTGCATTTGTAAAAGCACATCATACCTCACATAATGTGTAGACATACTAACGGTGCTGCCACATTTCTTCCTCTCCCCCTGTCTCCTTTTTACAAGAACCTAACACAGCTACTTCTTTGAAAAATACCAAAGAAAGATTTCATACACTTTCCTCAGCAGCTTGTGTGCAACATAGATGCATGTGGAGGGATTCCCATAATGCCCAGTCAAGCTCTCTATCCTTTACCCATTTTTTCCCCACAAGGTTATAGTTGAAGTACAAAACTAATGTGGAAGGAGAATGAGCTTCATTTTTCTTACCCAGTCTTCCCTTTCCAATATAAAGACTAGTTCAGAATGTTGTTGTTGTGTGCCTTCAAGTCATTTCTGATTTATGACAAACCTATCACAAGGTCTTCTTGGCAAGATTTGTTGAAGGGGATTGCCTTTGCCTTCCTCTGAGGCTGAGAGAGCATGACTTACCCAAGGTTACACAGTGGGTTTCCATGGCTGAGCAGGGATTCGAACCCTGGTCTCCAGAGTAGTAACCCAATTCTCAAACCGCTGCTTCTCATTAGGTGTTTACTTGAGGTCAAAGACAAGGGTCCAGGGAGTGCACCATTCCCTGCCCTCATTCCAGGTACCAAAGAGAGTCAGGTAAAAGGGGGCACCATTTGAGCCTATCATGATTTCTCCTGCATGCAGCCTGAACTAGTGCCAGGAGACTACAGGAGATTATCACACACGAGACAGGATGTCATTGTCCCATCCCTGCCCCGTCCTTCCCACACAATCGCAGGAAGGACTTTCATATGCTGTTGCACTTATCCAGACATTGTCCCATCCAGAAAACACAAATTACAGTGATCACATGAAAGCTTTTCAAATGATGTCATGCTGATCCTGTCATTGTCCAGTCATTAAGGTGGCATTACCCCGGCATTTTGCATTAACAGGAGTTTGTATTAATGCAATGCCACTTCAATGACAGGATAATGACAGGATTGTTTTGCACAATATGAAGGGGTTTTGCACTAACCCCCCCCCACACACACACACACGGATGGGATAAGGAAAGGGGAGTGATCCCGACCTTGTCTCATCTGAGTATGATAATCTCCTGTGTCCCTCTATATCTGTTGAACTGCAGCTCCCAGCAGCTACTAGCCAATGGTGGGAGTATTTGTCCAACATCACATGCATACTTTCCAGCATTTCACAGAAGACATCTGTGGGACACCTGTCACCAAGCAACAACAGAGTGTGGTCAATACGGCAAAAGTTATTAATGAGAAAGAACACACAGGCTATGACAGCAGTTTGCTTTTGCCTGAGTCTACAGGGAAGGGAAGATTCCACCCCTTCTCTCCTCTTCTCCTGCTGAATTAATTGATTGCATGCTACTTTGGCACTTTAAAGTTAGTCTGCAGCAGCTGAAGTAAGCGGAGGACAAAGGTAGGAAGGGAGAAACTGGGATGTTTTAAAAGCAGATGAAAAAGTGGTATGATAGAGGATTAATCAGGACTTTCCCTGCCATTTTGGGACAGTTGGAGAATGTGCAAATGCATGGGCCACACAAGTCCTTCTCTTGCTCTAGCTGGCAGCTCTTGTTGTTTTGCTTCTTTCTTTCTTTCTTTCTTTTTACCTAGCTCTCCACTCAAGACTACTAATATCCAGCAATTTCATTATATTTAATTTAAGTCTCCTCAAAGACAATGTCTCTACCAACCATCAATACTGATGTGCAAGGACATAAACATTTCCCTTCGTGATTTATTCCTGTTTTCCAATAAGAATCAAAATTCAATATTGCTTGAGAAAAATAACTATAAAACTTCCATATGGTATCGGTATATTCAGAAGATAACGTCCCCATTATTTACTTAATCTTGTCTGTGGAAATAAAGTAGACCATGAATTATTAAAAGTGATGGATGAATAAGAGAGTTAAGAGAACAACAGCTACATGGTGCTGCTTCTGCTGCTAGTATGGTGGTTAAAAATGATTGTCTCGTGACCCTTTTAGCTTGTGGCAGCCTATGCCTTCTTCCCTCAGCAGCCACATCAGACATGGTGACAATATTTGCAGGTCCCAAAAGTAAAACTAGCAGAAGCAGGGATGGGGAGCCACTCAGGGGTTTAAGAAAGGAAAGGACAATAGGACTAATAACCATTCTATAGAAACTTATATTAAACAAAGTACACTGGGCCCTTGGTATCTACTGGAGTTTGTTTCCAGGACCTCTCAGGGAAACCAAAATCCATGGATTCTCAAGTCCAACTATATACAATGGCATAACAAGACAATGTCCCTTATATGGACACTATGGGTGTAGCATACCTTGAGTTCAGTAAGGCCTTTGACAAGGTCCCCCATGATATTCTGGCAAGCAAGCTACTAAAATGTGGGCTAGATAATGCTACTGTTAGATGGATTTGTAATTGGTTAAACGGCCGAACCCAAAAGGTGCTCAGCAACGGCTCCTTTTCATCCTGGAAAGAAGTGACCAGTGGGGTGCCACAGGGTTCTGTCCTGGGCCCAGTGCTATTCAACATCTTTATCAATTACTTGGATGAAGGAATAGACAGCATGCTTATGAAATTTGTAGGTGACACCAAATTAGGGGGAATAGCTTATACACCAGAGGACAGGATAAACATTCAAAATTATCTTAATAGATTAGAAAGCTGGGCCAAAACTAACAAAATGAATTTCAACAAGGAGAAATGTAGGGTACTGCACTTAGGCAGGCAGAAAGAATTGCACATATATAGCATGGGAGACACCTGGCTTAAGAAGACCACATGTGAAAGGGATCTAGGAGTCCTAGTAGACCTCAGGTTGAACATGAGTCAACAGTGTGATACCACAGCTAAGAAAGCCAATGTGATTCTAGGCTGCATCAATATAGTGTCTAGATCAAGGAAAGTAATAGTGCCACTCTATTCTGCTTTGGTCAGGCCTCACCTGGAATCCTGTGCCCAGTTCTGAGCACCACAATTCAAGAAGGATGTTGAGAAGCTGGCGTGTGTCCAAAGGAGGACAACAAAAATGGTGAAGGGTCTGGAAACCATGTCCTATGAGGAACGACTTAGGGAGCTGGGGATGTTTAGCCTGGGGAAGAGACAGTTAAGAGGCAATATAATAGCCATGTTTAAGTATTTGAAGGAGTGTCATATGTTTGCTGCCGCTCCAGAGAATAAGACCTGGAACAACAGATTCAAACTACAGGAAAAGAGATTCCACCACAACATTAGGAAGAACTTCTTGACAGTAAGAGCTTTCAAAAGTGGAACACACTGTCTTAGTGGAGTCTCCTTCTTTGGAGGTTTTTAAACACAGGCTGGATGGCAATCTGTCAAGAATGCTTTGATTGTGTATTCCTGCATGGCAGGGGGTTGGACTGGATGGCCCTTTTTCAACTCTATAATGCTATATAAATTGGCTAAATTAAGATTTGCTTTTTGGATGTTTTTTTCCTGCGTATGAGTATTTTCAAGCCATGGAGAGGTCACTCTGTGGATGCATAATCTATGGATATGGAGGGCCAACTGTACACTATTATATTAAGGTGTCACATGAAACAGACATAGATGGTTATGTTCACACTAATCCCATGAGATTGCTTAAGTCATCTTCAGATTTCCTATTAGCACAGCCTTCCATCATCACAGGCTAGATTTATTGTCTCTAGGGGTCTTTTTAACCAAGACTGTGAAGTGAGAGTAATGGAGTTAGAGTCAGAAGCAATTTTGCATGGAGTTGGAGTCCATAAAAATGTACTGACTCTGAGTATGGTTTCAAAATAGTTTATAATAATAAATGCTTAGTTTGTTGCATATTTAGTTTAATAGGAATTTAGAAAAGTTTTCATATTCAGAAATTTTAATCAAATAGATATATTGTTTTATGTTATATCAATCTAAGTAGCATGATGAGTCACATGGTGGTGATTAAATGTCTCATGCCACCATTTTACTACAGTAAATTTGGTACTACTAATTGACATATATTTGCCATTTATGAAGGAGTCGGAGATGGATAGTAGGAAAATAGAGGAATTGGGGTCAAAGGTTTGGCATACAAACTCCATGGCCCTGTGTTTAACAGTCCCTAGCAAATGGGACTCCCATCCAAAGGAAAACTAGGTAGGAAACAAAAGGTTTTTAGGAAACATTTCGCAATGGTCATTTGCCAAAATGCTTTTGACAAGATATGTATATTGTACACTTCCTCCCTAAGTTGGTATGTCTTGTTTGGTTAGATGTCATTGTTGTTGGGTTGGATTTATTTGTTTATGACTTCTGACATATATGATTTTTGCCTTGGGCATTTTTTAAAGGAAGAACATAAATGCCATATATAAATAACACATCTTATTTATTACATCTGGTTATTTATATTTGCTCTTCCTTGAGGCAGCTCAGTGCACTTAGCCACCCTAACAGCCTAAGACATAATGATAGTATTTTTACCCTGCCTTTCCGCAAGATTAAGGTGCATTCCAATCCAACATTCATTTCAGATCATTATGAAAGACACACATTTTGTCACAACAATAATACTTCCATTTCCAGTTTCCCTGCCACCTGCTTCTCTATAAAAGCCAAAGAAAAATGGTCTGTATTTCCTCTAAGAGATGAATTACTGGCTTTCACATAATCACACAAAGACATGGACTGGCAAACAGTCCCTCTGTTCCAACATCCTCCCATAACATCAAACCTACATGAAAATTTTTTCTAAAAAGCCATCCAAGTTAGATCAGTTATATTAGTACACATAATATTAGAATACATGTACACATAATATGAGAACACATGCCTGAAAGGATGCTCAGTCCTTTTCCTCCCTGTCATTTAATAAATATAAAGCATGCCTGCTAATCCTAGTAGTATCCATGTCAGTATAGGGGTGAATCAACTCTGAGATTCAGCCTGAATGATAGAGGAGCTATCCATGGTGGTAATCCTATTTGGGGATAGTTGCTTAAAGGGCAAGCTAAAACCTGAATGAGATCTATCACCCCAATGTCATGAGAACTACTGGCCAGCACAGCTGCTCAATAGCTTGATACTCCATTCCCAAAGAATTGCAAAAGGTTGACCCTCAGGAAAAAAGTAGGAAGGAAAGTACTTAAGCAGCTTTTCTTTGTCCGTACTACTTTTCTTAAAATCCCCTCCTCTGTCCTCCTTAGAGTTTTTGCTTTTTAATAATAATGACAGCACACTGTTGGACACAATAGTATGTAATATCAGGCTACCTCCTGTGAAAGGTTTTTTTCCCCCATTCACTTACATGAAAATAAGTTGTTGTTTACAGTGCAAGAGCAGGTCCCTTTTGTCACACCAGGTCATTTTAAAGATCTAATTAATGGAAGTTCCCTGGAAACTTGGAGAAAAGTAAATGTATGGCTTGTGTAAGTAATAATTTAGATATAAGGCCACATCGTCCAATAGTCATCTGTCAGCAAACCTCAAATCTTTTTTCCTAGTAAATTGACTATAAGGCAAAACCGAAATTAACAAAGTAGAAAGATAATCTGTAGAAAGGTACATAAAGATACACCGCTCATTTCAGAGTCAGGTAACAACAACAACAACAAGCCAGTTCAGGCAAGGAGAGGCCATAGGGACATTTAGGTTAGTGTATGTCTCCCTCCACTTGTGGCTCAGCTGCCAGGAGCAACTGAGAAGGTTTTGCTTCTGTTTTGTATTAACTACAGTTTGGTGTGTTGGCTAATCCCAAAACCATAATTTAAGAAGCTGACTTGTTTCAAGAAGTCATAATTAAGATTAGCACACTGTAGGATTTAGATGAATTGCTGAACTGTGGTTTCTATCTAAAACAGATGCAGAATCTTTTAGGCTGCTTATGGTCCTGCACAGAGTATGCAAGCCCAAGGCTCCAGGAGGCTCCTCTTTATTATACCAAACCACATCTTAACATTGGGAGCAAGCCAGAAACATGTTTCAAGCCGTAGTTTGTTGATCAGCAAGAAAACCATGCAAAGGCAAGCCATGCCCACTAAGTCTGGTAGGTCAGAAGTTTAGAGTCATTAAAGCCAGAGATCAGAGACAAAACCAAAAAAGGCCTACTTAAAAAAAAGTATATCCACGTTCCAGTCTTCCCTTGAGATTTGGACATCCTTTTCCACATGTTAAACTGCTCTCTTGAAGAGCAATAATATATTAACAGACCATAAAAGCAAATTTCTCAGTTATTTTTCAGTTAACAGAAATACTTGACTATGCCAGTGTCTTATAATAATGTGAATTTTGTGATGCTATGGGGGGTGGGGCTGTGGGCATTCTCCCCTCCTACTTGGATATATAGAGGATTTACATCTCCGTTGGAGTAGAAAGTATATATATTTGTGCTACGGCAGTACACCTGATGTTACATGTTTTGTAATTTTGCTATATTTTGGTGCTGGCCATGCACCATAATAATTCATTCATTCATTCATTCAGTTATTTTCAGTTAGAGCATCACCAGCAGCTGTGTTGTGCAGATTTTTCCAAAGGTAACATTCCCCACACTCAAGTCATCCTGTCTGTGGTCCCAAACTTCTCCCATAGCCTACTTGAGCTTTTCCAGCCCACCACCACTGCTAAACATGACCCAGCAGGTCCTCTTGCAAAGTGTTGTTACCTGTTATCCTAACTACCGCTCCTTCTGGTCTTCCTCAATGTGACATTCATGGAAACAAAAATCTCCAACTCCAAACACATACTTGTTCCCACACTAACGTCTGCAGCTCTGCTTAAATAGCAAGTAAAGTAAACCAGGTTCATAATATAATGAGTCCCAATACTTCAGAACAGAAAACAGCTACTAGTTTGGTCGTCTTCTGAGCATGTACAGACTCAAAAGAAATCAAATGAAATGAAATATAAAAGAGCTTCCCTTCAAGGCAGGTTTCCTTCTTTTTTGCACACACTCACAATAAAACAAAATGAACCAAATGTTTCTTTTTCCTTTCCTATCAGACTGAGCCTGCAGTGAGTGAGAGCTGAAGGCAAAGCTGGAGAAGCCTAACAATCCACTATTCTTAAGCACCAGGATCCCCTTCCACTGGCCTTGGCCAGAGGCCCCTATTGGCACTCTAGATCTCTAATTCATCAGGTGTGCCATGCCAATCTGCTAACTGCATCTGTAAGTCTTTTCTTCTCCTTCTTCCAGTGCTCCTCCTCCTCCATTGCTTCTTTAAAAGCAGAGGAAACCTTGGCTCCAATATTTGGGAGGGGGTGATCTGCATGTGTGTGAGTCTTTGTATGGAGGAGACCTCCCTGTTCAGTACTGCAAAAACAAGGCGAAAGTTACATCCACACTGCACAAATCCAGTTTGACACTACTTTATCTGCCATGGCTCAGTGCTATGAATTCTGGAAATTGTAGTTTTGGGAGATATTTAGTCTTCTCTGTCAGAGCTCTGGTGACACAACAAGCTACAATTCCCAAAATTCCATAGCACCGAGGCATGACAGCTAAAGTGGTGTCAAGTTGGATTATTTCTGCAGTGTGAATGCAACCAAAGAGAATGACTACTCAAACAGAAAAACCATGGGCCTGAGCCTATAGGACCTGAGCAGAGAGGTAGAGGATTGGGGGCGGGGTTGGAGATGTCTTTTTCACAGGGTCACTCAAAGGCAGCTAGCAACAAAGGAAAGATGTTGAGAGCCAATGCAACCTGATGGGCAGGTTATAAGGAATGGTGCAGATGGAAGTGAGCTAGTCAGGCACCTTAGGCCTGTTACAGACTGCCAAAATAAAGCTGCTTCGGGTCTCTTTGGAAGTATGCTGTTTAAATGATGCATGCATCCTGAGAATACGGAAGCTGCACCAAAGCTGCACTCCAGTGCTTAGGAATGGAGTGTGGCTTTGGCGCGACCTCCGGACTCTTAGGACCCATGCATCATTTAAGTAGCATACCTCCAAAGAGACCCAAAGCAGTTTTATTCTGGCAGTCTGTAACAGGCCTTAGTCTTCTACTTGCCTGAACTGGCCAGTGTCTCCTGGAATTATGTATATCCAGAGAGCACTGCTTTTGCTCCATAGAATCCCACACATTGCAAATAGAGAGGGTAAAACAGAAGCCTCAGGATACTGTGCCCACCTGCCTTTCTCTCTTTCTCCTGAAGTGGGAATTAGACAGCCCTTCAGATGTTGTTGGACTGCAGCCCTAACCAGCATAGCCAAAGATGAGGGGCCATGGGAGAGGCCTATGCATATTAATTCACCCTAAAGCACAGAGTCTCCACTTACCAAGAATATGATCTTTAAGCAGTGTTGACCCAAGACATTTTGCAAAACCTAAGTGATGCCTCCTCCACAAGGGTCTTGCTGTACCATTTAGATACAAGGTTCAGTGCTTGTCTTATGTCCTTTATGGTGATTCCAGTAGACTCTGTCCCAGCCTGTCGCCAGTCAGCAGAGTAATGCCATATTCCAGAAACATCGCCAGTTTAATGAATATGTTACAATCAAACAAGTAGCTGGGAAGGCTGAGGCGATTTGTTGCTTCTGAAAGGCTGATCGATTTATTCTGGAATGTGCATTTCTAGTGAATGTAGTTCATCTGAGGTATAATATTCTTTAATAATCAATAGCTCATGCCTCATCATTATAGGAAAGTATTATGCTGTTCCAAGTGTGTTCCCAATGTTGTGATTGCTATGATTTCCACCCTGCCTCCTCCCACATTCCAGTTCATTTCTGGTTGCTCTGGCTGTATGTTAACTAAAAGACCAGGTGGCAAAAAGTAAAATTAGCTTATTTTATTTAGTTAGTTGATTCATTTCCCACCTTTCTCCATACAGGATCCAAGGCAACCTACAGCATTTAAAAAACAGGGTACTATTAAAACATTATTTATACAAAAGTTTAAAAACAATTAAACAGTTCTGGTAAAAACAGAAGATTAAAACAATATACAAACACAAAACATAATGAAAAAGATAAATAAAACAATTATAAAAATAAAAACAACCCTACCAGTAATTCACCCTATTATGTAAGTAATAAGTCAAAAGCCTACTTGAATAAGCAAAAGGGACGGGGGCCAACTTACAGAGGTCACTTATCACCACTCATGTACACACTTATTAAGAAAGGTACAGCTCTACATTATACTGATGGAAACGATCTATGAATCTGTGTGGGTTAGACTAACAAGTCCCCTTAACTATCGGGGGGCAGAGAAGCAAAGATGGCAATAGGGCTTCATGAAAAATTAAGAGTGTAGAATGACCACAGATGACAAATCACCTAACTCTTCTTTTGCCTTTAAATGGATCAAACATTGAACAGAATGGAAACTGCAGTCAAGAGATAAGAAGACCAGGAATGGGAAGGGCAGCCATGAAAGAGCTAGAAAAGACCCTAAAGAGTAAAAATATACAACTTAGAATCATCCAAGCCATGGTATTTCCTATCACTATGTATGGATGTGAGAGCTGGACAATGAAAAAAGTGGATAAAAAGAAAATAAACTGATTTGAGATGTGATGCTAGAGAAGTGTACTGAGAGTGCCATGGACTGCCAAAAAGACAAACAAATGGGTGCCTGAACAGATCAAGCCTGAAAGCTCCTTGGAAGCCAAGATGATCAAATTGAGGCTGTTGTACTTTGACCACATCATGAGACAGCACGACTCATTAGAAATGACAATGGGAAAGATAGAGGTTAGTAGAGAAGCAGACCACATTCCAGATGGATAGACTCAATTAGGGAGATAACAGGCATGAGTCTGCAAAACCTAAGCAGAGCAGTGGAGGACAGGGAGTCTTGGAGATGTCTCATCCACAGGGTCACCATGAGTCAAGGTTGAACTGAGGACAGTTAACAACAACATTATCATGTATCAAGAGTCAACATGACACAGTGGTTTGAGTGTTATAGGAGTTCAGGAGTCCAGGGTTCAAATCTTTGCTCAATCATCGAAACCTACTGGGTGATCTCAGGCAAATCACACTCTCTCATCCCTAGAGGAAGGCAATGACAAAGCCCTCTGAATAAATCTTGCCAAGAAATGCCTACATAGAGTAAGTTGGACCTGACATGAAGGCGATAACAGCAACACCATCTTGTAACATATTCATCAACTGGGTCACTTCCATTTTCCAGGTGATAAACTCTGGTACTTTGCCCACCACTCTCTTCTACACCTCCTTCCCCTGACATACAGGTGGAATCCCCACACTTAGAAGGTGCTGGTGTGACCTCTCATCTCACATCTCTTTCAGTCTACCTCTCTAATTTTCCACTCACCTCCTATCCATCAATAGGCCCAACGCATTGTACTGCCCATAAAGAGGAGATTGTCCACTGTCCCACAATCCTCAGGGTGTTGCTTTCATTTCACATTGGATTTGTCTGGTCTAAGGCAGTTCACTGTGTTCGTTTGTCAGCACTACCACATCAAATGCCTGGACTTGTTGAGCCCTAGTGCTGAACCCTCTTCATCATCCTGCTTTTTGCACATCTTAAAGCAGATTTGAAAATGGTTCAAACTGCACTTACAGACTGAAGCCTATGAAATCAAATTCACAGCCTGTTCCAGCTACAATGGCTTCCAGATGAGAAGTGCGACAGTGTCTTCTCTCTTTGTGTCTAGCCATGCCATAACAGAAATCACTCTCTCTGCCTCACACACACACGGGATCAAACTGCAACATTTCTCAGCATTAATAAAAGCTTTCTTGTACAGCAATCATTGGTGTCCTAGCCTTAGTCCCTCAGGGATGTTTTCAGCATTACCGATGACAAGATCAGGAGGGGGAAAGAGCTGGTACATACCACAGCCGACCAAAATTAAAATGGAGAATGTTGCCTTTGGGGAAGATTCGTAGATAATTAAAGCATTAATTCACACCCCAGCCTTGCTTAGAGCAGGCCAATGCTACCAGCTGTCACAAAATTCTTTTAATAAAAAACTGCAACTTTCAGTGCAGCTCCTTACTTTGAATTTGGTGCAATATAGTTATTAAGAATCATTAGCACCCCCCTCACACATAGATTGTGAAGAGAGCTTCCCCCCATTTAATACTTTGGCTCTTTTTAAAAAATCTCAGTGGAAAGAAACATTTTAGAGACCCAGAAAGGACAGGCAAACTAATATGAATTAGCTATTTTATTTCAAAGTACAGAATCAGGCAAAACATATACTTCCTACATGTTGGATGGAAAGTTCTTCACTTTAAAATGCTACAGTAGCTTTTTGTAACACAGCTTCACTAAGTTGTTGTCTGTACCTTTGACCTTCCAGGTATTTTGGACTAGATACCAGCAGTCCCACATAGACCTACCAGTGTCAAAGGATGATGGGAAATGGAGTTCCAAACATCTGGAAGGCAAAAGGCTTTCTTAACAAAATCCTTTTCCACAACAACCTGGTGGCACAATGGTTAAATGCCAGTACTGCAGCCACTCACAAGGTTGTGAGTGTCAGGGAAAGCAGCCAAATAGCTGATAAGGCCAGCCTAGTTCCCAAACAAACAAACCCCTAGCTAGCAGAGTCAGTGCAAGCAACACAGGACCTTATCACACTCTGGAGACGTGGTGGTGGTGGTGGTGGGGGTGGGGGTGTTGCAGCTCAGATCCGCAGTCACTCCTATTCTAGCAATGCAAAGCGTGATGTTTTTTCACACCAGATCCAGAGTCACTCCTGTCCAGCAATGCGGATTAAGGTTAAAATGTGATGCTTTACCACACCTGGTTGCCTTTCTGTTGCCCTTCCGAATTGAGGGAGAAGCAAAGTCAGTTCTATTCCAAGCAAGTCACGTGATGTGGATTCAAGCAAAGCAGAGTGAGTGCACATTGTATTACCACACCGGAGGGTTCAACGATTCGAATCGGCACCCTTGCACATGCTCAGTGGGGCTCTGGATGCTGTCCTCCTTCCCTGCCCCACCGTGAGTCAAGATCACCTCGAACACACAACCTGGCATGTGTGTTCAAACACAGGCACACAATTGCCCCTTCTCCATAGCTGGGGGGAGCAAGGTGTGTATAAACTTCACCATAACCTAATATAAGGTTAGCACTCAAAAAGTATCTCCCAGGCATTAGCTTTCCTCCTAGGTTACTAATGAATAGTCCACTCACAAAAAAACGACTGTCCCAGCAGCCCTCTGCCATAGCAACACCTCTGACCTTTCCCTTCTTGCAGATGTTCTCTGCGCTTTTAAAGAAATTATACACTGCAGGGTTCTTCCTGATGATCTTAATGGATAAGGAGTTCGCACATTTGGCCTTTCTTCTGTCTTTTTTGAGCAAGTACCTCTCTTCTCAGTGTGGTGTAGTGGTTTGAGTGTTGGACCATGACTCTGGAGACGAGGGTCTGATTCCCTGCTCGGCCATGAAACCCACTGAGTGATCTTGGGCAAGTCACACTCTCTCAGCCTCAGGGGAGGCAATGACAAACCTTCTCTGAAGAAATCCTGCCAAGAAAACCCAATGATAGGGTCACATTAAAGTCACCATATCCTGTCATTGAACTTTCAACAACTTGAAGGCACACAGCAACAAGAACTTCTCTCTCCATACACAAATTAAAAATTACAAATAGAGCCTTCATTTTATTCATTTGTTTTTAAGCAACATACCCTCCAAAACAGTAATGTGCACATTTCCTTTTTGCATTTTACAACCTCAGAACAAACTGTTCTTCCATTATCTTATCAACAAATTGTATTAAGTGATTAGCTTCCTCTTTTAACTCTATGCAATGTGCAATATACAAAACTATATAATGAGCTAATCTTCCTTATGCCCCTAACATATGCCTTGATTTAATGTTGTAATTATTTAATATTTGGTCAAAGGAGATGTGTATTTTATTGTTAATAATAATAATAATAATTTTATTTGTATACCATTTTTCCATAGATCAAAATGGTTTACAGACCGTTAACATTCCTGCAATGTTCAATTAGTAACACTTTCACTTTCTGGTTTCTGTGATATATAATTACATGGAACACAAAAGGGTAGACATTACCGAAGTTGCTCTGTATTTCTTCAAACAGTATTTGTATCCATTTGCTGGTAGGTTTAAAGTGGGGAAAAGAGATCATCCCTCTGGTTTCTGGTAAACAGGCAATTAACACTGATTGGAGAAACTTTCTGTCCTTGCAGTTACATGGAGCATAGGACAACTTTGATAGTTTAACTATATTTATAAATGACTATGGGCACAGTACCCAGGGTACTTGGAGGACCATCTCTCCCCATATAATCTGCCCTGCACTAGCAGATCAGCCGGGAAGCAATTGTTAAGGGTTCCCAAGACAAGATATATCTCGTCTTCTCAAAGGGCATTTTCTGTCTCGGCCCCGCAGACCTGACAACCTCCGCTCTATCACCTCCCTTGACCAGTTCAGGAAGGAACTTAAGACCTATCTCTTCCAACAAGCTTTCCCCCATGTGTCTTGACATCTGTTTTCTCCCCCGTTATACAGCTGCTATTCGGCTAGTTTGTTTCTCTGGTTTTATTTTTGGAAATTGTATATGTTTTATTGGAATGCTTTTTATGATGTTTTTAACTTGGTATGTTTTATATTGTATACTGTTTGATGTATTTATGTTGTAACCCGCTTTTGGAAAAGCGGGCTAGAAATAAACAGTATTATTATTATTATTATTATTATTATTATTAAAATATAAATTTAAAAAATCACACGGAGAAAACACGGATGCGCTAGTATGTACTGCAACAGCCAATTGTTACTTTCTGATAAGCTTGTTTGTATAATACCCTTTTTTTGTCATGCTTGTCAAAAGTGTTCACAAGCCCCAATGAATGATACAAGTGGGCAAGATCCTAGCTAGCTCCACCCTCCAACTTGTTCAGCTTTCTTAATTCCTCTATTGGTGTGGGCTGTATATAGCGGTACACCAAGCAGGAATCCTGGATAAGGAAGATGCTCATCTATATAAAAAATGAGAACCCTATGGAGATTATCATACACAGATGGGATAGGGACGAGATTGCTCCCCTGTCCTTATCCCATCCGTGACAGCGATTGTGTGCAAAAGCCTTTCATAACGTAGTGCTGATCCTGTTATTGAAGCAACATCATATTAACACAAACTTCCATTAATGCAAAATGCTGGGCAATGCCATTTCAATGATGGGACCATGATGGGACAATGACAGGATCATTGTGATGTCATTTGAAACGCTTTCACGTGGCTGCTGTCACTTGTGCTTCCTGGATGGAATAATGTCCAGATAAGTGTGACGTTATTTGAAAGTCCTTCCTAAGTGGGAAGGACAAGACAGGGATGGGACACTGATCTCCCGTCCCCTGTGTGATAATCTCCAATCTGTATGCACAATTAGAATGGCCATCCTGGGTTGAGGACTCTGGGAAATACCTTCACAAGCTCTGCCTTAACATATACTGTATATCTTGATTGATGATGGAGCCAGCCTGCTCTCACAATCCTGGCTCTCTCCTCCTCCCTCCCAATATCATATATTTATTATCACAATAGATACTCTGAAATCTGAGAAGGGAAACTTTCCGCACATTTGCTGCATATCTCCAAAATGCAGTGTACTCGGTGATTCTCTAGTTAGGGCCTTTGGAAATGTTTTTAAGGTTTAGGGGTTCAACCCTGGCAGGCAAGGTTGTTTTTATTTATTTAATCTTCATTTCTCTATTGAAGGGGGAAAGCAAACTACATTTCCGATCCATTGTCACTGAAACATCTTTAGACACAAAGTGTACAAAGAGATGTTCTCCATGTGTTCAGCATCCCTTACTCCCAAGTTGATAGATTGCAGGCAACCATTATTATTTCTGAGAGGGTTCAACAACAACAGATGTCTTAATATTGCTTAGTATTTGGTCATATAGTACAATTCAGATTCATAATTCCAGAGGAAGCTCAATGACATAGGAATCTTGGTGGTCTAAATTTGCCAGGTCAGTTCAGGAGAGGTTCAGTCCTCTTGCCTAGTCTTAGGGGGCCCTTAACCACCCACCATACTGGGGCCCATGCTGGTTGTGCTTTGTTTTCAATGCTTTGCTGGGCAAAGAGTCCAACATGTTACTGTATGGATTCCAAAGAGGCATGGGGAGGACAGTAGTAGGGGGGAAATACACCCCTGTAAATTTTCACAGATAGAAAGCAGGTTTGTTAAAACATTGGAGAAGTCAACATTTGGTTGATGGAGCACTAGTGCAGTCATTTAGTAGTTGAAGAAGAAATGACTAAATCTGATGGAGGATCCTAACAAAGGTTCCGGATTTTGACTTTTCCCTTTCTTTGATGAACTGACATTCCTGAGCTTTATGTGTATTAAAACTAAGATGTAATTCTCTGCTAATTTTCTTCTCAAAGGAAACAATTAGTAATTTGGATAATTTTATTCCTGCTGCCAGAAAGTTGAAAACTGCAGTTTTTTAAGGAGTATTCACAGTTTGGGACTTATTTTGTGCAAAAGTCACATGTAGCATTTTCCCCCACAGAAAACAACTTATTCTATGCTGGAGGGAAATGCCAGAATCCTATGTCATCTTTTTTAACACCTAATTTATATATATATATACTTAGCTAGGTAGGAGAGGTGCTAAGAACCCCTGATGGTGAATTAGGAAGATGTGTATCAGGACACTGTCAACCGTGCTCAAAGTGCATTGGAATCAATGTGCATCAGTGTACAAAATGTGCATGGGGCACTCTGCTGGATCTGTTATGTAATGTAACAGCACCCATCTACTGGATACAGAAAAGTACCATTTTTGTGCACGGTAAGTCCTGAATTATAATGACTCTCACCACTCCAATGTTCTACTCATAAGGTTTTCCCAAAATTAAAGAAATCTGTTTGTTTTGTTTTTTTAAAAAATTCAATTATTTCCAAATATTCTTCCCATTCCTATTATCTATTCCAGATCTTCTGAACCTTTCCAAGCCAGCTGCACAACTGGTTCATGACCCTGACAGTGCCTGTTTAGCTGGCAGCCTTCTCCTCAACTGGTAAATCCCTTGAAAACTGTGACCAACACAGATTTACAATTTTGAGCTACATCTCCCTGTGACCATTCTGACTGGGGAGGTCTAGAAGTCATAATCCAAAAAGGTAACCCTTCCAAACTCCAGACTGGGAGACCTCTCTTCAGTACCAGGATTAGTATAGATACAGAGTTTTGAATGTTGAACTATGGAGATCATCAGGTGAGGGAATCAGGAAAGAAAAAGGCACACTCCAGGCAAAGTCGTGTGATTGCGCTGAAGATATTCAGACGACGTAGCGCTTATCCAGGACTTAACCCATGAAGATCCAGAAATGCTCCAACAACAAAGCATTCCTGGGACTTCCCCATGAATGGTTTGCTGCTGGAGCATCCCTGCATCTTCATGAATTAAGACCTGGATAAGCATGATGTGTCTGAAAATCTTCAACACGATTTCACGACTTAGCCAAAAGTATGCCTTTTACTCCTGGCTTTTTTCTCCTGTCTGATAATCTCCTATGACTCTGGAGACCAAGGTTTGATTCCCTGCTTGGCCATGAAACCCCCTGAAACCTTGGGCAATTCAGACTCTCAGTCTCAGAGGAAGGCTATGGCTCTCCCACCAAAGAGAAGACAAAACTTGCATTCTGGCAAGGACTTTGCACAGAACCTTCAGAGCTTTCAAACAGAGCTCTTTCCAACCATTTTTAGCCACCACGTTTCACATTCCCTCTCTGGGGTCTCTTCCGGATGACCTCTCCCTCTTTGATTTTGCTAGTTCCCATGGCAACTGGAACCAGTCCGCTGCCAGCCTTTCATCCTGGATTAATTTGTAGTTGGCCATTCCTTGCACAAGGTTCACTACAGCCCTATGCATTCATCATTCCAAGGCTGGTGCTCGAGACACAATTTGTGGGCTTCTGATTGGACTTTTTCCTCTAAAATGCCTCACCACTCACATTAACATATCGGTACACACACATACACAGAGCATCTCTAAAGCACTAAGGACCTATGCTCAAATGGGCAACGGCATCATCACCACCAACAGCATTTACTCTGCTGTGTTGCTCCACAAGAAGCCAGCGTAGCTTCCATCAAAGAAATACGGTACAGTTGAAACTGCAGCTTCCAAGGCAAAACAATTTAATCTGAAGGGAAAATTGCATTTCAAAAACAAACAATTTAAACTAACAGCAGAAATTGCACATTAAAAGCCTGTCAAAATAAAAAAGATGACAGTTTCTGCCTAAAAGATGAGGAAAAAAGAAGCCTGACAAACTTCAGCTAGGAAGGTATTTCAGAGCCATGGGGCCATCACCAAGAAAGCTCTGTATTTCAGCACAGGAGGATATCACATGACTGAAATTGGAAGTATATTTCAGTGTCATCCTGAACACAATCATGCGTATTCACGTTATTGTGTGAAAGGTTACCACACGCGATCGCTGGCAGTCTGAACGCACTCCGAACGCAATCACGCATGAATCCACAATAAAGTAAATTTGGTGAACTAGCGAAGTCACAAACCCTATTCCTAGGCAACTTCACACTCAGTGCGCTGTTGTTCGGTGTGATGTGCATGTCTCTGTTGGTCCTGGTTCTCCCCCCCCCCAATCTGGAAGGGGGGGTTCCCATGAAGCCTCGCTGCAATTCCGCTTCAATTTTCCTTCCGCTTGTCCTTCAGCATTGCTGAGAGAGGGCTGCTGCCTGCTAATTAAGAGACAGGAACCCAGAGCTATTGGATAACCATTATATTCACGTTTTAACATGACAAGAGTGAACATATGCTCGTTTTAACGTGAATAGGGCATGTTCTTTCAACCATTCTTCCCACCACCCCCCAACTTCTTTTGTAAATTGTGGGGTTCTTGGTTCCTCTCTCTCACTTGCCTAAATATGCTATGCTCCAGTCATCTGGAGCATGCGCAAGGGTGCCAATTCGCAATTAAGAACTCACCAATGTGATGGCTTACTTCACACAGAATTTGTAATTCACCATTACAGCGAATTTAAGGTGTGATAAGTAATCATGTAATTGCATGAATTTTTGAATTGACCTCGCTATCTTCTCTTTCAAAATTGAGAGCTTCCCATCCCATGTGATAAACTCCACAGAGAGCAGATTATAGCCCAGAGCAGTTAGTCACTAAAAAGAAAAAGGATAAAGATTGTTCAGGAATCAGGATTACAACATCATTCTACATTAACCTTGGAAACAAAGAGGTAATCAGTGGAGTAAAACCATAGGAAACTACAGTATATGCTTCAGTTATCAGGTGCGAGATGAAGTCTAGGTATAACACCTTGGACCAAATTACATCAGAGATGTTTTTAAAAGCACTCTGTTTAGGGCATGTTAAAGCATCAAAACAAGCCATAGGTAGTCTTAAACATAGGGATGTGGTGACTTAGTGGTTAAGACACCAATTCTGGCAATCTGAAGATCAGGAGGTTGGCAGTTTGAGGAGTGCTGCATGATGGTGTGAGCTCCTGTCACTAGTCCCAATTTCTGCCAACCTAGCAGTTCAAAAGCAGTTCGAAACAAATGCAAGTAGATAAATAGGTACCACTTTGGTGGTAAGGTAACAGTGTTTGGTGCAGTCATGTTGGCCACATGACCACCAGTGCAGTCCTTGGAAAATGCTGTCTCTTTGACTTAGAAACAGAGATGTGCACTGCTCCCCACAGTCAGTTTTGACTAGACATTCATGTCAAGGGACTACCTTTATCTTTACCTTTGCCTTTAGTCTTAACCATAGTTTATTCATTAAACCAAAACTCTGACAGCCAATTATGAAACAAATCATTGTTTGTCTTCCACACCTCTATTTTTTTTTTACCTTCCACCCCTTTTTTCAGCTTCTGTTTCAGAGTGGGCATCTAAGAAAACAAACCAGAGATAAACCATAATTGCAAGTTTAGCCCTTAAGGCAAGAAATGGTTTAAGCATGCCAGAGCTGCAAGGAGACAACACCAACCATGTGTTCAGAGAGTAAAATGGTTAGTAATCCCAACAACCTTTTTTATTCATGGTGCCCAGAAGTGGACACAGTATTCCAGGTGGGGCCTGACCAAAGAAGAATACAGCTGCAGTATTTCTTCCCTTACTCTAGACAGTATACCTCTATTGATGCAGCCATAATCGCATTGGCCTTTTTAGCTGTTGCATCACACTGTTGACTCATGTTCAACTTGTAGCCTACTTGGACTCCTAGATCCTTTTCACATGTAGTCTCATCAAGCCAGGTGTCCCACATCCCATATCTGTGCATTTCATTTTTCCGCCCTAAGTGCAGTACCTTACATTTCTGTGTTGAATTTCAATTTGTTAGCTTTGGCCCAGCTTTTTAGTCTATTTAGATCATTTTGAATTTTGAAATTTAATCTGGGGTATTAGCTACTCCTCCTAATTTGGTATCATCTGCAAATTTGATACATATGACCTAAATTCTTTCATCCTGGTTATTGATAAAGATGTTGAACAGCACTGGGCCCAGGACAGACCCCTGTGGGACCCCACTGATCATTTCTTTCCAAGGTGAAGGGGAGCCATTGATGAGCACCTTTTGGGTTTGGCAGGTCAACCAGTTACAAATCCATGTAACAGTTACCTTGTCTAGCCCACATTTTACAAGCTTGTTTACAAGAATGTCATGGGAAACCTTGTCAAAGGCCTTACTGAAATCAAGGTATGCAATATCCACAGCATTCCCTTCATCTGCCAGTCAGTCAATCAGTCAAACTTTATTTGGCATAGAAAAACAATATGCATTTACAATAAAACTTCAGGATCGTTATTAAAATTTAAGCCATAATCTTGTTGCCTCCACCAGAAAATTGACCATTAACCTGGTAATATGTGGGTTATGATCTTCCAATAAGTATTCCACTGATAACCCATCCAAACAGATATTCATTTCCAATAACCTTCTGAACAATTTCCCCTTGGATTTATATACAATGGACAAAGCAATACAATATGATGGAGAACATCTGGAGCTCGATCACAGTGACATACATGATTCAAAAATGGGGTCTGCAAATATCTGGCCCAGTCATATTTGTGGGGTGTACATTCAGTCTTGCAAACAAAAAGGCCTTCTTCGACACCAGCAGGTAATTTTATCAAAAAAGGAGATCAGATTAATCTGGCCTGACTTGTTTCTTTGAAACCCGTGTTGACTTTTTGTGATTATGGCATTGCTTTCTAGATGTTCACAGACTCTCTGTTTAATGATCCGCTCTAGAATCTTTCCTGGTATAAATGTCAGACTAACTGGATGATAATTGTTTGGATCCTCTTTTCCCCCCTTTTTGAAGATGGGGACAACGTTTGCCCTCCTCCAGTCTGCTGGGACTTCTCCTGTTCTCCAGGTGTTCTCAAAGATTATTGTCAATGGCTCCGATATTACATTTGCCAATTCTTTTAATACCTTTGTATGTAGTTCATCTGGTCCTGGAGGTTTATATTCATTTAGATTAGCCAGGTATTCTTGTACTATCTCTGCTGAATTTCCCCTATTCTGTCCTCTGCTCCATTATCCTCAGACTGAGCATCCTTTTCCTTTTCTGAGAAGACTGGGGCAAAGAAAGTGTTGAGTAATTCTGCCTTTTCTCTGTCTCCTGTTAGCATTTTGCCATCTTCTCTACACAGTGGCCCTATCATTTCCTTCTTCTTCCTTTTGCTGTGGACATACCCCAAAAGCCCCTTTTATTGTTCTTAACCTCTCTAGCAAATCTGAGTTTATTCTGCACTTTAGCTTTTCTGACTTCACCCCTACACATGCATTCATATGGTCATCCACACCCCCTGGCACTAGGCAGCATCTTTCCTCCTGGCTTTCCCCCTCAACAACCATAATTAATATTGAACTTGTCACCTCATTACCAGAGCCACATGTTTTGCATTTCTATGGCTATTCATACAGTCTGTTTATAAAGGTCTGTTCCTAGGCACTAGTTCACTCTGTGGATTTGAGGACATAAAGTAATTCTATAGAAGCTTGTGCTACAACATCTTTCTGTCACTCTCAAAGGTGCTACAAGATCTCTTATTGCCTGAAGGGGTTACATTTGAATATGTCTTGACTCTTCCTAACAGTCAGTGATCAGGTCTGAGATATAAAGACTAAGAGACGTATGAACTGAGATAAAGTCTGAGAGTTTTTTCTTCTTCTTCTCCTTCCTTCTCCTCCACCATCATCATGCTTGATGAAGAAGAGATCTGGCCATCTCAAAAGCTTATGTGCAATTTTGTTCTGGGGAAGAGGGGTTGGTTGGCCTAAGAAAGGTATGGATAAGGATTTTGGTTTTTTAATAGTCTAGACAACTGTTTCTGCATTTTGTACTCTATCGTTGACTCCAAACAGATGGCCACTCTGCTCTTGACCACCACAGGATTTTTTCTCCCTTCTTTAGTAGATGCCCTCCTTTCTTTTGTTTAAGACAGAACCCAAAGACCAAACACATGAAATCTACAAGTTGCTGGCCTGTGGTACAAAAATATTCTCCCATTTACCCTGTTGTTGCCTCAATACCCAAACCACAACAAGGCAGCAGCAAGAGGCGCAATATGAGCTAGCACTTGAACCATGTGACATTCCTCCTCCACCCTTTAATGAGATCACCCCTCTTTAACTACAAAAGTAACACAACAAGAGGGGTGAAATGATCCTCAATCACAGTGTAACTCAGTAATGTCTTTGTTACTGGGAAAATGGGCCAATTATGTGGCTATTTGTAACTAGTCATTTCCAAGCCCTGTTCAGAGCTGAGAAATGTTCAGTTAGCACTGATATATGGCATTGTGCTACTGCTGGTCTTCAGATGCATCCCAAGAGTGCCAAGATGGGCAGCTCATAGCCTTCCCGATGTTGATTCAGTGCTACTCTCACCAGTACTCCCTCAGAGCTTGGAACATTGGTTTTAAAAGTTAATTTGTTAATGTTAATAGTTGGAAAGCATAAAATTAAAATTTACCACGCTCAACACTGGGAAGGTAGACAATTAATTCACTACATTAATCATTAATTAATAATTAAATCTTTCCCAGTTAAAGAAATGGTGATATTTACAGAGATTGGCATGTTTACTTATCGTGATTGCTCCCCTTTCATTGTTGGCTCCTCCAACTATGGTTTTTTGGCAGGGGTAGTTTTTAAGATGCCTTACCCAATGTCCCATGGATTGTAAGGAGATCACATGTCCTTTGAATGTATTTAAAGTAAAGAGTTTCAGGTACAAGGGGGTTGGGGAGAGAGAGGGGCATAGGAGGCTAGTCAGCTCCTGGCAAGGGCAGGAGCAGGCAGATGAATCTGAGAAACATTTGAGAGATCTTCTCTTTTCTTTTCTGTCTCAGATACAGCCCAGGCCTGTTGTCTGCATTCTCTGTCTTCAGCTCGCTGCACTCTTATTCAGAGTCAGCAATCAGAGTCTTTTCTTCTTTTTCAGACACAAGCCATTGCTGAACCATGTGAGCCTCCTCCCTTTGATACCACCCCAGCAGTGGATAATGAATCGCTTATCCCTTGCCCTCAAAGAACTACGCAACACTAAACGCTTGCACTATGACAGTACTGTTAGTTAAGCCTTTGAAAGGGGGGGAGACATGAGAGCAAATAGCAGACAATAAACTTAACTACTAATTTGAAGCACTTATTTCCAAGCTCTGATAGCAAGCGTCATTAACCAGCAAATGAATTAGTCCAAGACTCAGAGTGGAAAGGAGAGGGCTGACTATTTAACACATAACAATTTAAATGGAGTTAGTGATTTCCCACCTCTGCATCTCCATTGGCTACACTGGACTAGCCAGATGGGAGTTGCAATCCAAAAATTTATGGAAGATGCTCACCTCTGAAACTGTGAAACTGCCATCACACACACACACACAAAGCCAAAGAAGACATGGAAACAAGCAATTAGCTTTCACCCATTAGCTGTAAAGCAACCTCTGCAAGAGAAACAAGTCAAAGGGGGAATTTTCTGGCATTCTCACTTTTAAGTAACTGACACCCTGAAGCAATTAATGACCTTTTGCAGGAAAGGAGCTTTGTTTTTCACTGCTACACCTATTTTATGAGAAGCAAGAGACTGAGGCTGTCTCCACACTGGCCAGAAAGTCAAAGATTCAGACAGCTTTGTTTTAAAAGCATGCTTTTGACTGATGTTTCTTTTCTTGCAAAGGAATCCAGGAAACAATGAGATTATATGTGTGTGTGCGTGTGTGCGTGTAAAGATTTCCCCTTTGACAAGTTTGTCAAGTGTGTGTGTGTGTGTGTGTTTAAAAAGGGCAGGTTGAAAGCAGCCTTGGGGCAACTTCAAGCCTTTTAGGACAGCAAGGGGTCATTCCCACTTCTAGGCTGAAGCAAATCCTGATTCGCTCTCACTGCCTTTTGGAATTTGATTCCAAAAGGACTCTTGTTCTCACTATGAAAAGGTTATTTCCTTACCACTATTTATTATATCCTTGTGAGGGAGGGTTTTTTAAAAATGTTCTCCCTGCCCCTTACCGGGACAAAACAGCAAAGGAAATGGTTGTGCAAACAGTGCAGACAACTGTTGTGTATATCACCAAACAAGATCATTGCTGTCTTGTTTCATTGTCTTTTCGAAAGAATAATCATTTGGATCGGCTGTTTGTGGCCCAAGACAGATGGATGGGAAGTGGCGTGCCAGTGCCGAAATTAGGGTTTAGGAGTACACAGCACGCTTCCTAACCATAGTGCATGGCAGCGGCGCCATCATGGCGGCCGCCACTCCACACGGGGGAGACCCATGATGGCACAGCTTCCACACATCACAGACAGGAAGTGGCATCATGGCGGCACCACTTCCTGTTTGTGGCGCTGCAAAAAAGAAGCCGCTCTAGGCAGCTTCTTTTTGGCATCGCGTTAGTGCCATGAGGTGCTGCTGCTGCAGCATGGACAAGGGGGAAAGACGGGCAGCACCAAGCCATCCATCTGTCCAGCCCCTGTCAAAAAATCTCTGCCTGCTCTTCGATATTTGCTTGGTATGGGAGTGTGTTTTGCTTAACAAAGGGAGCAGAGACTACTTTTGTACAGAAACTTGCTGCACATATGATGGAAAGAGGCATGAAAAACACACACTCATCATCCCTTTGGGAATAAAAGACATTTTCTCTAAAGATTTTCAACTGAACTGCATCTTCCATCTTCCTCTTCTCATAACTTGCATCCTTCCGAGGTCGCTAAAATGAGTACCCAGACTGTTGGGGGGCAAATTAGCTTACTTGCTAATTAGCTTACTTGCTGTTCACCGCTATGATCTTTGGAATAGCGGTATATAAATAAAACAATTATTATTATTATTATTATTATAACTTTTTTTGGAAAGATGGTAAGATAAAGATTTTTTTTACATGAACTATTCACTAGCTAGATTAGGCTATAGCCTTTTTGTATATATATAGATTAAAGCCATTAATAAACTTTTGTTTTAAACTACAAGCTACTTGTTTGTTGTTTTTGAGTCAGTCTCAGTTCTTAGTGAAGCCTAGTTAGACAAAGGCACATTTCTGCTACTCTGTTGATTTAAAGCTAGACCCTAACAGGCTTGGTTTTGACATTTCAATATTTTTGTTTCCTTTACAAAGGCGGAAGCCTTAGGAAACTTAAGTTACCCTACTAGTTTTAAAGGGTCAGAAAAGGAAACTTGAGCAGATGTTACAAACTAAAGAATGGAATTGAATCCTGAATGTGCACTTTTATTCTAAAATCTCCATCTCTGGCACAGATTCTAATTTTACAGCATATTTTGCCATGCTCTTTCCCTTTGAAAACAGGCAGCATTCAGGGAGGTGAAAGACTGTGCTCTTTCTAGTGTTTGAATCCACATGTTGGCAAAATATAACTACAAATAGCTCTTGAATTGTACTGCTTTTTTTAAAAAAAAAAAGTTAATATTTAATATATATTCACAAACCTGCCTTTGATCTGGCCTCCCACCTCCAGGATGGGGAATAGTACCTCTGACTCAGCCATGTTTACTGAGCCTGCAGTTTGGCTTCCTTTTTGGGTCCGTAGCCAGCCCTGTCTTGGTAATTCTGCATGTACAGAAAAGCCCATGAGGAGGCTGCTGTGCTAGAACAAGCTGCCACATTGACTTAGTCAAGCCCCTGCCATTGATTCTGTTAACTACTCATTCACGCACTACACAAAATTGATCTCCTGGAGCATGAAGCATGCTCAGGCTCAGAGCATAGTAAGATTCTGGCTGTTCTCTCTCTGGTTACTTTTCTCTTTTAAAAAAGCACTATGTGAGCAGAATAGGTAACTGCCTCTAGAGAACACACTTTGCGTACACAGAGAACAATTCAGATCATGTTAGTGATGTTCTATTTATTCAAGGCCATGTAAAAATACAACCAACAACAGGGCCTTTGCTGCATCATCTTTAGAAGCTATTTCACCGCTTAAAAGATTCTCTCTGTCAGTAAATATTGCATCCCACACTTCCCTTTCATTCAGTCTCATACCAATATGTACACCAGAGCTAAGTACAGAAACGTTTTTCTTTCCACTGTTGGTAATGATTGTTATTACATGATGATGGTAAACAAAGGTAGCATCTTCTGCTTTCCAAGTGCAGGATGACATTCTCAAGAGCGCTAAGCAGGGGACTACCTATGCACTTAGCAGCGTCAAGCACATCTTTCACATTATTTATTAGTATTTATTTGTTCACAAATATGTATAAACCACTTACTTCTAATGATATCAAGCTGACCTACAACAATCATAAAACTTACAATATGCACTGCTATATAAAACCAATATACAACTGCTACACTATCCATAACAGTAAATATATAGAGAGGGATGAACTATACCAGGAAGGCTTGCAAAAGATAGGTATGCCTTCAACATGCACCGAAAAATGAAATATTGTCAGAGAATGCCTAATATCAGGGGCAGAGAATCTCAAATACAGTAGTGTGTATCACCAGCTTAAATGCACTGTTCTGAGTAACTACAGAGCAGATCTCAGGTTCATTCACATTTGCAATGAGTGCAAAGTGAAGATAAACTTACTATGCTCCAAAATCAAACATTTTATTTGTTCCTGGGTTATGCTGTTTCAGCCTGTAGCTGAAGGCTGACATTTTGACACCAGTAGGGGGACCTTCAAGCAAATGCAGTACTACCGCATCAGACTTAGGCTCAGTTGGTGTCAACCCCTAGGGTTGGTGTCACCCAGTGTCTCACACACACACACACACACACACACACACACACGCATTGACCTCCTGCCATACCACACCTTAGTAATGTTTTTGTATTAATTGACTCGTAAACTGTAATTCCCATATATCACTCAATGTAATGGTAAGAGTTGTGACACAAAAACAACCAGCAAAATGAAAATTGTACCTTTAAATTACAATATCACATGCACAGAATAAATGTGCTTACATATACATAGTTGCATGTGGTTAAAGTGAAAATTTAGTAAAATGTGGTGTTTTTTAAAGATTTTTTTAAAATATAAAAATATTTTTTTTAAAAAATTAAATCGTAATTTTAAATTTTAATTTTAAAAAAACTGAGGCCTCTCTTTTGTCCTCTCGCTGAACCTCATGCCACTCACCCCATCTCTTCAGCATTTTAAAGAGATACAGGCAAATGCCACAGCCTGTTTCTGCCCAAATGCAGATGTTGGAGTAGCAGTGGTGTCACCTTCACTTAGGGTGTCAGCTGTTACAGTCCTCACCCCCTGCACCCTGCTAGTGACATTACTGCTTGGGGTCCACGCCCTCGTGGAAATCAGCCTCTTTAAACTTATCATGTATAGAATAAGATTTTGGAATATTACGATCCAGAAATCAATTTGATTACATTGACAGTTAGAAATCAGGGAAATAATTTGTTGCCACCAACACTAATACTTAAAATCATTTAATTAATTAAGTTTTTATTGGTTAGCTTGTTATCTAGACTTCTGCTGTGACACTGCTTTCATTATCATGGCTCAGTGCTAAGGAATTGTGGGAACTGTAGTTTTGTGAGACATTATCTGTCAGGGACCATTAGTGCTACAACAAACTACAAATCCCAGAATTCCATAGCATTAAACCATAGCATCCAAAGCAGTATCAAAAGACCTTATTTCTGCAGTGCAGATGTAGCCTTAGATGTCAAAACAGGCTGTGGGGTTTACGGAGAATGTCATGAGGGTTATCACAGTTGAGCCTGAGTACTTTTTAAAATTGGCACCTTCAAAAGTGCCCTTTTTGTCATTTTAAAAGTCCTCTCCCTCCAATTTTATATCCATGTGAACTACAAAACCCATAGCATGCTTGCTGCCTGAGAACAGTGGCAGTCGAAAATGCTTGGTAAGTCTAACAAGTGGTTCTAAAGCACATGATCACATCTTACAATACAGCCTCTTCAATTCAGAGTGTCACTCAACTATCTTTTTCCTTTCCTCTCCCACCAACACATGTACTTGACATGCCCTGTTTCTTAAAGAGCAGTCAGTAAGAGGGCATTGCTCCATGGCAAGTACAGTAGTATGGGGATAGCTACAAAGATCAGAATTGAGACAACGTGGTGGTGAGTCTTCATCTTTTTACCCATGTGCCCCCTCATTCAACATATTATTTATTTCATTTTTATGCTGCCTTTTTCCCCTGAGCAGCCCAAGGCTCACAGACAAACCATTTAAAATCTTAGTAAAATTTAAAACAATTAAAAATATTTACACAATATAAAATCGCATACAAATATACAAAAGATTTTTTAAAAAATAAAAAAAGCTAAAACTCACTTGGCTTCATAAAAACCATCCTGCTATGAATTATATATCAAATGCCTGCCAGCATAAAAACATTTTACCTGCCAGCAAAAAACAAGCTGGGAGGGGGCCAGCCTAGCCTCCCATGGAAAGGAGTTTCAGAGGGTGGGAGCAGCCACCGAGAAGGCTCTTTCCCATATCCTCACCAAGCAAGCCTGTGATCTTGGCAGAACTGAAAGAAAGCCTTCTCCTGAAGATCTTAGGGCTCTGGTTAGTTCATATGGGGAGATAATATATGCATAAAATATTTTGTTTGATTAGTGTGCACATTTTCATCCACACATTCATGTATGTTCGTGTCTTAACATTTTATAAAGAAATAGCTCTCCTCCTGCTCCAATTTCCCTTCAGGCACAGGCCCCAAGGGCCCTTCTCACCTATAGTTTAAGAACCACAAGTGTGGAGGCTTGTATGCTGCACTAGGAGACCAGAAGACCCTGCTCAGCCATGGAAAGCCACTGGGTAACCTTGGGCAAGTCACTCTCTCTCACCCTCGGAAGAGGGCAATGGCAAACCCCCTCTCAACAAATCTTGCCAAGAAAACCCCATGATAGCCATAATTTGGAATCACCATGGAAATGACTTGAAGACACACCACGACAACAAAATTCAGACAGTGAATCAAGGGTGGACTACAACTATAAGCAGTTGGAGATCTTCTAAGCTGCTGAATTGTGCTTGAGGTTGCTGGGTGGGTGGTGGTTGATGGGATGTTGAGGGGGGGGCGGGTATGTATATTTATAGTATTATGTTTTATTGCCTTTGTCTCTGACTGTATATGTTTGATGTTTTGGCTTTTGGTGGAAAGGGTGCTATAAATAAATGTTGTTGTTGTTGTTGTTACTAAATGAATGCAGCAAATGTTTAGGAAGAAATGGAAGCATCCCAGGAATTGGTAAAGTCATGACCATTAATGGAGGCTAAAACCCATACTCTGACAGCCTGGTCTTACATGTCTGTGGTGACTCATTTCCAAAACCTCCCTCTCTACCCAACGACACTTAAGCTGGCATAGCCAACCTCTCCCTCTCTATATATGTCACCATGAGACTCACAAGCACAGGTTGGATAGAAATCTCTTGTGCAAAGAGAAACTGCTACACCAACTGTGCAACCACAAAATTGGAGATCTATTCTAGGACGTGCCCCTGGCATTTGGAGTGATCCTTCAATGACAGTAGGGTGAGATGTACTATATATACTCATATATAAGTCTAGAAATTTAGGTTAAAAAATTGACCCAAACCTGAATCGACTGATCCATGGATCAATGCAAGTACTGTACTTTAACTCTTATTTTAAAAAAGGAACCTTCTCCTGGCGAAAGGCAAGAGTATAATCTGTCTTGGAAGCACTGGTTCCACTCTACTGTCTCATCCATGTATCCTTTAGCATGAGCACAAACAGTTACGTCTGCTGGAATTTTGTTCTTTGGCATAGTTTTCTGTTGCTTTGTTATTTACATCCTTTGTTACATGCCCCTGAGTTTTACCCTTCACTTATCTATGGGTCACATCAAAACCCATCATTGTGGCCCCAAAACCTGTCCTCAACTTGTACATGAGGTCGACTTATAGTTGAGTATATATGGTAAGTAAATACATGGGACTTCCTGATCCAGGTTGCTGTCCACATGTGGGGAGGTTAAAGTATACAAAGTAAGAAATATACTGTAGAGACCTAACAATTTTTCTGTTGGATCATGTGGAAAAATGAACTTGCTAGAAGTGGCTGCAACAACCGCATCTCACTTATCTGGGAATAAACATCATTTAATTAAATGAGACTTAGTTCTATGTATATTTCTTTTTTTAAAAAAAAGAAGGAAATAAAAAGGGATGGGAGGACATGGATTTAGCTATCAGTACCTTTTGGTGCCAAGCTCCACTCCCATCACACACCCCATTGTGTAATCCACTGAAGAAAGATGTGTCTGACCAACACAATGGGAAGGAGAGAA
The DNA here is from genome assembly GCF_019175285.1 of Sceloporus undulatus. Taxonomy (NCBI): domain Eukaryota; kingdom Metazoa; phylum Chordata; class Lepidosauria; order Squamata; family Phrynosomatidae; genus Sceloporus; species Sceloporus undulatus. The sequence goes on from NC_056525.1 coordinate 122,216,509, forward strand.
AAAGGAAAGCCAAGAGTAAAGGGAGGGAAGTTAAGGAAAACTTTCCATGGTAGAAGAGTGCAAGAGAGGGAGGTGTGGCAATGCAAGTTTAGGCTAGGGAGAAGAGAGGACAGGGGATGTGACAGCATGGGGCCAGGTGAAAGGAAGAAAGGTAAGATGGGGCAAAGGCAAGTTGACTATGGGCATTGCTGAGGCAATGGGGAAGAGATGGTGGGAGACAAGAGTGGGAGGGAGGCACAGCAAGAGAAAGTGAAGGAAACGGGAGGAGTGGGAGGAGGAGGAGGATGTGTCACACTGATACAAGGAAAGGAAGGCAGGCAGGCAAGCGGGCAGAGAGGCCAAGGCCAGGCAGGGTTGGCATGATGAAGGAAAAGAAGCTGGTGACAACAGAGAGAAGAAACTGCTTTTCACTACTGCATTCCACCCGAGGCAACCACTTCACTCTCCCTAAAGGATAGGCAGGCTCTTAGTAACATTTAACATTTTAAAGATGTTTTGAGAATCCAAAACATGTCTATGACATTAGCTCAGATCAGTTATCCTTAACGCCCATACCTCCATTCCCATAAGTGGGGGAAAACATGCTGACCTGACCCAGGTTGCTATGTCAGATCAGCATGAGTCTTTCTGTTCTGCAGATATGGGTGTAAAACTGAGCAGAGGTACAATATGTACTTTTAGATGCTGCACATCTAAAAGTACATATTGTGTTTATGCTCAGCTTTACGCCCATATCTGTTGGTCACATGAAAGGTTTCTATAGTGTCTAATGCATATCATTTCACTCAGTTCATTTTCCCCCAACTCTTTGGAAAACTGCTTTGTTGGTTGAACTGCTTGGACACTCTGTGCCTAGGGCCCTCTGCAACCCTGCCTGAGAACCATGCCATCTCTAAAATGGATATTGGCAACTATTTTGTTATTGTTGTTCACTTGCTTGAATGACCTGAAAATGCCTTAGCCATACTGGAAGTCTCTAGCTCTGAAAACCTTTCAAGTTCTGAAATAGGTGATAACTCCTGCCCTTTTAAAAAAAAAAATAACTTCATACTTTGTGCTTCAAAGGTCTGGTCCTGATAACTTCCTGTGTTCAGAAATGTGTGTTTTGTCTGACTGCTGTTGCAAATTTAACAGCCAAGGATTATTTCACAATAATCATTGGAATCTCCATTCATGGGAAAGCTACAGTATAGTGGTTGAATATTTGCATCTCCTATTAAAGGCCTAGGAGTCCTATCAGATATAAAGGTGGTAAAAAGTGGTAAGAACATAAAGAATCAGAGGGATACTGACAAGACTAGATAAGAGGTTGATATAAGCAACTTTGAACAGATATAAGCATGTAAGATATGATAAAAGCAGGGGGAAGAATCAATGGCGGGTTATAAACCGCCGCTGCCGTTTGCTCCGTGCGGGAGCCGTAGCAGCCACACCTCGCGGCTCCCGCACGGACTGAAAAAGAAGCTCCAAAATGGAGCTTCTTTAAGCGGCGCCTCTATGACGTTGCGAGGCGCCAGGAGCAGACTCGCGACGTCATAGACGCCGCGACACGTGCGGACGCACAGCGTCCGACACGTAAACATGGCAGCCCCCATATGGAAGGGGCGCCGCCATGTTGTACGTATGGAATACGTACTAGGGTTAGGGGTGTGTGGATGCACCGCCCCTTCCTAACCCTAATACATACTCCATACATATTTTTTGGCGGTTTGTAACCCGCCAATGACAAGAAATTAAGAAGTAATTTCAGTCTGTTCTCTCCCTGTGATGTAATGTTTGTTTGTTTAATTTTTTTGTTGTTGTTGCCATTTTTTAAGTGTCTTGTTTCTCTTACTAATTTTACCATGTTGTTTTATTCGTGGGTTTTGTGCCTTGGTTTTTTTTAAATATATATTTATTGTTTTTGTATTTACTGTTTGATCTATTTTATATTGTGATGGCTTTTAGCTTTTAACAATAAACTTCTATTGATTGAATTTAATTTACATATAGTTGTTTGTGTTAATAAAATATTTATACAAAAAAGGGGGTAAAGAAAACCAATCCAGGGGATCACACACAGTACTCTGAGCACTGGGGCCACATTTGACTCATGGCTCACATATTGTGCATGCCTGCATTACATGTGAAGAATGTGCCTTCTGTTTCCTAACTTTAAAGCAACTTTGAAAATTAGCAAGAGGGGACAAGTCCACCCATCTAGGATGGGACTTGGAGTCACGGTTTTACAGTGCCTTTCTTCTTTCTTCTGAGTTGAGAACCAAGAAGATGATCCCAGCCTGTTGCATTTGTTGGCTGTTGGCCTGTGGACTCCTTCAGGTTTTGGTTCTGTCCCCCACACTATTTAACATGTACATGAGAGGTCATCTGGAGTTTTGGGGTCCAGTGCCACTGGTCTTAAGTAGTGCCTATCATTGGTAATGGATTGGATGAGGATGTACAAACTGAAATCTAATCCAGACAAGACAGAGTTGCTTTGGGTCAGTTGGAAGGCAGATAAGGGAATAGGTATTCAGCCTATGCTGGATGGAATTACACTTCCCTTGAAAACAAATGTCTACAGCTTGAATGTGCTCCTGGATTCAACCCTGAGCCTGGTAGCTCAGGTCTTGGTGGTGGCTATGAGTGCCTTTGCACAGTGAAGACTTGTGCGTTAGTTGTGCCTATTCCTTGAGACATCAGACTTGACCATAGTGACACAAGGTTTAGGAGATTAGCTCACTAGCTTTTATTCCTGCACTATGCATGTGATGTAAATGCACAGGAGCAGATTCTATCACAGAGCTCCATCCCTGGGCAGTACTCATTCCATACCCAACCCAGGCTTCTCCCAGACTTTTAAAAGGTCTGGTCCAAGGCTGGTCCAGCCGGATTATTAACTGGGGCTGGCTACAGAGAGCTCCTCTGGCTGTCAATCCAATTCTGAGCACTATTTGAAGTGCTGGTGATGACCTATAAAGCCCTATATGACTCAGGTCCAGGTTATCTGAAGGAATACATTCTCATATATGAACCTGCTCATGCTTTGAGATCTTCTGGGGAGTCTTTGTTGTATGTTCCATCATCCTCACAGATACAACTGGCAGGAATATGGGAGAGGGTCTTATCAGATTCTGCCCCCAGGCTCTGGAACTCCCTTCCCAGACAGGTTACACTTACTATATTTGTGCAAGAAATTTAAAACCTTTTTATTCCATCAGGCACTTGATTGTTTAGGGTAAACGTGCCTTGTATAATGTGCTAAATTTATTTGTTATTGTTGTTTTCAGTGTTTTCAACTGGTTTTAATTTTATGATAGTTGAACAGCTTTTTAATTTTTGTATGCAATGAATTTTAACAGTGTTTGTTTTAACTGTTTTAAGCTGCCTTGAGTCCCAAAATGGGGGAAGGACTGGATTTAAATATTATTAGGGAGCAATAGGAAAGCATGGTATTGAACAAAGTAATGAAAGTGTATGTTTGTTATTGCTGTGTGCCTCCAGGTCATTTTTAATTTAAGGTGACCCTGAAGTGGAACCTATGATAAGTTTTTCTTGGCAGTTTTCTGCAGAGGGGTTTTGCCATTGCTATCCTGTGAAGCTGAGAGCATGTGGCTTTTCTGCTTGAAAGGGGAGTTAAACCCTGATCTCCAGAGTCATAGTCCAACACTCAAAGCATTATGCCAGACTGGATGTCAAATACATATGTACATTTTGGCCTGTTACAGACTGCCAAAATAAAGCTGCTTCGGGTCTCTTTGGAGGTATGCTATTTAAATGATGCATGGGTCCCAAGAGTCCAGAGGTTGCGCCAAAGCCACACTCCATTCCTGAGCACTGGAGTGCAGCTTTGGTGCAGCTTCCGGATTCTTAGGATGCATGTATCATTTAAACAGCATACCTCCAAAGAGACCCGAAGCAGCTTTATTTTGGCAGTCTGTAACAGGCCACAGAAATATATATTTTACTTTGATGAAATTACCCTAATTACATTTGAAAGAACTTCTCTAAATTGTCTCTTAAAACACTTGCCACCTTGGTCACACTGAAACAGCCTGTTGAGAAAAGCCACCACAATATTTTTATCATTGGGGGATGTTCTTGCAAAAACAAATCAACCCTTTCCCCCCCCCAAAAAAAAAATGTTTAGCATAAAAAACTTATTTTTGTGCAAAACCTCAAAGGCCCATAGAGAGCAGCATACACAATTTTCTGCACAAAATGTTCAGCTTTACACAAAAGCAATTACAGTAGAATTCAAAGACATAGTCATGTTAGTCTGGAAAATTAGTATGCAAAGGAATCTTGCAGCACTTTGAGACTAACTGGGGGGGAAAGCTGGTAGCATGATAAAAATAATTATGTTGCTCAAACCTTTTTTTTTTCTCCAAACAAACTCCCAGTGCAAAAACTTCAAAAATGTACACAAGTTCTGGTAACTTTGGCTAGTGGGGAGAATATTGTTGAAATGATCTATTCTTGTTTGAAAAAGTAAAATATGCAAATATGTATATACTTACACTTACTAATGTAAAATTTGCCCAGAATTCAGATTCAGCCAACCTGCTCTGCTCTGTTTAAAGCTACAGATGTTTCTGTCTTGGGAAAAGACTCTTAATCAAAATAAATTATGCAGATCTGTGTTATTTAGAATAAAAAATTACATAAAATGAGGGACAAGAGGAGTAGATACCAGAAACATTTATTTGGAGCAAGTGAAAGGGCAAACAGTGCAATGCTAGAGCCTTTTGCAAGCACCAGCATGAAGATTTCTTATAACTTGACTCAAGTTGTTAATCAGAATGGAGATTGTGGTCATGAAATCAGAAGAAGACTAAGACTTTGAAGGGCAGTTATGAAGGAACTAGACAAGATTCTCAAGTGCAAAGATATATAACTGACTACTGTTTCCAATTTCCAATTTCTGTATATGATTGTGAAAGCTAGACCGTGAAGCAGACAGGGAAAAAATGATTAATTTCAATTGTAGTGCTGGTGAAGAATCCTGCAGATACCATAGACTGCCAAATAAATGGGTCTTAGATCAATTCAACCCTGAATTTTCCCTAGAAGCCAAGATGACTAAATTGAGACTGTCTTACTTGGAACATATGAGAAGATATGACTCCCTAAGAATACAATACTGCTTGGTAAGGTAGAGGGCAGTAGGAAAAGAGGAACACCTTGTTCCAGATGGATAGATTCAATCAAGGAAGCCACAGCCCTAAGTCTGCAAGACCTGAGCAAGGCAGTTGATGGAAGTGCAATGTGAAGGTATCTCACCCATAGGAACGCTATAGGTCAAAGTTGACTCAATGGAAGTTAACAGCAACAAATTGTGCATCTCTCCATCTTGATCAGTAAATTTGCCACACCACAAAGCTACTGGGGGATCCAAGAACTCTTTAATGAATGCATGTTTGTCACTTGCATATGTGAATGAGTCATCCCAGATATATTGACATAGATGGAACATTCATGTCACCTCAAATATGACGATTATCAGCTGAGTCAGTTTATACAAGTATGCAATCATAAATAATTTTTGCTACAACACACTTCATCCAAGTATGTGAAAGTAAAATATGGTGCCTGACCAGGTGTCATCTCTCCGCGGAGGTGTCATCTAGTGTATTCCACACCGATGCGCGCACACACACACCAATGACACCACTGCTGATCATTCCAACATTTAGGTATGTCACTCAGAAGAGAGAAACATATAGGCTGCCATGGTGCATACAGATCTCAATAAATCTTGATAATGAGGAAGAGAGGCTTTCCTGAGTGCATTCAAAATTCACCCAATGCATGGTCCTACCAAACACCAGGCTGCCTATCCCTATCCCTAGTTTGACAGATAGTGCTACTTACAGGGATATATTTCATATCAAGAACCATTTGGGAACTACTAATTAAGGCAGAGATGTTGAGAAATGTGTGTAGGGAAGTGACATGTGTTAAAGCTACACTGAGGTCATGGGTGCTATTCTGCAAGCCAAGATACAGTTATAGAGGCTGGGCTGCAACAGGCAGAAAGGCTGACTCAGTGGTCAAAACGAGATGAGAAGCCAGTTTATTCCAGGTCCAGCCAATGCAGAGGTGTCATACTACTTACTACCATCCGAACAGGTGATGTTGTACAACTGCTTTCTGTGCCTAAGATGGGCTCCAGGGTTTGCACACTTTATATTCTGGGTGATTTTTAAACACTTCACATGGCTCATTGTTTCGTGCTCCCAGTCCCGCTCCCCCCTGGTGTGCACACACACACACCATTGAATATGATTCCAAACATGAGTGAAAAGATGGATAGGAAAGGATTAAGCACCCCCACTGCTCTTGCATCTGTTTACTCTGTTTTGCTTCCGCTTGGAGCTATTTTTATTATTTTTAAAGCGACTTTTGACTACTAATGGCCCTTAAACCAAAGACCCAGATGGAGTGGGGAATCTGCTATATTCTCCAGTGATCAGCCTAGACCCTCTAAACAGCATGCCCTGTATTGTCTAATCTGACTGACAGGCAACCTGAGATGCCTCCAAGCAGATATGCTGAGTGACTGGACCCAAGGGCTTCTACATGCAGGATTCTTATATGGGCTGCTGAGTTTTCATTGATATGCTTCTCCATATTCATAACACATTATTAGTTTTATAAAATCATTACCAGTAGTTTAATCAAGATGCTTTATGAATCTCACTAATGTCGCAGATGAAAATTAAGCAAAACACATCATCCACTTACAGAATATCAAATCATGAATATTGGTTCGATCAAGCTCTAACAATTATGGATCTGTTTTTCTGGAGCAGATGGAAAAGAGATAAAGAGCAAAAGGTGGCCAAAAAAACAAAGAGTGTAAAACAGCCAAGGTATACAGATCTGCCCTTGCAGAGTAAAGCAATCCAAAAAGCATTCTGACTTCACATAAACATCTCTTCCCCTCCCATCTTTCTCTGAATACCCATTTCTCACAATATTGACAACTATACAACTGACAGCTGCAGGGGAAAAGTTTCATAACTCAGCTGAGTCCTAGTTTTCCAAGGCTTTAATATAATTTGCTTGGCAATTAAAACAGATCTGGCAATCTAGGTTTTCTGATTAATACCCAGGACCCACATGGCTGGAAACCATCATCATCATATAAGATGCAGGGTCATAAAGGATGTACTGCAGAATACAAAATGTATTCATCTAATCATGTCTTCTTGCAATTACTAAATTATTTTACAAGTCTAAAGCATATGTAGCAAATCTGTTTCTGGGGTACTGCAATGCCAAATGGAAGCAGATTCAGTTATATGAGCTCTAAACAGAAATTATGGTGTACCATAAGGCACTGTATTCTGCTTTGGTCAGGCCCCACCTAGAATATTGTGTCCAGTTCTGGGCGCCACAATTCAGAAAGGACATCGAGAAACTGGAGCGTGTCCAAAGGAGGGCGACAAAAATGGTGAAGGGTCTGGAAACCATGCCCTATGAGGAACGACTTAGGGAGCTGGGGATGTTTAGCCTGGAGAAAAGAAGGTTAAGAGGTGATATGATCGCCCTGTTTAAATATTTGAAGGGATGTCATATTGAAGAGGGAGCAAGCTTGTTTTCTGCTGCTCCAGAGAACAGGACCCGGAACAATGGATGCAAGCTACAGGAAAAGAGATTCCACCTGAACATTAGGAGGAACTTCCTGACAGTAAGGGCTGTTCGACAATGGAATGCACTCCCTCGGAGGGTGATAGAGTCTCCTTCCTTGGAGGTCTTTAAACAGAGGCTGGATGGCCATCTGTCAGGGATGCTTTGATTTGGATTTCCTGCATGGCAGGGGGTTGGACTGGATGGCCCTAGTGGTCTCTTCGAACTCTATGATTCTATGATTCTATGATTCTATAGAAATAATGTTTTGCTGTATGAAGCCTAGCTGATCTAAAATCCATTGAACAGAATCAACAGTAACATCCAACCACTTACTCTATATAAGATGCCAAAATGTAGATTGAAAGAGGCAGTTCTTTGCCATCAGGTTTTTCTAAAGGATGCAGCAGGTCCCAGTGTGGGACTTGCAGGAGTGCCAGGCACATTTTTGCATCTATAAAGGAATAGATCAGATATAGCTGAAGATGGTACTAAGTGGCAGAATGAGGCAGGCTGCCTTACACAGCAGATCTCAGGTGCCATGGGTATCATTAGCACATGAAACTATTAGTTTTATAGTTTGTTAGTATTGCATTTTCACTCCTGGGGGTAGGAAGGAGTCTTCTGAGATTTTTTTGCTTCATGTATCAAAATAATTTGGCTGGCTTTGGGTTCTATGCCATATCTAGATGGGGTTTGTACATCCAGTCCCACTAATGCACTCTATGAATACTGAGCTTCAAGAAGAGGAGGGGCTTCTTTATAGAAAAGGCATTGGATATTGATTGGTGTCCCTTATAATCCTAAAGCTGCAGTGCCCACAAGGAACTATGCAACATCTAATCCAAATTTTGGTATGTGTGAAGTATCTCCTGATGCAAACACACATGATTCTCAAAAATTGTCCCATGCATGGAAGACTGACCATGGTAAGTCCACCCTCAAACAAATCACATGCCCCAGGAAAAGCCAACTGGAACAAGCACCAGCTTCATGGGGACTGTGGAGCAGCTGGTCATGCCCATGAAACAAAGATATGCAAATCTAATTATCCAATGCTACAAGATCACAACAAAAACCATGAATGTATCTACACTACACAGTTAGTTCCATCCTATGGAAACCTTTGATTTATATGCTTTATAGTTTGATGAGGTACTTAAAATTCTGTACATAATAACTTATAGTGTAACCACTGTTACAGGCAACCTGAAAGCAGCGGCAACAACAACTGCTACTACTACTGATCATCATCGTCGTCGTCGTCGTCGTCATCATCATCATCATCATCATCCCACTTTTCTCCCAAAATTGAGACTCTAAGCAGCTTGCAATTTAAAAGAACAATACAATTAAAAACATACAAAAATGAGTTATTAAACTGTTACAGTATTAAAACACAGAAAAATGCAATTTTTAAAAGATAAAAAGCACTTAAAAACAGTACAATTAAATAATATAGAACCACCACTACTCACCATGGTCTTTAAAAACTTCCTGTTTCAAAAGCCTGTCTGAATAAAGGTTTTAGCCTGCCAACAGAAGGACAAGGAAAATGCTATTCTGGGCCCTGAATTCTAGAGGCAGCCACCAAGAAGGCCCTCCATGTCACCACCAATAATGTTTGCAATGTGGTGGGACTGAGTAAAGGGCATGTTAGAGTGAAAGGAAGAGAACTGGGACATCCAGGTCTTGTGGCACAGACACCTGAACGCCACTAAGCTGTAGCACTTTCAAGTAACATTCCATGAATCAGGCCACAAATGTGACTAACACTCAAATTTGGATACCTGTTTTATCTTCAGTTATCAGCCACTCCTTCAAGAAACAGCTCAGAAATAGGACCAGCCTTGTGGAATGCACCTGCCAAACTTGGAAGAGTCCTTCTGCAAATGATTTTTTTCTGAATACATGTGAGTTCATGTCTGGGGAGGACAAGTCTGATAACAACACAGTCCTGGGGTAAGGTGCTACCTGATAAAAACATCGATTCCCGGACAGCTGAAGTAACTGGATCTCATGTCCTCCTTTAATTTTGGGAGAAAGGGGGAATGCATGAGATTATTTGTCTCCATTCCTCCTTTATATTTAAAAAAAACAAGTTCTCCTTTTGAGCAGTGAGTGCACCTGCTTAGGAATTGCAAAGGAAGGAATGCCTTCCTGCCATGGCTGCTGCCAAAGCAGCTGGTGATTCCTAAGCTTTCCATTGCCATGTTTTTTTCCTTCTTCCTATCTTACTCCCTACAGCTGAAAAGATGTGCTAGAATAATTCAGAGATGTCAAAACATTCCATTAGTCGTAGCTTTGAGGCCCTCTGCCCAGGGAACTGTCATGGAGCTGCAAGTCAGGCAGAGAAATGAGTGTGGTTTGCTTGAAGGCTGGATGGGGGAAAAGCAAGCACATGAAGGACCAAGGAATATGTGTCAAATCGGAGATGGAGGAAGGCCGCTCTTCTCCCCCCAACCCTCATACCCTCATTCTTAGGCAGCTCACCCACCGGGCAAAAATAACAAGGTCCTGATTGTTTCAGTTCTCTTTCTTTACTTCTGGGGTTTCTGATTCCCTTCGTGTAAAGCTGCCATTACTCTTGTTTGTTTCTTTAAACTATCTCTGTTCTTATGGCTGCCACTGAGCAGTCAAACTGGTGGGACATGCCTTAGTGTGGTAGAAAAAAGGAAGAGTTTAACTTGGGCACACAACTGTTAGAGGCACACAATCAGGATACAGACAAATGTTCACAACCTCACCTATAACATATAACAGATGAAGAGAACTGAGGGCTTGGCTATATGATTTAAATACTCATTTTGTTTGAATACAATGCAATCTCTTCATACACAATTCAGAGGAATTTGGCCAGCGGGGACGGGGAAAACTCCTGAAACAACACAGAAAAAGAAATAGTGATTTTTTTAAAAAAATCAGGATGCACATTATCAAATGTCTGGCTGTCCATATGATTTGCAAACGTCTCTGCATTTCCAGCAGAGGGAAGGTGAATAGATACAAATTTGTGTAAGAAAATAAAGACCATTAAGTGTCAATGCGAATGTACAAACATTATTCAGCAATTTACATAACACACATTTGGAGTAGAACTGGGGACAGTTAGATGTTGTGGGATAATAGTATCTGACATTATAGGTATGTCCCTCTCTCTTAGCATCAATGTTGTTTTTAATTTTTTTTACATAACTTCAGAATAAGATGATAATAAAAACAATTGTGGGGAGGAGGTGGTTAGTAAGTTGCTAAGCCATGGCCAAGCACTTTCTTCTACTGGACAACAAAGCAAAGCCATTGGTTTAAATGACATGGGTCCTGAACATGAGAGGGGGCATATTATGGTTCAGATCCATCAGGATCCATAGGATCTGGTACATGAATATCATACTCTCTAGCTGCCCCGATTTGGAAGGGACAGTCCTGATTGTCCCACTTTTTCAGCCACTTTTAAAATGTTCTATTCTCTCTCTCTTCCACTTTTCTTTTTCATCCTCAGCTTACTTCAATCGCTGCAAACTGTGTTCAGTTTACAAAAGTAATTTGCACATAACCAGCTCAGTCAGAGTTGAGAGTAGGGGTGGAATTTTCCCTTCCCAGGAGAGCCAGGCAAAAGCAAGCTGCTGCAGTCTCCCCCTAGCTTGTGTGTTTTCCCTCATTAAAGGTTTTGCCAACTTGATCACATTGTAGTGCTGCCTGGCTACATGGGTCCCAGTTTCCATCTGTGAAATATTGGAGGATATAGAACAATTCCTGCTTTCAGGAGTTTCCTAATTACTGCTTTCTCCTCTCATTCATCAAGTGGGGAAACAGCAGAAAGGGAGAACTCAAGCATAGAAAAGTTCTACTCCAGCATGGAAAAAAGATATATGGAGGCAGAAACATTGGGGGGGGGGGGTATGGCTTCTGGGGCAGCAATATGTTATAAGCTAGTCCCCCACACACAAAGAGAAAGAGGTCTGCAATCAAGATAATGCTATTGACTGATTAATAGGGTTATTAAGAACTACTGACATAATGCATCTAAATTGCTTTGAACATACTGAAGTGCTATCTAAATAGCATTGCATATACATAATTTCAGATTCTGTACTTAATAGTCATACAGGGAATGGCAGCAGGGATTTTGACAGCACTGTCTATTAGTTTGGTTTATACCCCACTCTTCAGTCACAAAGGCTCTCAGAGCAGTTTACTTTGGTTGGGAGGCACACAACTAACCTTTGCTCTCCCCTCCCATTCATGCTTTTATTACTAGTTTTACTTCCATGCTATGTTAAGGAAGTACACAAAATGGACAAAATCCCTGTTTATTATTATTATTGATACCTTGATTTTTTTAAAAAGGGAACACAGAGCATGCCTTAGTTTTGCATTTGAAACTCCCTAAACTCTTAGTAGCACCTTCATGATGTCAGAAATAATGTAAAGTTTCCTTCTGCTGCCCTGATGCAAAAGACATTATTTGGCTTCCTTTTGTTGCAAAAAAGGGATAACATTTTTCCAAAAGTTATTTTAGCATGACCATCTCTAACCATGTACATGCCCAGCACTATGTGCCAGTCCTATTATATGTTTCCCTTTGAGCAGGCATTGGCATTGAGATTCTGGATTTCAGGGACCAAGGTTTGCCCATAGTAGGACATGCTCCATACTGCTGATAGCCATGTCAGTCTGTAAAATCAGTATGTAGAGAGATCTTGTAGCACCTTTGAGACTAACTGAAAGAAAGAACCTGGCAGCATGAGCTTTCATAGACTTCAGTCTAAATGAATCTGAGGATGCTCATGCTGCCAATTTCTTTCTTTCAGTTAGTCTCAAAGGTGCTACAAGATCTCTCTATATACTGTTAAGTTGTTCTAGGTATTATTAGTGTTTATTAAAAACAAAGGTGTTTCATTTTCCTTTGAATCAGATTATTATTATTATTATTATTATTATTATTATTTGGTAAGGCTCTCAGAGCGGCTTACCAAATTTTTAATTAGACAGTTCCCTGCCCTCAGGTTTACAATCTAAAAAGACATAACACAAAAGGAGAAGGGAATGACAGTAGAGAAGGGGGTCAGGGCCATGACAGATAGATTGGAAAGAGGGGCCTTCATCTTTCTCTGGCTAGGCCTGATGGAGCTGGCCCTCTCTCCCTCTGAGGCCAGATGATGGTGGATGCACTGAAGGGAGAGCCTTCTCTTTATTTTGTCCATAATAATATACATTAACTTCTTTCATTTATCCCTCTCTCTTTCTCAAAGGTAAGCCTTCCAAATGTTTGTTGTCATCAACCATGTTCCCTTACTGTTGGCTATGCTGGCTAGGGCTACTGTGAGTTGCAGTTCATCATCTGGAATGATGCATTTTGTCCTCCCCATATTCATGAACAGACACAATGGCTCATGCAGAGTAACTTCACCATGGTGCAGAGTGTCTGGATTTGTCACTTGAATGAGAGCACAGGGGCCTTGGAAAGCAGAGTTGTGTGGCTAATTGCCAGAGTAAGTCATCTTCCCAGCAGCGAGGAACAGCATGATTGTAAAAGAGAGGCCAGCCCTCATACTGGCTGCCCCTCAGCCTGCAACTCCAATCCCACCACAACTTAGCCAAGAGCAACTAGATGTTCAAGAAGCACAGCATCAAGTCAACACCATCTCCTCTCCTCTCCCCACCCCAACTTTCCTTGTACGACTGGGTTGCTTGAAATCAACACAGAAAGCAAAGTATGGAGCAAGATACACCGTGAATTCTTCCCTGTGTAAAAGCCAACTATGCCCAGTTCCAGAAAGTGGAGAGCCTTCAGCTTTGCAGGAGAGGAGAACAGAGTGCCCCAGCCACCATCTGACTGTCACCATCTGTCATGGAGGGTGTGTGTTAAAAAGAGCACTCAATAACATTTCAAGAAGCAGACACTTGCAGAAGGAAGGCAAGTGCAAATGCAAATTTCTTGCCTACTGAAACAGTTGGAGAAACAAACTGAAATGGGAGAGGGGAAGAAGTTTATCGCTGGATTAGCAAGATGACTTTTGTCAGGCACAGGACTATTCCTCCCATGGCTCTTCTTGCTACAATTTAGTAGAATAAAATCAAGTTCAGAACTGGGGAAGCCTATGCATATATAACTTCTCCAACCATGGCACCATGCTGTTTAGGATGGTGAAATCTGAAACAAAGTGTGGTGAATTTGTGAAAACAAAACCTCAAAATCAGATTGGGCAACAGACTAGCACAGAAGATTATGTACAAGCAAGTAGAAAAAGAATTAATTTTACGTGGAACACATGGCTTGGATTAATTTGGCTCAGAAATGTGAACAATATGAAGAGTGCGAACAAGAAATCTCTCTTTCTCTTTGTCAATGCTAGAACTCCAAGTCATCCCATGAATGTGATTGACAGGCAGACTCTGGAGAAAAACGGAAGTGTTTACTCATGCAATGCATAATTTGATTATGGGAGTCATTGCCAGAAAATGTGATAATGGCCACCAGTACGGAGAACTTTAAAATGAAGATGAGGCATATATTTGTTTGATTAGTCCATGATATTGAAAGTAACATATTTGGAAACTGTGACCTCAGAATAGAAGCTGAGGACAAACAGCAGCAGCAAGAGAACAATCTCTCCATCATGTTCTGCTCATGAGCTTCCGAGCACCAGCGGCATATATCCTATCAACCATAGAGGTATGGAAGAGGTCTAGCATGACAATTTTACTCAGTGCACTCTTGGATTAAAACAAATGGACAAGAGTTGCTTGGCTGCCAGCTGACCAAAATAAATAACCATCACTATTGTTGCATCCTAATACAAAAGTATTTTAAAAGTATCCTAATTTGAAGAAATCAGCAAGTGACATTTTTATAGCATAAAAGTAAGCATTGTGACCTGCTAATGTCTGCAGATCAAGCTGCCATTGGCCATTACTCCAGAGGTCAGATGACACCACCACCACCAAAGAAGAAGCATGAGGTTGCATTGGATTTGAGTGCCCATTCAGCCATGAGATAAAGTAAGAATGACTGTTTGTTTGTTTCATTTCCATGCTGCTTTCTCCAGAGTGGTAACCAAGGTAGCTTCCAGAGAGAGTCAATTTAAAAACACTCACAACAAAAAATTAAAAGCAATTAAAATCACTATGTAAAACAGTAACAAATCATTTAAAAGACCTACAGAAGTTATAAAAGATCAAGAAAACATCCCAGTAAGAAACTCCCCTGCTTACACATTAAAAGCTTGCTTAAACAATAAGTTCTTTGTCAGCCAGCAAAAGAAAACCAGGGGGAGAGCCAGCCTAACCTTCTGTAGGAAGCAAATTCCAGAGTAGGAGCAGCCACTGAGAAGGCTCTCTCTGTGTCACTAAGCAAGCCTGTGATGGTGACAGGACCGAGAGAAAGCCTTCCTCTATGAATCTTAGAACTCTGGCAGGTTTCTATGGGAAAATTTGGTCTTTCAGATAGTCTGGACCTCATAATCATTTGTGAATTATGTTATGGTGATGGCATTTACTGTGTTAGAGTGTTCACAGTACACTCGTCCATCTACATTCACTGGGGTTAGGGGCACAGGACCTCTGTAAATGTGGGAAAACTGTAAATAACAAAAACACTGTTTTTTACCTGAGAGAATGACTCTCTAAGAATCTCTAGACTCTCCAGTGCAACTCTGTGGTCAACATCTGCCACATATTGACCACAGAATTGTGCTGGAGGAGCTACAAATGCCTAGTGTATTCTCTCTAGGAATCTCTAGGTCTTTCAGTGCGACTTTTGGTTAAAGTTGACCACAGAGTTTCGCTGGAGGACCTAGATATTCCTAGGAAGAATATATTAATAAAATCCATGAATAATCAAATCTGCAAAGGTCAAAGCCACAAATGTGGAGGAACAAGTGTACTTCAAAGAAATCTCATTAATTCTTACAACTTTTTAAACTGGGTCAATGTTGCAAGAGGTGGTGGAAGCAGGAGAGAATGTGACTTGCTTAAGGACACCTAATAAGTTCATTGCTAAACTGTGATATGAACAACCTTCTTTCCCAGCCATTACATTGCCATTAGCTGTTCCTTCACTGTATTAGCCCAGTTTTCCTACCCTGTTTATTTGTGTGTTTTGGTTCTTTTCAAAAACAAAAACTAGTGGTGATCAACACCAGACATTGGCAGAGTCTCCCTGAGGCCTGTGGCCATTGCCTGGGCTGAATTAGAAAAGTCTTCCATCTGGAAGTGTCCTCAAGGATCTGTTCTTCCCACATGCCCTGGCAAATACTTTAGAGATCTCATGCCAAGAAAGAATCTTTTCGAACTGAACCAAAATTCATATGCAAACATTGCTGAGTCTCAGGCACAAATGATCATTTGCCAACCATGACTTCTGTTCAAGAAATACAAATTGGCAGAATAAAAGTATTTCCACTGGAGGCTTGATCAGCACAAAGTACTATGCAATATTACCTGGTAATCATGTTTTTCAGTGCAATCCTAGGCACAGATACTCAATGGGCCTTACATGTGAATAGACATGTCTAGGATTGCATTGTAAAACAATAAATAGGAATTACTTTTTTAAAACCACGCAAATTTATATTGCTTGTCTTGAGACATTCTGGTGGTGATTTTGGCCTTTAAAATAAGGGGAGGGGAACACATGAGATGAAGAGACCTAGACAGAACTTCAGAAGACAGAGTACCTGTAGATACGGAGAGATTTTGCTAACTAGCTCCAAACTTTCTTGACTATTAGCCCCGCTCTTTGAAGCTTATGGGAGCTCAACAGTATCTGGGATACCAGATATCAGTGGCAAAGAGAGTAGGGGCTGGGGGCAGCTTTTCTTCTGGTTGAAGGTTTTCAACCTCCAGCCAGCATAGTTCAGCAAAACATGTGGACATTTTAGTACAACAACTGGTTTTTCAGAGGCATGAACTGAAAAACCAGATGTTGTACTGATGTCCTCTGTTTTTGCAGAACCATGCAGACTGGAGGATTCTGGGAACTGTAGTCAAAAGAAGAAGTAGTGTAGTCATACAGTAGAGCTATGCTTCTTCCTTTCACTTCTTCTGCATAGCTGTTCAGTTTTTAGAGAAACCCTGTCCAAACCTGAAATCTAGCAACTCATCTGACTCCAGCATGACCCTTAACAGCAAGTCTATGGCATGTCACCTAGCATATACACTGACTCTTCATTTATCATTCAACTTCTTTTCTTTGTCACATGTAATAACAAAACAAAAGGCTTATCACAGTCCAGGCAGCGAACATCACATCTAGCCTTATCATGACATTTAAGCACAATGGAAGCACTTAGCCTGACAGCCAGCATCAGGAGGCTCCAACATTATTTCTTACAGTGAAGTCCACTATTGTATAGTGAACTATGGGTAGCACATCTCAGCCAACTATAGCCTGTTTCCTAAATGTTAAACCAAGGCTCTTGCTTTAAGCAGGAATGGGTAAGGGCTCTGAAAGGAAAAGGAAGATGAGCTTTTTTAAAAAATATATACTCTTCAGCTGTCACTAAAAAGTCATCAGTGTCGCACTGAGTGAGTGAATCATACCTATGTATGAAAAGTCTCTGAGTCACTGTACTGAATTTTGTGGGTGGGTTGTATTGACTTAATCATGGAGTTTGGGGTGGGGGCAGATCTTAATATCCATGCAAAGAATTCTGTTTGCATTGCACAAATATTGATGCCCTTCCACTGGACAATATTCCAGTTTAGGTCCTAAGCTCTATGTTTTTCACCAAGCCCTACTTTCTTTCAGTACAAAGCACTGCTGGGGTCATAGGGTGGCAAGTGGAAGGATGCTAGGACTGTGATTCAGATTTCCTCCTATTCTTGCTAACTCTTGGAGTGATCCACATGCACATCCAGAGATGTGCTTTCCTTTCTATCACTACAAATTGCTCTCTAAATTGCCTAACACCTACCAACATGTATACACTGTTTTATTTTTCTTTGTTTCATAATACAGCTAAAATATCTAGCATTATTTACAGCAACAAAATTATCAATACTGTAGTGTAATGTTCCCAGACTAATGAAGGTTCAGAGCACGAACATGGTGTAGTGGGCAGAGTTGGACTAGAGGCATAGCCCTTAGAATTTAGAGTTTGGTGAGGTATTCTGCCTGGTCTGTCAGAAAATTTTGATGGCTCATCAAACTACAAATACCAGGATTCTGTGGGATAGAGACATGACAGTTAAAGTGGTGTCAGTCTGCTTTAATTCTGTAGTGTGGCTACACCCAGAGACCAGGTTTGAATCAGCCATGGAAATTCACTGGGTAATCTTGGGAAAAGTCATACTCTCTCAACCTAGGAGGAAGACAATGGCAAACCCTTTCTGGAAAAATCTTACTCATAAACCATTTGAAACAGGGTCTTCAGACATCAGAGTTGACTTGAAGACACAAAACAGCAACAAATGAACTTGCATACATTTTATTGATTCATACACTTTGATATGCTTGCTGGATAATGGCTTTATAGCATTCTCAGTACAGCAAATGGCTAAGCTGTAATTTGTACTTTCTTATCCGAGTAAACAATAAATAATCTCCATTTTTAAATGCAATGATTATCCTGTGCACTTTCTGCTCATAATCTAATAATATTAGCTTGACTATACAATAATGGCTTGGTTCCAGGCTATCAGAAGGCTGTATTTTACTTTATTGCCAGCCTGACTTTTTAAGATCTTTGGTGGAAGGCTTTCTTTTTGTCCCACCATCATCACAGGTGCATTGGGTGAGGACACAGAATTCCCATTGGCTGGTTCTAAATTGTGGAACATCTTGCCAAGGGATGTTTGGTTGGTCATCTCTCTGCTCTCCGCAAAGACCTTTTTATTTAGACAGCCATTTGACTCCTGACTTCCTGTGAGAGAAGGATGTTTTTACCCTTTCAACTAGAGTAGACCCTTGTTATATGCTGGGGTTTGGTTCCAAGATCCCCCATGTATAACAAAATCCGTGGATGCTCAAGTCCCATTAAAAATAATGATATAGCAAAATGGTGTCCCTTATAAAAAATGGAAAATCAAGGTTTGATATTTGAAATTTATACTTTTTTGGAACATTTTCAAACCATGGATGCTTGAATCAGTGTATTAAAAAATCCGTGTATAAGAAGGGCCAACTGTATGTTCTAATAGGTACTTAAGCTTTTATTTTAATATTTTAAAAACTTTTATACAGAATAGGTTTTAGAAGTACTTTATTTTAATTTGCTATAAGCCGCCTTGGGTGGCCTACTGGGAAAAAGATGGGATATAAGTTCATTAATTAGTTAATTAATTAACAAGCCATGCCCCAAAACTCTGAAAGGCCACTCACTCCATGAGGGGGGATTAATGTATTTCCATTTGATATAATAACTAAATCTCCTGCTGTTCATAAATGAACCATCTTTTTGATGTCTTCAAAAAGACAGGGTTTTGGCCTAACAAAACAATATTCCTACTGGATTCATCAGGAATATATATCATCTTTTTTTTTAAATGGCTTATACATTTGGTATTTCTCACTTGGACTATATTGCTTCATTCTCAGTGGTAGTAAATGGTAGTAAATACCATTAAATACAATTTTGTAAAAGCTTTTAGAAATATTCAGACAGAAAGTGTATTTGGTACATGTTCTGAAATCTAATCCGCAAAGGGAACTTGTATTGTAGCACCTTTGAGACTTTGCAAAAGAAGTTGTAAATAAGCTTTTGTAGCTTTTGGTCTGCTTCTTCGGATGCACAGAGTGAATTTGTGCCTAGGCCCTATTTAAGACCAACATGGCTATGTCCCTGAATTCTATCACTCTGAAATCCACTTTCACATCTCTGGAAACACCTTATTTATTAAGCCCTGTTCCCCCATTCCATTTGCTATGTATTCATAAAGATCTCCATTTTACAAATTATATTATAAAACCGGGTTCCCCCCCCCCCTTCATATACATTAGAGATCATTTAAAATTCTGTATGATCCCTGAGTGGGCTGTGTTTCCTCGGCAATTTATGGATTAAACACTTTACTTATCTGTACTGGAACAGGCTGTGTTGAGGTTGCTTCATTTCTTCAAAGTATTTTCATATACGTTCTCCATTCAAATACTTTTTTTTTGTCCTAATTCAACCAGCCTTACAGCCTCCCCCCCCCTTCAAGTAATGAGTTATTCTCAGGTACTTCATTATAATATCTGACAGTTAAGCGAGACAGTCTTGCATTATATATATTTTTAAACTTGTTCGGTTACAGGTTGAGTCTCCCTTTTCCAAACTGCTTGGGACCAGAAGTGTTTTGGATTTCAGGTTTTGTTTTGCTTTGCTTTTTAGATTTTGGAATACCTGTATTTGCATATATAGGCATAATGAGATATGCTGGAGATGGGTCCCAAGTCTAAACACAAAATTCATTTATGATTCATATATACCTTAAACACATAGCCTGAAGATAATGTTATTCAATATTTTTAATAATTTTGTGCGTGAAACAAAGTTTGTGTACAATTATTCATCAGAAACCAAGTGTCACTATCTCAGCAACAATACAAGAAGTTGTGGTTTTTATAATAGTTTGGATTTTGGAATTCTGTATAAGGGAGGCTCAACTTGTATTAAATAAAACCTGATTCAAGGATTTGATTTGATAACATCTTAATCAAATTTCGTGCAATACCAATGAATGTTTTTGATATATGCCAAAAGATTGCATTGTCCCAGAATGAACATTTTTTTCAGATCTAAATCAAAATCTAAGATGGGACAAATTGATTATACTGTGTTCCTCTTTCCATACAAGAAAAAGCTTTCTTTCGAGTCTGGAAAGAATGACAAGAATTTTTAGTGGAAATTGTAATCACATTTTATTTCCCGTATAGATGTTAATATCAGTTTTGTCAGTTATAATTGACGTGAGCTTATGTGAGGGGATGCTCAAAAATCAATATAAAATCTTCGGTAAAACACTTGTTTTTATAACTGATATTTTCCCACCCCAAGAGGCCTTCATTTGAAATCACTCTTCTAAGTCTTTTCCCTCACACTTCTTGCATTTTATATTTATAATTAAAATCAAGTACCACCAGATTTTAGGTTTAACCAGGTCGCTAGACACCTCAGTGTGTTTATCCAGATTACGTATATGTATACACACTTATCCTGAGTACATATATATATACAATACCAAATCCATATATCTGCCCTAAACAGTATCAGGAAGAAAAGTGCCCCCTTCCCCGGCAGGTCATGTACTCTTGCTCTCTCCCCTCCACTGGAGACCTGTGGCTGCTTAAAGAAAGCACACTTTCCCCACAGTATCTTAAGTGATGTGTGTACACTAGATGAAATTATCAAAATCATTAGGACTTCAGAATGAAAGAGCTGATAAGAAATATTTGAAAGAGAATTAATATTATATTCCACATGTGGGACAAAGCTCCTTCCTACATTCACTTTGTTTTTGTCTTTCCAAATATTTTGTCATATTATTCCTCCCCGACATGTTGCTACCACATGTGCTATCAAAATTTTAACCGATTTCAAATTTCAGATGTATTCATATTTCATCTTGCTATCCCCCATGTGCTGTTCTTTCTGCCACCCAGAACAGGCCAGCCTTCCAAAACCTGGGAATCTCCATAACTACATTCTGGATGAGAATGATGAGAGCTGTAGTCCCATTCATGTTGGGGGAAGCTAGAATAGACAATACTGGATGGAAGAGACCAATATTTTACTACCATAGACAATAGCTTCATACATCTAAATATATACCTATTGTTGCTAAAGTCACTTGCTCTTAGGCAAGAGCACACAGTGAAATGAAATGGAATGGGTTTCATAGAACCTCACAGGGACGAGACTTTAGCTTGTGATTCTTTGCAGAGCAAGAATACCAGCTTCTTAGGGTATACCTTAGCCCTTGTAAGCCGCCTTCATCATCTTTTTGGAAAGGCGGGGTAAAAATAAAAATTATTATTATTATTATAGCAGATATACCATAATAGCACACTCAGAGACAGAGAACCCAGAGAAAGTAATCTAGAATTCTACACTGAAATTGGGTTTTCATGATTTGTTCCTTCTGCAACATTTAAAAAGGAAAGAGAAAAAAGCTGCAGAATATTTACATATATTTTAAAAATTCTTACTCCTTATTTTCCTAGGAAATGGAATGGAGTCCCAGAAGAAAACAGGCAAACAACATACTCAATGACTCACTCAATATGGTATCTTTGTGGACACTCCATCAAGTCTGTACCACTCAGCCAGTAACATAGGCAGAAATTGGTCAGTTGCAAAAGCAGGGAGTAAAGAGGGTGTTCTGTTTAATATGTGAAAAAGCTCAGTGGTTTAGAAAATCCAGAAAGATCTTCTACCTTCTGGAACAATTTCTATTGGATTATCTACTTGTATATGCTGCAGAGGTTTCTGGGGAACCACTGGCGCCATTTGCTTATTTTTAGAATTAATAAACCATTTCATATTAGAGATTCTGGAGCACTGTACCAAAACAGCCACATAAAAATAAGTTAAAATGAATTCATTGCTAAAATTCATACATTAATTTTTGAATAAACTAGAGGGAGATAGATAAATAATGTAAAATAACCCGAGCCAGATATGCTGGAAGCTTTTGCTTTGCTAATTGTTTAGTTTTTATATGTTTTTGTGTTGGTTTATTTTAGTTTTTAGTTAGCTTTGTTTGTTGTTAATTAAGCTTGTCGTTGGTTTTTGTATGTTTCCTTTTACATTTTTTTTAGATACGGGAAATTCGTACGTATCATGGGCCCTTGGTACCTGGCTGGGGTTTGGTTCCAGGACACACACACACCCACCCCCCGTGGATACCAAAATCTGTGGATGTTCAAGTCCAATTAAATACAATGCAGTAATTGATGGTATCCCTTACACAAAATGGCAAAATCAACATTTGCTTTTTTAGAATATATATATTTTTGAATATTTTCAAGCCATGGATAAAGAATCCATGGATATGAAGGGTTAACCCTATTGTGTATGTTTTGTTGTTTAATAAAGTATTATTAAAAATAAATTCATTGTTAAAACTGCATCTGGAATTTATGTCAGAAAATGATTATTTGAAGAAGAAAGTTCAGGAAACATCAAAAGCGAGGGACGGGATGCCTAACCGCAGTTGGAGGAGCATTCTGTAGGTGCTTATGTTGGACCTGCAACTCAGCCCAGAACTCTTAGAATTGTAAACAGCATCAGTGCCATCTGAAGGTTCTCAAGAACCTACATTTGTTACAAATGTTAGCCAAGTTCTTTGGGGAAAGAGAACAGACACTAATACAGTGGTACCTCGGGATACGAATTACCCAGCTTACGAATTTTTCGGGATACGAAAAAATCCCATAGGGATTTATTGTTTCGGCTTACGAAGGTTTTTTCGGGTTACGAAAAAACCCCGGCGCTGTTTTAAATGGAGCCGCGGCAGAGCCGCGGCTTTTTCTCCATTAGCGCCTATGGCAATTCGGGTTACGAAGGTTTTTCGGGTTACGAAATTAGCCGCGGAACGAATTAATTTCGTAACCCAAGGTACCACTGTATAGTTTGAGGTTGTAGCATGAGAACTGCCTGATGTGAACATCCCTAGGAAGCAAAGCCACAAAGTAAATTGTCTGTGAAACTTTTGGCTCTGCAAACAGAGAGCATTTGTTTGTGCCAGGAAAGACGTGAAGCAGGGTGGGTAGGAGAAGCTCTACTAGCCACTGGAGGGAGCATTAGACTGGGTACTAGCCCTGAAGCTGTATCTGGCATCTGATGCAGAGTTCAGGTAAAAGGTGCCCTGGCAGGCTGTATCTGGAGCTATTCAGCAACAACCACACAGATGTTTCCAGCAGGAGGTGGATAAAGGACGTTTCTTCAGACAATGCTGCTGCACAATATAGGGGTATTTGTTAAGAAACAGTATAATTACTCCTAGATTACAAACTGCAATTTCACATCTCATTGAACAGCACGATGCCATCTAGCACATACTGGAACAATGACTGGTTACTAGCAAAGTAGTACCTTCAAGTAGAGTAACACCATGGCCATTGGCAGTTTTTACAGAAGTCTGTTTTCCAAACTTGCTCCCGCTTTCAGTTCATACACTGAGGTGAGGTGTATGTGTGTGAGAATGGATTAATTTTGAAATATTTGTTAACTGTGGCCAGCTACAACTTTAATATCTTTTCAATTGGTTGTACTGGGGGGAAATGAACTCTTGTAAGCAATTACCTACAATTACCATGCAGTTGCTAGGATTCTTGCAAAGAATACTAGATGACCCTCCAAGGCGTGTCTTGTGTTCTAAGCAAGAGTGCATTTTCAGGATTACTGAATCTCGTTACACATTAACTATTAAAAGACCATGGATATGAACTCATATTTTAAAACACATCAGTGGAACACCATGTGGAATTCTAGTTATCAATCGGTCAATCTTAGAACATACATATTAGCCCAACCACACTAGCCAAAAGCCTCCTCTCATACATTAAGATAAGATCTATCATACCAAGGGTATATGTGCAGGTTTTGTAGATATTATCACGCATAGAACATTGAGAGATTGGTAATACCCATGTAAATATAAGAAACTAAGGCTGAGGAAAAGTGATGGGCAGCAAGCAACATAGCAAATTATTAGGCTAAGTAAAATTGGAACCCATGTCCAGCAGCTCCTAAATTCTGTCAACTGAACTGCAATTTGAAATGTGGACAGCTTGTGTTACACAGCAAATTATAGAATACCGCATCTAGCACAAGCCTAGTTTTCACTGAGAAAGTAAACAACTGTCTTGATGCAAGTGATCATACAGTGCTGCTCCATACACTGCCCTTCTCCCCAGACCTCCACATCAGTTTTCATGGAAAAGATTCTAGATTCGCATTGGTTTTTTGTATTATTATTACATTATTTTAACATACACCTACGATATAAATTAGACCATTGAACAGTGGTTGAGAACCTCTGGCTCAACTTGTAGGGGACCTACATCCCATCTACAAACGTCTTCTGCTCTTCTCTCCACCCAATGATAAGAAAGTATTTAATGGTGTTTTAACTCTAAATCACATGCACATAACCAAGTAGTGGGTTGTAGGCAGGAACGTTGATTCACTGTGGCTTATTTCTGAACAGACATGCATAAATTTAACTGCATGCTTGGTAGAAGGAAATCCAAATGGGTAAGAATTACATCTGGAAACATATTCTCCTTTTGGCCCCCACCTATTCTTTCCTTGACCTCTCCCACTGTTGAAACACAGCCTTGATGCCTTCCCAAATTGGACGTTGGTCCCTAGCCTAAAAACAATTTTATGACACACTCATATAATCTATATTTGTAAAACCATGTTGTGAGTAGTCCCTTTAAACAAGAGTTGGATGAGCAGATGTCCTCCTTTTCCATGGCATGTCCTACATTTCAATCTTCTCTCCAGGAACAATTCCAGAATGTCCTCCATTTTGAGCATGACTAAGAAGCCCATTGAATAACATCATGTTTGCTGTTCCCCTTGGGAAAATGTGTCTAGTTGGCAGCCTGTCATTACTGCAGATAGGGGGATAGGATGGATCCTTCTCATGTTCTTTTTTCCTAGGAGCAGCAGCAGACAGGACTTGCTCCCAGAGATCAGGGTGCATTTGTTTCTTAGAGGGGGGAAATGACAGCAAACACGTTAGGCAAGGGGATGCTTCAGGGCACAATGCAAATGTTGAAATGATTTTCCCCTTAATTTCAGCACAATTGACAAATGAAAGGAATAATTTAAATGTAGACTCAGACAAGGGTTTGTTGCTAGTCAAGTACAGTTTAAGCATTTGTCTTGCTCAGAGTTTTACAAGTATATTGCAAGCCAATAAGCCATTGTAACAAAAATAAACTCAGCAAAAAATTATTGTTGAGTACATAATAAAATATAGTATATATGTTATATAGTTGCAAATAAAATATATGAAATTTATATTTATATTATAAACCAGAATTATATGAAAGTTGTGGTTCTGTTTCAGGAAATTAGACTACCTAGACTAGTGGCTCCCAAGCCTTGATGCTCCAGATCTTTTGAACTTCACCTCCTAGAATCCCTTACCATGGTGGGCCATACTGATGGGGCTTTTGGAAACTAAAGTCAAAAATGTGAGATGGGCCACAGTTTTGGAATCCCAATGTAGACTATCAAGCGTGTGAGCAAGAAGGGTTCATCTTAGGGGAATGACATATTCTAGGAACACTCCTCAGAAGTGAGAGGGATTTACTGTATAGAGTTTTCACACACAGCGTTCAAGCCCCTGTCTTGCCCTGTTTGTGCATTTGTGAACCTGGTCAACATGGAATGGAAAGTGTACAAGAGTGCCCTTTTTAAAATTACAGCCAACACTGACGATGAACAAATATGGGACACTGAAAATAAAGGGGAAAAAACTACTCTTAGGTGCAGTTTTCCAAGCAGCTGCAACAACAGTTATACAGCCCTGACCCTTTCTTTGTGGTTCCCATGCCTACCTAGATACACCCACACACACGCAGCTGAAAACTCATACCACAAATAAAAAAGGTTGACCTACCCCCCAAAATAACGCAGAATAAGGTTGATCAATGCTCCAGCAGGCCTTCAAAAATGGTATAAGATTTTGAAAATACCCAAGCAAAAATAAAATAATTTCTCCACACACATAAATTCCCAAACCCCAGCATTCACAACAGAAGGTTACTGTTCATTATGACTTCTAGATGATTTTCAAATGAAAATGGGCCAGCATAGTCCATTACAGGTGCTGGGAGTGGGGGGTTGGCCACTGCCACAGTCGCACATTTCAAGTTATGAGAAAGTACTCTTCCATTCAGCACAGGTCTTAGTATTTCTCCATAATGCTGAAATCCCACCGCTCTGCCCCTCCATATTTCTTCTTGTTGTGTGCCTTCAAGTAATTTCCAACTCATGGCAACTCTATGGCACACTTGCCCTGAGATTTTTTTGGCAAGATTTGTTCAGAGGGGGTTGCCAGTGCCTTCCTCTAAGGCTGAGATATTGCGACGGGGGTGGGGGGTGGGGGGTGGGAAGCCTATTCATCTCTAATTTATTGACCAAAATAAACCCACAACCCCAAATTTGGCAAATTAAGTCCAAAGGAACTGATACAAACTGCAACCTAATTCAAACTTATGTGGGAATAAGCCTCAGGGAGTTACGCTGAAAATTACTTCCAAGGAGACATAATAGGATTGGTTAACAGATCATTATTTTGTATTATTGCATTGTTTTCAACATATACAATTTATTTCAGCTGTTGCTGTATTTAACCGGTGGAGTTACTTTAGCACAGAGTCCAAAAACATCTTCACTATACCTCAACAGCCAAATAGTCTGCATTTCTCACATTATGAGAACTTGTGTGACCAAAGTTACTTCAGTGAAGAAATCTATTCAACATGGATCTCCATATTCCAATGTCAAGAGAAAGAAGGAGAACTAGATACTACATTTGGGACAAGAGAACAAGGAAAAGGAAGCATCATTTTTATCCTTGAAACACACTGTTTTGCAATGGAAGGGACGGTAGGAAGTGTCAATGAACTGAAATAAATAACTTAGAGCTACAGTCTTGGGACAAGTTACTCATCACATCCCAATCAACATTTCTCAAAAGGGACCTCAAGATTGTTCCTTCCATTAGCTTTGAATAGACAAATAGGAAGAGAAAAAGAATCAGCTAAAAAGAAAGGCCTAGGTAGTTTTAATGTGTTGATAAAGGCCCTTATCAGATGATCTGTGAACTGGGGGTTGCGCACTGGGTGGTTCGAATTCGCTTATTTCGCAAAGTACCATCATACCAGCATTCGAAGGCCCAATCCGCACTCACGTGAATGCGTGAGCTGCCGAACTGAATGCGTACTGGCTCCTCTTTTGGAGCGTGTTGGCCAGTGCGCTGATAAGGGGATTGGCGATATCCGGTTTTTTCTCGTTCGATCTCAGTGCGAATGGGTCTGGTATGAATCCCAGTCCTGAACTCCGTCGCAAGACCCCCAGATTCCAATTTTTACTTCTGGTGGGTCTTTCCTCTTGCCCGTTCCAGGGAAGCGGGGGGGCGGTTCCAGCGGCCCCTCCTCCTCCTCCCGGCTTGAGAGGCATCCCTGGCTGCATCCCAGGCAGGGAAGAGGCGCGGGGGCCGCTGGAATCGCAGTTCCAGCAGCCTCCTCCTCCCCTCCCGGCTTGGGAGTCAGCCTAGGCTGCCTCTCAAGCCGGAGAGGAGGAGGAGGCGCTGGAACGGTGGGATCGCCGCGATTCTACGGCCCGCGCCTGTTCCCTGCCTGTGAGGCAGCCCAGGCTGGATCCAACCGGGAGGAGAGGAGGAAGCCGCTGGAATCACGGCGACCCCAAGAAGGCCATCCAGTCCAACCTCCTTCTGCCATGCAGGAACTCTTAATCAAAGCATCCCCATTACTTAGATGGCCATCCAGCCTCTTTGACAGCTGCTGGAACTCCCCCCCTCCCCCCCAGAATACACACACACACACACACAGAACCGGGCATTGCTAATTTGTTGCAAGGGAAGGTCATGGTTATGTTAAAACCAAGCAGGAATGTAGAGAGGAAACAGTAACGGGCAGTTGTATCGCGATTGTTATGTGCATGAGCGGCTCCCAGCGTTTACCGGGCTGTCATGATGGGACCTCCCCTTTCACCCCGGAAGCGTTTAAGGTCGCAACCCATGCAGGGCACCACGAGCAGTGCGAGGCGGCCGATACGAATCGGCCAATCCTCATGTTGAGCACCGGGTGTGACAAAACATTCTGCACTGAATGCACTCGCGCGAATGCGGATTGGCCAATTTGAATCCTGCCAATGCGGAAGGACTCCCAGGTATGACAGTACATTGCGTATGACGCGAATTCAATCGCCCAGTGCAGAAGAGTCCACAGTTCCACACTCATCTGATAAGGGCCAATGTCATTACAGATAGGGAATACTCCTGGGTCAAAGCAAACTAATGTGGTTAGGTTCTGACATGAGTCCCAAAACTGAAGAGAGGCAAAACAGCTTTAAAAAGGAAAGGAAGTCTAGCTGATGTCTAGTAGGCTCTTACGTCAGCAGATTCCAGACAGGTATCCATGTTCATCAACTGCCATCAGAAATTTTGCCTGTCTTCCAAAAGACAGTCATAGTTCATTTATGATTCCATAAGAACCTGAGGCTGACAGCCTCCTTTGTAAGATTTTCTTTGTGGTCACCTTAGCAAGTATATCTGTGTGTGTGTTTGCATTCACGTTATGCACCATGAAGAAAATACATTGTGGTTTGTGGGTGTGTGGGCAAGTATTTACACAAAGTGAGGCCAAAATTCAGAAATACTATTTCACCATACTATGTAAGACCAAAATGAATACAATGGTTAGATTACATCACTAATGCACATGAATGGGTTCATTTTTTCTCTGCATGGTGATAAAACTACTCCGCTCTTCTCTTGCTTGACCTTTTGCTTTGAGTCTCTGAAGCGTATCTTGCTTCACTTTGCTTTTCTCTCTGTTGAGATTATGTGCAACCTAAGACTGCTCAGCTCTAGGAAATGCATCTTGTCGGTTCTATTCCTTACCATTTTTGAGAAAGCATTTCAAAACACACGCTTTCTTAGAAGCAGACCTGAACAAAAGCCACTGTCAAAAGGTAGACGTGAGCCAAATGTAACATAGAGGTGGTCTACCAAATGATAACCTAGCCCTGTCATCCAAACAAAAATCTCCTCCCTGTCCCACAATTGTGTTAAAAAGTGGAGAGCTAATTAGAGAGCCAATGCAACCCAATTAATGGTTAAGAAGCTGTCTCCTTATAGAGTGGGTGAGTTGAGTATATGAAGAACAGCAGAGGCAAGTGCATTGTTTAAGATTAAACTAAATCATGCTGGTGAATCTAATTGAAGAGGATTGGGAAACAAGGGCAACTGCAGATTTCAGGGCCTGTTCTACCGAACACCTATGGTAAGCAACAAAGCTGCCTAGTACTAAATCGGACTCTCTAGACCATCACTGTCTACTCTGAGACAGCATTTTGAACAGTTACTTTTTTGAGTACTTTTTAGATCACATTCCATCCAAAGGGTAATTGGGGATCCCTGAAGTCAACCATCCCCCTCCTACAAGTAGTTGACGTTTCAGACTTCACTTCTCAGGATTCCCCAACTTTTCTCTCTAGCCTAAATATGCCCCCTAGGTAGATAGGGAGCCAATCCAATTTCATAAAATCATAGAATTGGAAGAGACCCCAAAGGCCATGCAGTCCAACTTCCTGCCACGCAGGAACACACAATCAAAGCACCCCCAACAGATTGCCATCTAGCCTCTGTTTAAAAACCTCCAAAGAAGGAAACTCTGCTACACTTGGAGACAGCATGTACCACTACCAAAACAGCTCTTGTGGCCAGGATGTTTGGGTGGAATGTCTTTTCCTGTAGTTTGTATCCATTGCTCCATGTCCTATTCTCTGGAACAGCAGAAATCAAGTTTGCTCCATCCTCAATATGATAATCATTTGGGCTAAATTGAATAGCTTTTAAGGGTTACTGGTAACACTGAATATCAGTAGCCAGAGAGCAATGTAGACTTTCTCTTGTTTTTAGGGAGTCAATTAAAGGATCGAAAAGCCAGAGTAACACACTTGAAGGTTTTGCTGCTGTGACTAAAGAATGTGGCAGTATTCTTTGATACAGCTGCCCCAAGGATGGTGCATTCAAATCCATCTCTAATTGTACAGAGGGGAGGGAGAGATCAAGTAAAAAGCTTTCAGAATTCTGATTCACCCAGCAAAAGGGGAAATGATTCACATATGGTGTGACAGGAACACTTGTACACAGAGCACATGGCCAGAATGTGACACGAATTGCTAGGGGGGAAAAACTCCCTCCAGACGCCCCAGTGAATGGAGATCCAAAAATTGTGAATGAAGCCAGATTATGGCTGTATCATTAACAAACCAACAAGTAGACTGTTGTGATAAAGAATGCAATCTTTTTGGGGATGGAGAGGAGGCAAGGAGTTGAACAATAAAGCACCACTTTCTTGTATTTCCTCAGTCTCTTACAATACTCCGAACTCCAGCCTTCTCCCTGAGACTTTGGATTTTTTTAGCCACAGCTCACCTTAAAATGATCCACCTTAAATAACTGAGTAACCTCTAGATGGGGGAAGGCTACCTTAACAAAAACTTTCTCCAGCCAGAACTCAGCAAAGCCTCCTGATGCCAAGTATCATCCTTTCTTCTAGAAGTTCCTGGTTGGAAAACTTTTTTAAAACACTCACACACAGAGAGAGAGAGAGAGAGAGAGAGAGAGAGAAACCTAGGTGCAGAGAAATGAGTATTTGTAAAGAGAGGTGGGGAAAAGTAACTCCCCCTACCCAACACCTCCACAGTATAAAATCAAAACATTCCTGGGCAAACAGAGGAAAGATGGCAAAGAAAGTGTTCATGTTCTTACCTCTGATCAGGTTGTTCTCAAAGCTGCATACCTTCCTCAAGATCGGCAGGAAAAGCTCTGTGCAGCTTTCCAGAGTTCTCAGCAGCATTGCCATAAAAGAAATGCTAAAAGAAAAGCCAAAGGGAAATTGAATGGAGATTAAAATCTATAGTGGGCAAATAAGAATGAAATGGGAAGCACATTCCAGCCAGAGATTGGAAAGCCCTAAAGCCATCCATTGCTGTCTAACAGGTAGCAGCATTGTACTGAGATGTGCTCTGTCTAGGATCCCTTTTTCCAAGATATAGACATTCAATGCCAAAGGAGGGGGGGGGCATTAAAGCAGCAGCATCTACTTTTAGAAAGCTTGCAATCTACCCCAGACAGCCACCATTGCAAAGAAGCAAAAGCTCAAATAAACCCTTACCTTGGATAACATGCATGGCTCCCAGATCTGGACTGTGATATCATGAAAGAGACATTATTTGTCTATAGAAAGAGGAAAAGAAGACTGAAAGAGGGAGGAGAGAAGGAGGGGATCAGAAAAGGTGGGGGGAGATAAATAATGAGTGGAGAAGAGGATTGGGAAAGGAGAGAAAAGGAGAAGGAGGAGAGGTGGAAAGGGGCAAAAGGAAAGAAGAGAGGGATGGAGAAATGAAAAAACAGAGATGGTAAAAACCAGACTCCTGCCCACACAGTGGAAAAGAAATTCTGACAAGCAGAAAGAGAGGGAGGGAGAATTCACACCCTCCTGCCAGAGGTGGGAGACTGGGGAAAAACAAAGCAGAACAAGATGAATCCAAACAGTGTCAGAGAAAGGGTCTAGGTATAATAAGGCACCCAAGAAAACATGAGCTGGTGGAAGGGAAACTGGGGCTTTGCCGGAGTGCCATGCTTTTTTCGTGATTAGCACACTGCACATGTCCCCTCCTCTGGGGATGGTCACAATGTCAGGAAGGGAGCAACAGGTCACCAACCACTACATCACCAGACATGTGCTTCTGTAGTGCTCTGATTTTGAGAGCCAGTTTGATGTAGTGGTTTCAGCACTGGACCATGACTCTGGATACCAGGGTTTGAATCCTGGCTCAGCCAGGGGAACCCACTGGGTGACTATGGACAAGTCACACTCTCACAGCCCTGGAGGATGCCAATGGCAAACCCCCTCTGAAGAAATCTCTCCAAGAAACCCCCATAATATGGGGTTTGCCATAAGTCAAAAACAAGGTGAAGGCACACCACAGCGACAACAACGGTGCTCTAATTACCACCAAGAGTCATTGCTTAGCCTCATGCCTTCCCTCATGCTTTCAAAGAAATGAAACATGGGCCCTGTAACTGCCATGGTTCAATGCTATGGACTTCTGGGATTTGTAATTTTGTGAGATATCTAGCCTTCTCTGTCAGGTAGCTCTAGTGCCACAATAAACTACAATTCCCAGAATTCCATAGCACTGAGCCATGGCATTTAAAAGCGCATCAAACTGAATTATTTCAGCAGTGTGGATGCAGCCTTTGTGACACTGGAAGAATGGCCATCTCATAGGACTTTATCACATGGGAAAAATCAGAGGTTTAAAGAGCCATTAACCTACGATCATAGGAAGATTTTCACACACATCACGATTAAAGAGCCATTATCCCGGGAATAACCAGGCAATAAACAGCAACAAATAATTCACAGAGAAATCCCACAAATGATTTGTTGCTGTTCATTGCCTGGTCATTCCTGGGATAATGACTCTTTAATCACGATGTGTGTAAAAATCTTCCCACAATCGTGGGATAATGGCTCTTTAAACCTCTGATTTCCCCCCGTGTGATAAACCCTAGTTCTAGCCTTGCTTCCCACCGAAGTATAGATATTGGAGAGTCCCGTATAAATTATGCCATAGTATTAGAAGTCAGACTGGTCAATCACTCATTCCTATTCTCCAGTTCCACTTGGGGCAGTTTCTAGAGTGTGGAAGTAATAAATTACAAGTAGCATTGTTATTTTTTACAAATTGCTTTCCTGTCAATCAGGGCATAGCAATATTAGTGCTCCAAACTAATGGACCAAGTAAGAATCCATTATAAGTAAAATGATCAACATTTACAATTAACATATATACTTGACTATAAGTCAACCTCATGTACAAGTTGAGGTTTTAGGGTCAAAATTATGGATTTTGATATGACCTGTGGATAAGTCAATGGTAAAACTTAGGGGGCATGCAACAAAGAATCTAAATGATGAAGCAAAGAAAAACAATGCCAAAGAACTAACAAAATGCTGACAGGCGTAACGGTTTAGACTTACCCTAAAGGCTGGCTGGATGAGAGAGGAGAGAGAGAGAGAGAGAGCGCTTCCAAGACACATTATGCTCTTACTTTTTACCAGGGAATGGGTCTCTTTTTTATAGGAGTTAAAGTACAGCATTTACACTGACCTGTGAATAACTCAACCCTGATTTTTGGGGTCAAGACTTATACATGAGTATATACAGTACCTTTCAAACTGCATTTTAGGCATTTTTAGAATATTTTTCAAGCTTTTCCTGTTTTCTTCTCACACTTTTTTTTAAGTAATGAAAAGCAAGGCAACTGAATTATTTTAAACAAATAGTACACAATAATTACTTTCAAAAAGTAAATGCCTAAGTTCTGGAGTTTTGAAGAAAGAAATGCAAAGAGACATGTTTTAGTTGTTTCCACTGAACTCCTTTTCAAAAGCCAAAAAAAAAAAAAAAAAAACAAATGCATGAAGCTGTTTATCCCTGATAAACATCTCAAACATGTCTCTTTGCTTTTCTTTTTCTAAAACTCCAGAACCGACACATTTACTTTTTGAAAGTAATTATTTTGTGTCATTTGTAGACTTGTACTGGTTCCCCATGGTGATTTGATTTCCAGGACCAAGATTTTGATCTCTGGTGGTTTGATCCCATTTTGAATGCCATGCAGGAACAGCCCAGACTTTCCTTGTGAGTTCTCTCTGGCCACCCCAAGCTGTTTGAAGACAGGGAATTATGTGCCAGCTGGTCTGTCCTGTGTAGTCTAAGCTACAGTAAGCTTCTGCACTCCAGTGTAATGCACAGTGTGATATCATGGTAAGTTCTGATGTAAGTTCATCATGACAGTCTCATAGGTGCATCGCAGAGCGGAGGCCAGAAATGAAGGTAGTTGTGTGAGCCCACATCAACAAATCAGTTTTGTCAGTTTTCTC
This sequence comes from Sceloporus undulatus, assembly GCF_019175285.1. Taxonomy (NCBI): domain Eukaryota; kingdom Metazoa; phylum Chordata; class Lepidosauria; order Squamata; family Phrynosomatidae; genus Sceloporus; species Sceloporus undulatus. The sequence continues at coordinate 122,250,782 of NC_056525.1, forward strand.
CAACACCAGTGGAGTCCTGTCACACTGCACAATTACTGTATATCACTACTTATATACATCAACTGCCATGGCAACATCTTATGGAATCCCAAGGTTTGTCGTTTCATCAGATGCATCAGAGGAACAATCTGGCTGAGAGTTCTAAACGCAAATCAAGAGGCAGCGTGGGACAGTGGTTTGAGTGGTGGACTATGACATTAGAGGCCAAGGTTCAAATCACTGCTCAGCAATGGAAACTAGCAGGTAATCTTGGGCAAGTCACACTCGCCAACCACAGAGGAAGACAAAGGCAACCTCCCACCCCCAAACAAAATGCCAATATAAGTTCAGTTTCAGGTTGCCAAGTTGAAACAAGAACAACAAACTGCAAATATCAGAGTTTTCCACAGGATGTTGCCATGACACTTAAAGTGAAATCACAGTGGTATAATTTTGTAGTGTGAAAGGGCCCCTGCTCTTTGTAAAGCTGTGACTCTTAATTACCAATTCAAAATTAGGCCATCCCCATCCCAAATAATTTGCAACTAATTTGCAACTGGACTAGATAGGCATATGGTCTGTTCTAGTATGGCTATTCTTATAGCTCATTCCACAGCATAGGGGAGGGTTAACCTTTTGCTCCTAAGGTGATCCTTTGGTTTAAATTCCTCCCTCTCCCCAGATCCAGAGAGAAAACATGCATGCACACATTTAGTACTTGGATGTTTGTCCTTCTGGAGCCAGTAATAATGGAAGGAGGGAGGGGTGAGAAATCAGTGTAGTGCAAAAGATTAGATATTTATGGTAGAGGCAGATTTTAATTAACCAAGAGTAATTAATACAGATTTGTTTTCAAAAAGGCAGGCTAGGACAAACCTCCTCTGAATAAATCCAGTAAAGAAACCCTCTGATATGTTGGAGTCAACTTGAAGACAGCAGCAGCAAACAACAAAACTTATGTAGAAATAGTCCTATAATGTAGACAGAAAAACATGGTGTTCCAGGTAGCTGCTACTCAATCTCCTGTCCTGGTGCCAACTATCCAAACAAACACTTCAGGGCTCATGCTCTCTTTTTGGATAGTTCCCTTCCTCTATTAACTGGATTGGGCCTGGAGAGACCATTACAAAGGATACCACAGCCAATGGCCATCCTAATGTAGGTGTTTTTGTGCACTTTTGACGTTGCTTGCATATACCCAGCAAGCTGCCCTCACTATCACCACCACCCATTGCTAGAGACTCCGCTGTGCCTGCTGCATCTTGTTTATTTATCTTTCATATTTATTACCTCCCATATGCATAATGGCCTTCGGGGTGGTTATTTATGTACATTGCATTTATTTATTTGGGAAAAGTCAGGCCTATGCTGTGTTAACAACAGCTCAAAATAGGCCTCACCAAATGCAGCCTTGGAAATAACAGGCAGCCCACTACATGGTGCCCTAGTGTGCCTCCATATGTTCTAGCCCCATTCTTCCATCCCACTCCCAAAGACAGGGGACAGATAGCTGGGAGGGAGTGGAAACTGAAGAATTGACAATGCTTGGCAATTCACACTAATAGAATTTCAACAAGATAATCTCAGGATGCAAAATAAGGACAATACTTTTCAGAGGGGATATACCACCAAACAGGAACTGACCTGAAATAGAGGGACCACTGGGATGTGTATGTGTGCATGTTTGTATAGGTATGTCTATACACACACACACAATCATGTGTACATGTTTCAAAACCTGCCTTGAATTACTTCTTTAACGAGGCATTTAGTCTTTGCTCATGTCAGGTACTGTAGGTCATTTTCACACTCTTTTCTCTGAATTATGCTATACTATGGTGTGCAATAGAATCATAGAGTTGGAAGAGACCGCAAGGGCCATCCATGCAGGAAATCCAGATCAAAGCATCCCCGACAGATGGCCATCCAGCCTCTGTTTGAAGACTTCCAAGGAGGGAGACTCCACTACACTCTGAGGAAGGAGTGTGTTCCACTGTCGAACAACCCTTACTGTCAGGAAGTTCCTCCTAATGTTGAGGTGGAATCTCTTTTCCTGGAGCTTGCATCCATTGTTCTGGGTCCAGGTCTCTGGAGCAGCAGAAAACAAGCTTGCTCCCTCCTCAATATGACATCCCTTCAAATATTTAAACAGGGCTATCATATCACCTCTTAACCTTCTTTTCTCCAGGCTAAACATACCCAGCTCCCTAAGGCGTTCCTCATAGGGCATGGTTTCCAGCTGTAGGGACAATTACATTTTCTACTGTTTCTAGCTGTTTAGTTACTTTTACATTTTGATAAATGTTTGACAATTTTTTTATTAAAAAAGGGGGGGCAGTATGGTGTGGACAAGAGTGTGCTTGGCTTGGATATGAGTTAAAGCTTCTCCTTCAGCTAAGAGCTGGTTGTGGATCAGTCACTGTTCACAGGTCAACTCACCATCTCTCAGGCCAACCCATCTCTCAGGGTTGTTGTGAGGATACAGGAGATATCCTCAGGCATGTCATCCTGAGCTCCTTGAAAGGAAGACAGGATTGAAGGAGTAATAAATAAGGAATATGTTGCATACTGTGCTGGATTCAGTTGAAGAATGTTGGTATATGAGAATTTTAAATAAGATACAATAAATACATCCTTCCTTATTACAATAACCTGATGCCCTTTTTATTATTATTACCATCAATTTTTTTTATTTATCCAATTCTTAGTCATTTTCCTGGAAGAACTCATGAGTTTTATGTATCCTATTTGCTGGCAGACCAGTGCCCATCAATAACAAGGGTGGCCAGTTTTTTGTGAAGCGGTAATGGGCCATTGGCATAAAATGGTATTTTAAAATTTTATAATATCCCTTAGTTTGTTTAAAATTTTATAACGATTTTATACTTTTACAATGATTTTATACCTTTAAATTTCACTTTTTTCTTTTTAATATAAATTTTATAATTAAATTCTTAACTAATATTACTTACTCCTATAATTTGATTATTTATTGTGATGTCTGTTGATTGATGTTTATTTGATGTTTGATCGGTTGATCGTAATAAATAAATTGTTTTTATTTAACCATATAACCTGATGAAGCAAATAATTAATTCTATTTTACAGATAGTCAGGGAATGATATTGAATCCAAAGCCATTTGCTAAATCGGTGGCAGAGCCAGGATTTGAACTCATGTCTCATGGGGCTGATTTGCAAACTATAATCAGTAGTATTGGCTCATTTTCCTGTCTTTGCCTTTGCTCTACATTGTACAAACTTAGTACTTCCCTGCCATACCAATTTTCTGTATCAAGTGTGTGAACCAATGGGCTGCCAGGATAAATGTCCTTTTAGAATATTACAAGATACCTATGGTACCCCACAGCACCTGCAAGATGCTGTAGATATATTACTGGGGCTTTTTAACACTGACATGATTTTATATTCTGCCTCATTCCAAAGTCATAGCAGTTCATAGGAATTTCATATATATCTATCTTAATCTCTAAATGGTTCCCAATTGCTGAGCCAAGTGGGAGGATAAGCATATTTCACCTTCCCATTTCATGATGATCCCCTCTTCACTCTGTCCCCAATGTAAGAACCTAGCAGGGGCTTACCACACTCTGTCTAATGGTAAAACCAGACCTGACTTTGAGGTCTGGGTATCTTAAGGAGAGTGGGAATGGGAAAACATAATCTTTACTTTACATACACTGTCATTTCTTTGTCTATACTCATTGCTTTCTTCCAAAATACAGCTTCCCATCTCTCAAAAATGTACACCACCTTCTAGTATCATTCACCAGACATTTGGAAATTCATTCCAAACATTTGGAAATAAGACCCATAATCTCAAAGTGTTCCATGTGTGATGTGATAGAAACAGAGGGGACAGCTCTTGGTAGTAAGGCAAATTGCTCAAGATTTCTCAAGGACTTCCATCCCTTTCCAAGTTATAAGTAATCATATTTGTTTCCTTTGCCTCCAAGTCCCAAGGCTGTTACCCTACTATATCTAACAACAAGCTGGTGATGTTGCTTAGGTTGAGAAATGCCAACTGGTCCAGTGCCCCCCTTGGCAAGTGGGACACTGAGCCTATGACCATTTCAAGACTGATAAAACTACATTGATCCAACTACCTGGTGGCATATGTCTTACAAGTACCTTGTCTGTCCTCTGCAAGTCCACTTCCAGATAAGGCTCTGAGGTTGAGTTGCCATAGCTCATTCACTCATATTTCATATGATGCACACTTCATACTGTCCTCCACTTGTAATCCTCCTCCAGTCTTGTCCCACTGATCTCTGCCTTTTTTGTAACCAGAGACAGCCTGCCTCTTTAGAGAGGGCCGGAAGAGTAATAGACTCTGCACAGGTGCAGATGCCTTTACTCACCTGTTCTGTGTTTTTAAACAGGTGTTCTATGGGACCTATCAGGGAAATGTACCAATCAGGAGTCAACACAGATTCACTATAGCCATTGCCATTTATCAACTGTTTGTTTTATTTCAGCTGCTTGTCTCATAACTTTTAAGTAGCACTGAAGCACTTTTCCAGTGGTGTGTGTGTATGAACACACACACACACACACACATATTAACCAAATTACACTTAAATGGAGAAGTGCTTTAGAGCTATGGCACTATAATGCTATGATGTAATATATAATTTCTTTAATGAAGAACAGAAGCCTATTCAGCCACTGCCATTTTAACAAGGTGGTAATGACCGGAGAAGGCTTTTAAAAATTACTTTTTCAGTAGCAATATAGGAATAGAGCTTTTCACCTCTATGATGCTTCTTTAAAGAAAACATAGCATTACAGAGGTATAGCATATGCCTTTATTGTGGTAATTTTTTTAAAAAAATCATTTAAAAAACCCTTTTATGGTGCTGCCTTCATTAAACACCTTGTTACAATGGTGGTGACAGACTGAAAATGATTTCTCCCATCATTTTTCTCCATACACAAACACAAAACATAGATATATTCTGGAGGTATAAAACTTGTTACATCCTATGGTCATATCTGTTAGCTTTACTTTTTTTTTGTGTTTCTTAGGCCCCATACAGACAGGCCAAAATAAAGCTGCTTCAGGCCACTTTGGAGGTATGCTATTTAAATGATGCATGCGTCCTAAGAGTCTGGAAGCCACGCCAAAGTCACAATCCAGTCCAAAGGACTGGAGCATGGCTTTGGTGCAGCTTGCGGGCTCTTAGGATGCACACATCATTTAAACAGCATACCTCCAAAGTGTCCTGAAGCAGCTTTATTTTGGCCTGTCTGTATGGGGCCTAACCTTTGTATTTGGTTTACCACCTTGGTAACCTATACACTACTCTCTATTCTACGTGATCAATTGAGAGCCTTATATGGCAACTGTGAGCATGAAAAGGTGGAGTGTAGGGACCTGGAATTTTTGGAAGTGTTGTTGAGAAGTTAGCACTCACATTCATCCTACACATGTGTTTTATATATATACTTATGCTTCTGGATTTCAATGCATAGCCTACTAAATAGGAATTTACTATCGTATATACTCAACTATAAGTCCACTTCATGTATAAGTTGAGGTCAGGTTTTGGGGCCAAAGTTATGGATTTTGCCATGACCCATGGATAAGTGGAGGGTAAAACTTTAAGGAAGAGAGAAATAAAACTGCTTTGACAACTGCATTGGAAAATCTGAAAGAGGTGCTATCACATTACCACACTGACCCATAAATAAGTCAACCTGGGATTTTGGGGTCAATTTTGGGGCATAAATTTCTCAACTTATATACAAGCATATATGGTAGTTAATCATGCAGAGCTGGAGCAAAAAATAATGCTATTGCGGCTTTCAATAGTTGCAATTTCTCCAGCAGACTGTGCAAGTTCAGCTCACACTGTATGGATAGATAAGAATGTGAACTTCCTGCATCTTTGCCTGGAAAAGTGCAAATATTTTCCAGAAAGGGGGAGAAAGAAAGGGGGGGAGTGTCATATTCAGCTCAGGAAACCAGTTCATTGAGGTGACACCTCATTGGTCATGAGGCTGTGGTGAAAGGACTACTGTACTTTGACCAGCTGTAGAGATATATGCTAATTTTGCCTTTGGTTTTATTGCTGCATCCCACTTAACACCTTTATATAGACAATAAACCATTGTTTTGCTGCACCTGAGGCTCCCTTTCACTTTGACAGACTCTCAAGCCTTAGTTGGCTTGGGAACTGAATGGATCAGGACCCTGGGATCACTACAGCACTGTAACATCCTTTCGTTTAAGTGATTCTTTTTCAAAGCTGGAAATGTGTTTTAGTGCTATTTCAAAAATTGGGTTTAAAACTAATGGATAACAAAAATGGTGTCCACTATATTATGAAAGTGTCCTGGGCTGTGATCGGTTCACACCCCACATCAAAGCCACACTTTTGAAAAAGAGGTGGGAGAGTTGCACTAAGGCTGCATCCACATTGCAGAAATAATGCAGTTTAATACCACTTTAACTGCCATGCCTCAGTGCTATAGAATACTGGGATCTGTAGTTTTGGGAAACATTTAGCATTCTCTGTCAGAAAGCTCTGGTGTCACAACAAACTACAAAACCCAGAATTTTATAGCATTGGGCCATGGCAGTTAAAGTGGTGTCAAAATGGATGATTTTTGCAGTGCAGATGCAGCCAAAGGGTACTGATATGGTCAGAATATAGTGGATATAGACACAGAAAACATACAATATCACTGATAGCATAGACAGTTAGTTGCTATTCTGCTGGGAATTCACAGCAGAGAAGTGACTTCTTAGTTCTAGGAACAGTCCGTCTGGAAACACTGCCTCAAATGCTCAGGCTGTTCTTATAACTGTATATAATAGTCATGCTGTGAGGAAAATCGGCAGTTTCTAACAACAACAATTTCCTGTGTCCTGTAATTCAGAACAAATATACTGAATATGCAAGGTTTACAAACTGTTGGGGCAGGGGGAAATCTTCCCCATGGACTTATTCCTTCTTGCCGTATATAGAAAGAAAAGAGAATGCATTTCCCCCCTGTCAGCTGTGTCAGAAAGCAGCTGTTTTTGCTAAGGGGGTGTGGACTCAGTTCTGCTAAGCCTGCATTTTCTAGGGGCATCCAAGACATACCGTGTGGCATTTAAACTGCTTTTCAAGTTTGAACCTAGCATCTTTGGCTTGCTTATTGCATGATGCCGTCTCAATCTTGTCATTGCCTCGCCATCGAAATGTGGTTACGGCGCATCCTGTCGTTGACAGGAAAACGCCTCAATAATCCCCCAAACGTGTCCCATTAGCCCCCCCCCCCTCGGTGTGATAAGTTCTTCTCATGGGAGTTCTGCAATGGGGCAGTAATAGCAATAGCAAGTACAGTCATCCTTCGTTATAGGTGGGCTTGCCTTCCATGACTTTGAGCTTACATGGAAGGCAAGCCCTGGCAGAAATAATGAGGCATGTACTCGCACCACGCACCACCGCAAGCGTGCGCCTCATTATTTTCTATGGGCTTGAGCATACGCTCTTTTCCCCATACATGAGGGGGGCGGATCCGGAACGGATCCTCCATGTATGGGGAGGGCAGACTGTGCATTTCTTTACTGCTTGTCAGTGAACTAGCACTCCCTACGCAGATTACAATGTGTAAGCCAATTGCCTCCAACAAGCTGGGTATTCATTTTATCAGCCTATGAAAGGATGGAAGGCTGAGCAGACCTCTGCTAGGATCAACTTACAACATTGTGAGAGCATTCCCTCCCCTCATCAGAAGGGAGGGGGGAGGAGGAGGAAAGAGCCGAAAAAAGGGGAATCGCTGGATGCAAAGGGTGACAGGAGGCAAAAAAGGGGTGACTGATGGGGTCAATTCAGGGCAGGTCAGGGGGGAGGCAGAAGAGACCAAGCTTCTGCTATCCATCAGGAACCATTTCCCTTTGGATTTTATTTTTTTTAATTATTTTTGGCAAAAAAATGCGCATGTTTGTAGGTAAAGATATATATAGATAGATTGTGAGCAGGAGCAAGGGTCAATTCAGGGCAAGTCAGGGCACTACAGCAAAGGAAGCCTCTGCTATCCAGCAGAGACCTTTTTCCTTTGGATTTTAATTTTTTTTAATTATTTTTGGCAAAAAATGCGCATATATTTTCCTTTGGAATGACTGCTGCAATGAGAATGAATTAGAATTCGAATGTAATGTTGCAACTTGGCAAATTGATACAGCTGCTGCTACTGTCTTCAGGGGTAGCCTATTTTTTCCTTTGGAATGACTGCTGCAATGCTGAATGTTACAATTCGAATGTAATCTTGCAACTTGGCAAATTGATACAGCTTTTGCTACTGGCTTCAGGGGTAGGACTGCTGCAAAGCGAATGAATGTTAGAAATCGAATGTAATGCTTCTCTTTCCAATTAGGCAAATTGGCAAATTGATACAGCTTTTGCTACTGTCTCTAAGGTATTCAGGGGTAGCCTAGGGAAAGCCAAAAAAAAAATATGCATCCTTTTCTGGCATTCCGAGGTGAGGAATTAATGTTGTTGTTGTTGTTGTTGTTGTTGTTGTTACCTGTGTATGAGGCATTCTGGGGTGCCAAGGGAGTAGGATACAGGCTACAGAGATGGCACTAGCTTTCATTTTAGGGTTGAAAATGGGGCCAAGGGCAGATCATAATCTACAACACTGACCCAAATGCCCACAACACACACACACCCCAGAGGTTTTTAAATTTGACAAGTGGTGCCTGGTCCTTTAAAAAAAAGGGAGGGGTGGAAAGCACACTTCTGATGCCCCTATCAGTGCTGGAAACGTCACCTATGACCATCGCAAAACTAACTTTGATTGACAGCCAGGCACTTTCACCTTAAACCCGAATTCTCCAAGAGGACATTCGTGTTAAAATGCCCCTGATTGGTAGTCAGCACTTGCTTCCGGAGAGATTCAGGAGGGAGCCCCCCGAATTTGACCAGTTCGTTCCAGAGCAATGCCACCAGTGTGAATGAGACCTACAGCTGCATCTGCATTGCAGAAATAAAGTGGTTGACACCACTCTAACTGCCATGGCTCATTGCTATGGAATTCTGGGAACTGCAGTTTTATGAGACATCGAGCCTTCTCTGTCAGAGAGCTCTGGTGCCACAACAAGCCACAATTCCCAGCATTCCATGGCGCTGAGCCATGGCAGCTAAAGTCTTGTCAACCTGGATTATCTCTGCAGTGCGGATGCAGCCTATGATAGTGGCAGGACTACCAGAAAGCCTTTCTCTGAAGCTCCTAGGATTCTGGCAGGTTTATATAGCAAGATACAGTCTTTCAAATAGTTTGGACCAATGACATCTAGGGCTTTATGGGTCATAACCAGCATTTTGAATTGTGCCTGGAAATGAACCAGTAGCCAATGAAGATATTTTAACAATGAAACTAAAATTCTCCTGTAACTGTCACCTGTCAACATTCTGACTGCAGCATTCTGGACCCACTGACATTTTTGAACAGTTTGCAAAGGCAGCCTTACGTACAGTGCTGAGAACATCTGTTGACTACCACTATCCATTTGTTAGGTCAATGGTCTGCTCTGAGGGAGTACATTCAGCCATAATGCAGCTCAGGAACTTGGTATGTGGTGTAATATCAGCTCCTTATTGCAGACCCTGGAGAATGGCAGTTGTACCTAAGAACAGCTGTACTCAGATGGTGGATCATGGGCTATCTTTGGCTTTAGTTTTCATTGCTGCATCCCTCTCAAAATCTGTGTAGTCATTAAACCATAATTTTGTTGCACCTGTGCCTTTATTTCATTTTGACAGATTCCCCAAGCCTGGTTGACCTGGTACCTGAGTGGATTGGGGCTCTGGAACTGTTATACCAAGTCAAGGCTTCAAAGGTTCACTAAGAAGAGTTCCTTGAGATGGAGTCATGATAGTCTGCATTAAAAAAAAACTTGTGAAAATTTGCAACTCAGATCATACAGTATATTCTGCTCATGTAGTTTATTCATGAGGCCCTAAACTCATCAGAAACACAACATATTATAATAGCAAAGAACTTTGTTTTAAAGCATTTTTAAAAGATGAACTAAAAACATTTAGTGACTTTTCCGTTACTATGATCTTCTGAAATGCTACTGGTTCCCTGGTTTAAAAACACAGACATCAGGGAAACTGAGAAGGGAAGGAGAATGTTGTAGATTCTGTTAACCAAAAAGATGGGGCGTCCTTGGGGTCCTTGCTAGCAATATCGGTGTCTCTTTTCAATGTTGGGGGATTAATTAGCTCAAAAGGAGGCATATGAGAAGTGGGTAACTTACTAGAATCTTTTAAACTTATTTATATCAGTACTCACTGAAAGGAAAGACTGAAGTAAAAATATGTTTTTTATTTAGAAACTGTGCAAAGAGGCACACAAGCATACAAGGACTGATTCAAGATTCACAGCAGACTACAGAAAGGAAGTTTGAAAGGTTGGATAACAGAAAATTAAGGGTTAAGAAGGATATGTTTACCAATCTAGGAGAGAGAAGTCCACTAATGACTTTGAGGGTACATTGGAAAAAATGAACAAAAATGGGATGGAGGGGTTATACCCAAAAATCTGCCCTGAGGGTATGCATTGCGTACCCAAAAGGTGTACAAAAGCTTTGATGATCTTCCCAAGGAATAGGCAAACTAGTTTGGAAAATGTAATGATCTTTAACACCAAGGTGTTAATGCATTGATGACTGAAGAAACAATCATTTGATGATCAGATAGGCAGGGAAAATGTATGGACTTCAAAACAGGGAAAACAGGGTACAGTCTCTGTCTGCTTTGACGAATGCCTTTCTTTGGCGCGTTCCAGATGGGCCCTATTGGGTGCCATCGTTACGCACCTTGCCCCTCGCACGTAACGAGAACATCAAAAAGGTGGTGCCCTATACAGATGGGCACCGCCATTTTGACATGATGGACACCTAGCGTCTGCACGTCTCGGTGCCCTTGTGACGCCGCAAGAAGAACCCGCTTTTTGTGGGTCCTTCTTGCTGCGTAGGGGAACTGTGCGGTTTGTCCGCTGCGGTTCCCTCATGCAGCAAACACAGGCGCCGGCAGACCGCCCTTTGGGGCAGTCTGTAAAGTGCCTTTGTTTCCTTTGCCACATGAAATACAAAATAAGCAGGTAGGAGTAATGTAGCATATTTAGCATAATCCATGATGGATTATATAGGGTAGGCATCCTTTGTTCTTATATAGGGTAGGCATGCACAGACATCATGATCTCGACTGGTGTATTTTAGCTTCCTTGGTCATCATGTTTCACAAAACATGTACCAAATCATCATGACCTGCATGCTAGATATTAATTACAAAAACCCCACATCCAGTCAGAGGAGTGGTAGGATATACTAATAATTCAGATAAACTGTACAGGCTGGGGCTGCTCATCTTTCCTTATTCTTTGCAATTCTTTGTGAATTCCACCCTCTAGGAAAAATAAGGTAGCTACTCAGCAGCAGATTGAGAGATTTCTGGGAATTTTCACTTCCCTTGTTAAAAAAATCTTAGCAGCCCTTGTGGTTAAAAAGATAGCTGCCCAGAGTAACAGAAGCTTCTATGATCTGTGTAACCATTTTGTTCCTCTCTTCCCCTCTTCTTCCCACCCTTATTATTGTTTGAAGCACTCTGCCTTGAGCAACCTAGATACTGTACACTTTAAAAAGATCACTTGCTTATACCTAAAAAAAAACAAGACAGTGTGGCAAACTTGTTCCACCTGAGCTCCAGAGCTCCAGTTGCCTGGAAGTCAGGCAAGGCTCTCTGCGCCTTTGGCTGATAGCAGCTTATCTTAAAGTGCTGAAGATGAGAGTGGATGGAGACAAATAGCAACAGTGCATGAACATCCAACACATCTAGTCCCGTTGTGCCTACTTTGGCTTTAGGATGTCTGTGTGAACAACAGTAAGAGTGCCTCTGGACCTCACTAGGGTGTTACATCACTATAAGCAGAGTCTGTTTTCTTTCATACCCAGCAGATGTCTTTCCCACATCTCAGGAAACTGAGTGGGACATCCTGACCAGTATATTGCTGCAGGAGTGTGATGTGCTCCCTGCTTCCCCACACAGCAAAAAACTCCAGGAACATCATGACCCAGGTTTTGTTTTCTGTGGCAGAGAGTACATTGAAGACTTGTGCCATTTTTGTAACATATCTGCTTTGTTGGCAGATAGAGAAATAAAACAGAAATGGAGGCAAGCAGCAGTTCTGACATGCCACACTGGATCTTCAGAGACTGAGCCCAAACAGACAGGCTGCTTTGGGTCACTGATTGGAGGTATGCTGTTTAAATTATGAATGTATCCTAACAGACAAGAAGCCGCACCAAAGCCACACTCCAGTTCTAAGGGCTAGACAGCAGCTTTAGCACAGTTTCGGGCCTCTTAATAATGTGTGTGTCATTTAAAACAGCATATATCCAAAGTGACCCAAAGCAGCTTTATTTTGGCCTGTCTGAGTCCTGACAGAAGTGACTGTTTTATTACAGACATTCCATACTGGAGACAAGGATGGGAGCTTAGAGGTAATCCTTGGAAATGCAAGGCAAGACGACATTCTGTTGACACACCCACCCACTCACTAGGTGTGTAGCTATGGGAGGGGGCAAAATGGGAGCATTGCCCCTTCCAAATAATTCTGCCCCCTCCAGACTTCCCTTGAGTCCCAAAATCCCAGCGTTACAGTAACCTCAAATGTCTATTGAGCATTAGGAAAGGTAATTTATCCAATAACACAAAAATCAACCAGTGACACATTTATTGGAACAATCAAAATGCACAATATACTTGTTGCAACTTTCAAAGCTCCATTGGCTCTTCATCAGGCAAAGTGTAAAACCATACAGGCAAAAAAAAAATGAAGATATTAGTCCTAGGTCTTTTGCTGTTTTGGTTTCCATTGTTCTTTACCTATTTCCAACACAAAAGGGTACTTCCTTTGTTGGGCCTAACAAAAGGGCCTGTGGCTTCACAAAGATGGAGGCATTTTGGACTGCAAAGGAGTGTCTTTTGTGTTGCATATGGATGTTAAATTTCCTGGACTTTGAGAATCTCCCAGTGGAACACGGCCAGAAGAAGGAAGTGCTAGCCTGCAAGAAATACCCCTCCATACCATCTGAACTGAGAACAAAAACAACAAAATACAGGCCTAGACTAAGACCTCGGGTTTTTCTTCTGTATGGTTTTTAATACTTTACCTGGTGAAGAGCCAGTGGAGCGTCGGAAGCTTGCAACATGAATATTATGCACTTTGGTTGGTCCAATAAAGGATCACTGGGATTTTTGATTTTGATGTTATGGGTCTACTGTATAGCCAACATGACTACGCCTGGATGTTTTCTGGATTTAATGTACAGTCGGCTCTGTTTTTGCGGGGGATTCGTTTGGACCCCTTCCCCAACATGCGAAAACTCACCAATATTCAAGCCCGATAGACTTAATGGCGGTGCATGCTCACAAGCGCCTTAGCATGCCCCGCAGGTGTGTGCTCTATTATATATCCCCTCGTTTGCCACTCACACATAAGTGAGGTGCAAATTCCAAGACCGCCCAAATGGAGGGGCAACTGTAGTTTAGACAGGCAAAGAAAAGGGGATGGCAGTTACTATGGGATGCAAACAAAGAGAATATAAGCATTTTGTGTGAGAACTTCTCTCTCTCTCTGCATGCAAGAAATTTGGAGATTTAAGGAAATTTCAAGCGGAGGGCAGAATTCTTATTTAGAGGAGCAAGGCCCCTCCTTTTGCCCCATCCTGTAGCTACACCTTTGATATGAAAGTGTGTGTTACCCCCATAGCTGGGGGGAACAGAGTGGGACATCTCACCAAACCTAATATATGGCTTGTAGCAAGAGATATCTCCCAGCCACTATCTTTTATCCTAGGTCATTGACAATGGAGATATCACAGATCTTAATAACACGACTACCCTCCCAAATTGAGGTCAATTCGGGCTGCATCCAGTTCCATTGCATGGCTTTTGTCACCAAATCCACCATCCAAGTACAGCCCAGCTGTAGCCTGGGTCCCTTAACATGCTCAGGAGCTTTGCGGCACGGGTGGCGCAGTGGTTAATGCCATACTGCAGCCACTCACTCACAAACCGTTCAATACCAGCTCATGCTCGACTCAGGCTTGCATCCTTCCGAGGTTGCTAAAATGAGTACCCAGATGTTGGAGGCAATTATCTTACACTTTGAAACCGCTTAGGGAGTGCTTAAGTGCACTGATAAGTGTTATAGAAATTTTTCTATTGCTATGCTAAAAAATGGCTGCTGAAACACGTTAAGGGACCCGGGATGAAGCAGGGCTGTACCTGTAGCGGAGTTGGTGCTAAAAGCCATGCGACAGGACCCGGATGCAGCCAGGATTAAACTTCAATTCAGGAGAGGTAAGTCGCGATATTCAGATATGTGATAACTCCAAACAGGCCACTTCACAAAACAATGGGTGGCCCAGCAATACTAATATTGTAAAATAGCAACTGTGATGTGGGAAAGACAGTGATACAGCAGCAGAGCAGGAGAGCTGGGCAGCTCAGGATACAGCCAAGGATAGCCACTACACTTTGCCAGGAGAAAAGCAAATATATCACCAAACAGAGAACATGGGGGTGCCAAAAATGTACAAAAATGTGTGTGGGGAAGTGCGTGTGTCAAAGCGAATCTGAAAGTGATGAGTATAATTTCAACAGAAATACAATCACATCATAGTGGGCAAGACTGTGGCCAGATGATCTGCTGTCTGACTGTCCTGTTCTGCTTCTGATGGTATTCCAATTTAAATCAAACCAGGATAAGTAAGCTTTCAAAGCAAGGAGACTGACAAACAGAGGACTGTCCTTTGATGACCCTTCAGATTAGGAAACATCTATTTAGGTGGTCACTCAAGGGAGACCAACAGCAGAATCTTGACTTCGCTGACTCCATCCAAATACTAGCTATCTGACATAGCATGGCTTTACTGAGCAATAAAATAATAGCTGGTTCAGAATTCTGGGCATATGGGGCACCAGAGCATTGTAATCCCACATTGGTACAAATATTTGTATACAACATTTTATCAAGGTATACACAACACAAAACACTGGGTAGCTATCCAAAATATTTCTTCTTTTATTTATTAAAGCATCAGCTCATTAGAACAATGTGGAAACTTCCAAATAAATAAAATAAGGTTGTTGTTGGTTTTTAGCTTCACCCAGAATGCGGTTGAGAAACAGACAGCTCTATATAGTTCATTATCTACTTAAATGTTATGACTGCCTCCTGTGCATCGTAGGATTTCCAGTTTAGGGAGGCACTAGAATTCTTGCCCAGAGAGCTCTAGAGCCTCTAAACTACTGTACAACTCCAGAATACCACAGGAGGCAACCATAGCATTTAAAGTGGAATAACAGAGCTGTCAACACCAGGCAGCTTGGTACATTATGACTTGCCATTATTACAAAAAACCAAAAAACTTCAGAGAAGCTTGTATACTAGCATGGCTTTTTTTCTGCTGTTTTTTAGGCGATCACTCGGTTTTACATTAGCCATTTGTTTTTCACACATCTGGGGTTTTTTTAGGTTGGTCTGTACAAGACAATGAACCTTATTGCATAGGGCTTAAACCGTCCCCAGCACGTTCTAACGGGGGCGCGCGGGGGCGCGCACGGAACGCAAGGGGCACAGATGGGGCCCAGAATGCGACTTTACCGCACGGGGGAACAACGCCACCGCCGCGCGTTCCCATCACATCCAATTCGGTTCCAGAGGGCACCATTTTGGGAACTGTTTCAAAGCGCCCAGAAATGGTGCCCTCTGGAAACAAATTAGAACGCGATGGGAACGCGCGGCAGTGGCGTTCCCCCGGCGGTAAAGTCGCATTCTGGGCCCCATCCCGTGCCCATCGCGTTCCGTGCATTGCCCCCAGCGCCCCGTGAACACGCTGGGGAACGGTTTAAGCCCCATGCGATAAAGTTCAATGAATCATGTGGAAATGTATTTAAATACCAAGATAGGATACCTTCAGTGTTACACAGGGTAAATTTTTAAAAACAAGTCCAGAATCCTCGTGGTCACTGTAGCATAGCAATAGCATGTAACATGTCTATCCTGCTTATCAGTGAACTCAGCACTCTCTAAGCAGTTTACAAACGGTAACTTTTTGCCTCCAACAGCTGGGCACTCATTTTACCAACCTATGTAAGGATGGAAGGCGGAGTGGACCTTGATGCTCCCTGGGATCAAACTCACAACCTTGTGGTTGAAGTACCAGCATTTAACCAACAGAGTCACCAGGACTTCTGTGGTGTTTTAAATTACAAAGGAAGAGTGTATACACATGATCATATAACTAATCTGCCAGGCGCAGGTATTGGGGGTCCACAGAAAAGACGTGTCTATATTACATCCAGCCGCGATGTAAAACATGCAATGAGCCAAAATCACGATATTTTGGTCCCCAGGGGAAATGGAACCTTGGCAGGGTAATACTGTTACCATCTTTTGAATTCAGAATAACTGTAGGTCACTTGGAAAGCTGAGCTGTGTGTTAAGAGCATATAGATGTAATTAAATTTTGGAGTGTGTGTGTGTAATTCACTTTGACACCAAGCTGATCTCCTAGGGGCACCACCATTTCCCAAAGCATGTCATGTAGGCAGCTGCAAAGAAGGGGTAGAAGCCCTAGAGAAAGGACTAGAACTCCCCACAGGAGTTTGAGAGTTGCTAGACAAGAAAAACACATGCTCCAAAAACCGGCACAAACAGGCTGTTTGTTTTCAGCCTCACACCTGATGGCCCAGTGATTTGAGTCAATGGCCACCTAGTCATCTGTTTGCCTTCCCCATTGTGTTCAGATTCAAGTGCATTGGCTAACTCTCTTCTTCACCTCCATTAACAAAAAGCCCACGTCTTGACACCCTTGTCTGGGCTGCAACTAAGCATTAAGTTCATTGCAGAGGCTAGAAATTATCTATATAAGCCTCAGTCTAGCACACGCCGCGATGTGCTACATTCAGAATACAGCCTGGCTTCACATCAGACCGAACTCTGATTTTAGCTCCCTTGGCCATTTCTCCCCCCCAGGTTTGGCAGCCGTGTACTTTCATCATCTACATCCACACGGGTTCCTTTGGAAGTAAGTAACTCCCATAGATTGGCCTCCTACCTCTCTCTTGAATTTTCCTCCTTTACTTTTCATTGAGAATGCATATATGTGTGTACGTGTGTGCCCTTTTGCTGTGGTGTGGTCCCTTTTAATGAAATTTAGACTCCTCAAGGATCCTTGTAACTCTTGAATACACCATGGGACACAGTCTCGTGAGGGTGTTATTAGGACCTTCCCTCTCCACATTTGAGCTAAATCCAGAAATTCCCCTAATTAGATCTCCTAAAATGTGTCAGAATAAAACCAGACAAGAAAGGGACAGACGGTCAACATCCCAGTGAGTGGCTTTTTTAAAATATAAAATAGTTTATTATCAGTAAGAACAGTATTACCATCTTAATCCCCTTTTATATTTACCAGGGCACCAAAAATTCCAATTGTTCTTTGCTGCTGTTGTAGGTGACTTATGGCACCCATATAATATGGCTTCATAGCAAGATTTAGAGATTTGCCATTGTCACAAACTCTAGTAAAATGGCTTAGAAGGAGCCTTCTACCAGCACAATTCTCTGACTTAGAGACTTTCATGCTATACAATATAGCATGATAATCCACTTTAATTGGTAGGCTACATCTATGATATCCTGGGTTTTGTAGTTAGAGAGGCAATAGTGTTCTCTACTGAGAATTCAAAATACCCCTGGCTAAATGCATATCCCAGAAACCATAGGATGGTTACTAGGCATTTAAAGTGGGAAGCATAAGACCGCATGAATGTAATGTGAATGGGACTTCAGAAATCATTTCTGATCAGAGTACACATTAAATTGGAATGCAAGTACCTATACTAAAGTCCCCATAGACACTCCCATGAAAAATCCACATATGCAGCTATATAATCCACTAACACAAATCAGGTCCTACTAGCCATTTTCATCTACATCAGAAGCAGGTCTTTTGTAAAGCCAATGTGCCTTCCTTGCCCACTTAAGCTGTTTATATAACAATAGGGGTATCCCAAAACAATATATTGTTGCCAGGAAAAGTTCAGACCAACCACCTGCATCTGAGAAGACTGCTATTAAGCTCACAGGGCACACAGAACTGAGGTGGTGGATGTTGAAGTCATCACCGTAGTAATGAAAATGTTCTAGTGTTCTTCCAATCCTATGTAGTCTGGCTTCATTATATAACTGGTTCTGTTATCTGTTAGATGTTCTTTTAGTTTATATACTTGAAGCCATGTGTCATTTCGCAGCTGCTCAGAGCCAGAACAAATCATAGGCAATGCCAAGCAGAATATAGAACAATGATCAGATTGTGGCCTGATCTTTTTTGGTCATCAACAGCCAGTGGTGACTGGGGGACTCTGGAAGTCCTAATTTTAAAAGTAACTTTTCTCCTTTCTGGCCCTGGGTGTGAAAAGGCTGAAGACTTATATCTAGAGCTCACTTCTTTTTCTAGGCTTCAGTCACTTGATTGGAAAAGTGTGATTTGTAGTCGCAGCTGGTGGCCTCTGTGCCAGCAATGGAGTGAATCTGCTCTGGGTTTTATTCCATTCTATTTATGCACCTGAATCCTATCCCCCAAGTAAGTACTGCAATCTTGGAGAGCTCTTTAAAAGTCTGGCATAACACCCAGTGCAACTTCTCTGCATCCCTGGCATGGACACAGCCAGACATCCTTGGACTAGTCTTGGAACCAACAGACCACCACATGTTTTTCTTTCACAGCACCATGAGAGCATCCTTCTGAAAGAGCAAATGCCACTCAACAGCCTGGCAAATGCTTTTACTGTACAAGCACCGCCACCTAACTTGACTTCGTTACCAGTAGCGTTGGCTCCAAAGCACAGACCCAGTTTAATAATTCAGTGCACGGATTCCGTTTAGTAGCCATGGAAACTGGCTCTCTGACATCCAGTTGTGAGAAGGGGAAAGGGGGAAAAGCAGTTGGAGAACACACATAGGCACAACACACTCGTTTACTCATGTGATGTCAGGCTTCTCAGTTGCATCACGTATGCCCCCTAATTATTCACGGTGTTTAAACATTTACATCTCCCTCATTATTAGCACATTTAAAATCCCAGTCCTTGAGAAACAAAAAGAGACACCAAGGCCTCACTGGACATTTCATTCCAAGAAATCAGGTGACGGTATTTACACCATTTCTAACAACTCTGGCATCAAAGCATGGTTAGAAATGGATAAAAAGCAGCACATGACAACCTGTGCAGTGACAGGACACTAGGGTTGTGCCTTTTGCGTGCACAGAGGTGCCATACCTTTAACAGGTGTCCATCAACAGGTGAAGTTCCCCCCCCCCCCCCCCCGTGCTGCCCTCTTATGATTATTCCAATTTTTTTTCTGAACTGCACTACGGAGCTGCATAACCAGGATGATACTTAAGACACTTATGGTGGGAAAGCATTTGTACTTAACAAACGTACTTCATATAATAATTCGTGATAGAGAGCCTCTGTCCATAAATGCTGCCAGCAAGCTTCTAGATAGGTCACATGCACACTTTGAAAATTTACAGAGGAAAAGAGCAAACAAAACCCAAGCAAATACTGTATAGATGCACACTGAACCATCAATGTCAGACTGGGTTGTGCAATTCAGCCTCTGTAAAGGCAATCAGAAAGCCCTACAAGCCTGTTCACCAATCACCCAGCATTGCTACCCCTTGTAACTTTACCCCCATTCCCATTTCAGATGCCAAAGAACACACCAGGCAGCTACTGGGCAGTGGTGTCACTAGGGTTGGTGTCACTTGCTGTGGCAATTCATGGTGTCACCCTCCCCCCTTTGGCCTCCTCCCACACCATGACATACAGGATTTTTAGTAATTTTTTTTTTGTACTAGTGCTACTCATAAATCTTAATTCCCATATATCACTGAATGTAATGGCCATCGTTGTGATGTAAACAACTAGCAAGATTAAAATTATACATTTAAATTACAATATCATATGCGTAGCCTGAATGTATTAAGATTGCTTCAGATGGTTAAAATGGAAAATTGGTAACATGGGATATTTTAAAAGAAAATTTAAAAATATATTTTTAAAAAATAAAAATTTATATATATATATATATATATATATATATATATATATATATAATTTAAGTTTTTAATTTTAAAAAAACTTGGGGACTTCTTTCTCTTCCCACTGAGCCTTAACTTCCTCACACCATCTTTTCAGCTTTTTAAAGGAACATAGTGAATTGCCACAGCCTATTTCAACCCAAAAGCAGATGTTTGGGGAGCAGTGGTGTCACCAACCCTTTGAGTGTCACCTTGTCTGGTACACACCTCTTGCACACCCCAATGAGTCCCCTGCTATTGAATAGCACATGAATACACAGCTTCAGTTTACAGCACTGTCTCTTAAAAGTTCTTATCCACCTTCCAAAGCAAGGAGAGACAGAGTCTGTGAACCTGTTCGTAGTCAGCTGGTATTTGCCACCAAAGGAGTAGTTTAGAAGTACCCACATTAAGGTCATAGTACTGTTTACAACTCTGAGGGGGCATAGTGGGGTCAAGATTCCCACCCCCCAGCAGAGATTTGGTCCACAAATTGCCCACTCCTACTGCCACACCAATTGCCAATGTATGCTCCAGCTGAAGATGTGGATGATCTGTGCATCAAAGAAATTACATTGTTAGGAGCTCTGATTTTTATAGCAGCTTCAAGGTTGTTCTGGAATCAAAGTGGCCTTAACATAGCTGCCAACTCTGTAAAACCCATGTGACTCAATTTGGGACATGCTGGTCTGGACACCCTTCTCTTAAAATTTAATGCTCCATAAGAAATTTGCTCCACGAGCAAATGTTTTATTGCCATGCTTCCATCAGAACTATATTCAGTTCGCATTCACAATGAAACAGTCCTTCATGAAAAGGTGCTTCCACCACAGACTTTCAGAGGCATAACTGCCATCAAGACCACTCCACTTTCCTGTACAGTACTGAAAAGCAAATCAAATAGCTGTAAAATTGTCCACAACCAAGGACAGTTTTACCATCTGATCCCAGGCCCACCCTGCACAGATCCGGATAATAAAATAAGTAAGATCACAAGCCTGGAAATTTTCTTTTTAAAAGTAATGTTTTATGTAATTCATTACAAGGCCATCAGAGGTAATTTGTGGGCTTTATTGTTTTTGTGGAAGGACTAGATTTAAAAGAATCTAAAAATGACATAAAAATCCACTCACGGTGCATTTAAAAAGATCCTTCAAAAGTAACCAGAAAAGAATTCATTATACCCTCTCCCCAGGAATGGGGTTGTCCACATTCACTGTGCTACCTTCTTTTCTGAAAATAAAGATCACTTCTTAAATTACATCCTTATCTCTCTTTTCCTCTGCAACCTCTATCACTGTTTGCAAAGCACATATGAAAGACTAAAATGCATTAATTCTATGATTTAAAAGCAGAATATTAAATATGTGTTAGTACTTCCAGGAGATATTGAGACTACTGTTTCCGATCTGTTGTGCTCTATTTCTTGTTAGTCAAAACCAACCAAATTTTGGTTCTAAGCTCTGATGTGACCATCTCATTGGGGGAGCAGGATTCAGTGATGCCCCTGGCACAAATAGCTGAATTTCAGTCTAACTTGACATCTGCATTATTTGGATGGAAACAGCTCTGATTTCCTTAGTATATTACTTACTCTGGGAACTATACTGTACAGGGAATGTGCAATGTACCCGTTCAGTCTGTTGGAGCTCTCAGTGGCTTTGGATACTACCAACCATGATATCATTCTGAGTTCTCTTTCTGGGATGGGATTTACTGGTTGTAGTCCTCCTTGGAAGGACAAACTTAGAAGCTGGTGCTAGGAGATTCCTGATTGACACCCTGGCCATTGGCCTGTGAGGTCTCCCAGGGTGAACTACTGTTCCCCATATACATGAAACCACAGGTTTGGGGTTTGGTGTCACCAGTAAGCTGATGGCACCCATTTCAGTTTCTCTTTTGCAACTAATTCCAAGGAACATATTTCACAGCTAAACTGGTATGTGCTGTCAGTAATGGACTGGATAAGAGTGAACAAACTGAAATTTAGTCCAGAGAAGAGAGATTCAGTCTATGCTAGGTGTGACTATACTCCTCCTGCAATCTTACGTTCATAGCTTAGATGTACTACTAGACTCAATCTTGAGCCTGAATGCTCCAGGTTTCGAAGGCCCTGTCCCCACTACGTTTAAATCCGGATCGTGATCCAGGTTAAACGGGCATGGTTCCCACTGAATCTGATTTCAGAAATTGATTCAGAAAGGGAGGCCATGCTTTTTGCCCATTTAACCCACATCAAAAAAGATGCAGGGAAAATGGGGTGTTTGGTGGGGGCTGAAACAATTTATTTAGAAATAAATCAATTCAGCCCAAGTGGCAACCAGGAAGATTCGAATTGGAACTGAATCTGCCCTGGTTCCCACTGGCAGCCTGGCCTGGGGGAGCAGCTGGTATGGCCCGGCCTCTCCTGGCCCCAAAATCTCTGGCCCAGCTTCTTTACCAGCTTCTTTGGCTGCTGACCAAGTTCCCTGGACTTTTTAAAAAATTCCCTGCAGCTGGGGAGGCTGGAAGAAGGTTGCAGAGATGCTCGAAGTCTTGCAACCTCCTTCCTAGCTTTCCCCTGGCTTCTCTGCAACCTCCTTCCGACCTCCCCAACCGCAGGAAAAAAAATTAAAATGCACAGGGAATCTGGTCAGTGGCCAAAAAAGCCGGTAAGGAGACTGGACCAGGGATTTGGAGGCCAGAAGAGGTCAGAGATGAGATGGGCCACCAAGCTGCCCCCCCCCCCACCAATGAACCAATTCCTGAAGCTGGTGCAAACATAGTGGGAACTAAGTTTTTTCAGAACCGGTTTCAGGAATCAGTTCAGGAAACGGATTTTCCAGTAAGTGGGATTAGGCCCAATAATTATCAGTAATGCATTTACATAGTTAAAACTAGTGCACCAGATAATACCCATTTCTGGAGATGTCAGATTAGGCAGATCAGGATTTATATTAAATAAAATGAGATCAATAAAATGAGATAAATAAATAAATTATAGACACAGAGAACTCAATCCCTCTTTGTTCCCTGGAACATTAAGAACCTTGGGGATTGAATACTGCCCTAAGGCTTTCATAGAAGGCAACCTCCTAGGGTTGCTTTTTGTAAGAGGTGTCTCTTACCTGACGGCCAGAAAGCTTGTCTCCTAGAGGGCTGCAAGGTATAGTTAACCGTGGCATCACTAGGTGTGTCTTGTGGGTGTATGTGTGTGGACCACGGGAGGTGACACCCTAAAATGGGGTGATACCACTGTTCCTCAAAAACCTACCTTTTGGCAGAAACAGGCTGTGGCATTCACCCCATTTCCCTTTAAAATGCTTTAAGAGATGGTGGGAGTGGAGTGAAGCTCAGTGGGAGGAGAAATCAGAGGCCCCAGAATATTTTTAAATCAAAATTTCAAATCTCAGAATTTGAATTTTTAAAAAATGTTTATTCTTTTAAAATTTTCAAAAATATCACATTTTAATCAAATCTTCACTATGTATGTGCAAATACATTTAGGCTGTGCACATGATATTGTAATTTGAAGGTATAATGTTAATTTACCTAGTTGTTTATGTCACAACTATTAGCATGACATTCAATGATATATGGGAATTATGATTCACAAGTAACATTAGTATAAAAAGCATTACTAAGGATTCTGTATAGTGTGAAATGGGAGGAGTTCAATGGGGAGTGACACCATGAGTTACTGCAGCAGGTGACACCAACCATAGTGATGCCACTGGTTAGAGGTGGGCTTGCCAATTTCTTCCATTGAAATATTACCTACAACATCTGGTATTCATTTGTGGTCGCCCATCCAAGTGTTAGTCAGGGCTGACTCTGCTTAGCTTAAAGATCAGAGGGGATATGATGCTTTTAGGGCAAGGGTTCCAAACCTGGGGTGCCTGCACCCCCAACGGGTGTCAGATAGAAATTCAGAGGGTGCAAAAAAGAGTGACTTGTATCCTTGAGTGACAAATCACAAGTTATTATTCATTTTTTTCTTAATAAATTAGGATCTAATTGCTCTATTTAGATTTGCATTTTATGCACAAAGTTAAAAGCTTAGTTTTTTAAGATCAGTTTGTTCACTCGCAGTATTTTATGTGGTTCAATTTGTAGTTCAAAAATTAGAAATTAGACCCCTTCATCTTCAAATGTGATACTACTTTTATAGGGGTTGTGAACATTGATTAAATGTTTCCTAGGAGGTGTGGGGCACAGATAAGGTTTAGAGTATTTAGGCTTTAAAGTATCCACTTAAACAAGAGATGGCAGGAGGCCCTAATTCCTCATCTGTGGCGTTGTGAAAGTATCTCATGTGGCTGTTGCAAAGCTCTCCCATATCATTTGGCTAATAGAAGTTTTAAAAAGCACCACAACACTCCTCTCACTCAAGCCAACCTAAAACGATGCTTCTTAGTAAATTAAACTTCTGACAAGGTCTCCTGTAACACTCTTACAGGCAAGCTTATAAAATGTGGGCTGGACAGTGTTATAGTTAGGTGGATTTGTAACTGATTGACCAACCAAAGCCAGAGAGTGCTCACCAATGGTTCCTCTTCATCCTGGGGGAAATCCTGGAATGCCTCAGGCTTCTGTTCAACATCTTTATAAATGACTTAGGCACCTTGCCAGGAATAGCAAAATGGACAAATGTAGGATGGGTGACACATGGCCTAACAATAGTCCAACAGTGAGAATAAAGAGGTCTTGGCCCATAAGGGCAAAAATGGGGTGCCTGGCTACATTCACATGACCAGGAATCCCCTTCCAACATCACAGGCTGCAGCAGTAGCCCTCACAGCAGAAGTGGCAGAGTCAGCAGGTAAGGGACACATGGCGCTGTCCTGTCTGGCAGCTATTGCTAGGAAACTCCTTGGCAAATGACCAGTCTTTTTAGACTGGATTAAGATCCTTATGGGCCAGGATCTGTCAGGGACCACCAGATCTGCATCTGGACTAGCCAATCCCAGCCCTGGGATAATGGCCTGTATCATTCAAACAGGACAGCGCCAGGCCAGGCCAACACACACTTTTTGGCACATACTTCCAGCCCCAGTGTGATGCCATGGCCAAAAATCCAATGATGCATAAGACTGCATCAAGAGGAGTTTCATGTTCAGATCACAGGAATTAACAGCACCACTCTATTTTAGTTTGATCAGACCTCACCTGGAATACTCTGTCCTGCTAAAGCACCAAAATTCAGGAATGAGTTTGACAAGATGGGATGTATCCAGATAGTAAAAGATCTGAAAATCAGGCTCTACAAGGAATGGCCTCTAGAGCTGGAGAAGCTTGGAGAGGAGAAGAGTGAGAAGTGATATGATAGCCATCTTTAAATGTTTGAACGGAAGATGGAGTGAGCATGTTTTCTGCAGCTCCAGAGACTAGAACCATGGAATATAAATTATAAGAAAAGAGATTCCATCTAAACATTAGGAAGAACTTTCATCTTTACCATAAGAGGTGTTCAACAGTGAGATGACTGCCTCAGAGCATGATGGACTCTCCTTCCTTGGAGGTCTTCAGGGAAAGGTTGGATGGCCACCTCTCAAGAGTACTGTATTGTGTATTTCTGCATGGAAGGAGGTTGGACTAAGATGGCCCTTGCAGTCCTGATTTTATTGGGCAGCTCAAACATCCTTCAGGAAAAAAATATATCTGAGAACAACAAGTTACCATTCCTTATCTTCAAGAGTTGTTTGGAGACTAAGCAATGATAGGTAGTATGATATTTCCATGGTTACGTTTTGTGGCAAGGGTAACTGAACTGGGGGGACTCACTGTTGGGCAGACACCTTTTGCCTTTGCATTCCTTTTCCCATGACCCTCCCAAATACAAACACTTCAAGGTTTCAAATACAAATCAGTTTAAATGCTAAGCCCTTCACCTGCTCTATGGGGATGAATCAGAATTTGTAGCCTCTCTCCAGCTGTCTATTCAATTCCCAAAACATTTGCTGCTGCCAGGAAAACCTGCTAAAGGCACTGAGAAGAGTGCAGATTCTCATCTAGCCAAAGGGAGGGCATCCAGTTCTACATACAAAGAGAATAAGTCTTATTCCTACAAACAGTGTATCATCACTTGTAAGTTTTAGCAGGTACTATCAGTCCAAAACAGTAGAGAAAGATCATAGGGATACACCATTGTTAAATCTCTCTCTCAGAAGCCTGCTTAGGTTGTGTCCCTGGAGTCCTATTATGTGGTGTCAAAAGGAAACCGAAGATCATCTTTTAATCAGCAAAATGCTGAACTTTAAAGATGGGGACAGAAATGTCACGTCAGATTTCAGCACAAGAGACTTAATATGTGGCTCATTCTTAAATGTATTGAAGATTAAATCATGAAAAAAGCCCAGTGTATTTTAAGAACACTTACAGTGGTGTCTTTGTAGTCTTCACAATAACTATTGACAATGCTGTCAATAATTGTCAAGTCTCACATTTCCCCCCATAGGAAAGAGTTTACCTTTGGTGACCATATCTACTGCACAGTCCCATTTAATTGTCTTAACCAGGGAACCCTGGCGGTGCACTGATTAAATACCAGTAACACAGCCACAAGTTTGTGAGTTTGATCCCAGACAGGGTTCCAGGGTCCACTCAGCCTTCTATCCTTTCGTAGGTTGGTAAAATGAGTACCCAGCTTGTTGGGGGCATTTGGCTTATACATTGGAAACTGCTTAGGGAGTGCTAGTTCACTGATAAGCGGTATAGAAATGTACTTGCTATTTCTTTTAATTAACAATTAATCTGTGCATAATACAAATGAACTAAGATGAAAAACTGGTATACCTAAGGTAGGGTTACATATGGTTTGAAACAGACAGAACTGGTAATTTCCCTCACTCCAATCTAAAAGGCATCCTTGACCAGAATGGAGTGCAGTATAACCTTTTCTCATTTGAACCTCCATGGTAAGAAAGGGTTGAAGATGTTGTTAGACACCATCACTCCCCACTAGATATGCCAGTTAGGGCTGAAGGAGCTGAAAACCAACAGCTGCATGAGCTCCTGATTTAGGATTAGCGATGCTTTACATGAAGATGTCTTTTTCTTTATTTTCTGTCAATCTCCCCAGATGGCTAACAAGTATATGACAAGTCTCCAAAACGAGGTACTAATGTACTAAGAGAACATACATGATAGTGCACAAGATTCTGCTATCTGTCGCCATTTCTCAGCTCAGGAAGCAGTGATGCCCAAGTATATCTGTTATCTCTCACACCTTTTAAGGGATTTACAGAATCCCTCCAGAGCTATGTACTGTACAACACATCTCCCCAGTTTGAAGAATCTACAGCACTGATGCAGAAGAAGAGCCAATGCACAACAAGAGCCATTTTTAAATCATTTATGAGCCATCACTGTGCTAGTATTTTTCAAAATAAAATAAAATTGTCCCCAAATGCCCAAAACATCCACCAGGAGATAAGAAAAAGAAAGGGGAAGTGTGAGTTTTGCAATTCTTCTACAGCCCCTGATGCCATTTCTCATTCTGTTCCAAAAGGGATCCTGCAACAGACTTCCTGAACCATATCCATCCAGCTGATCTGTTTCTCCCCTCCTCCCTCCCTATCCCTTATTTCTAGAGCTTTATGTCTTAAATTTAAAGTCTGGAAAAGGGAACTGAAGTTGTTGTGCTGCTTGTCTTTGGGTGACTCTCTGGGAATATTTTTTCACTAAAAGAGGGGATAATTATTTTGAGAGCCACTGTTGACCTCCTGTTTGGTGCAACACACAGAGCTAACCCACATCTTTGTCAGGGATGTTACATAGACCAGAGGAAATGGTTACTCCTCCATTTCCAACTCTAGCCCTGACTTAGATGTGAAGGACCCACACAAGCACATACAACAGATTTACAACTTTTTCAAAGGTTTGAGGGAAGGAGCCACTCACAGAGCCTTTCCGCATCACACCTTGCTTGGCTCCGCTTGGTCTTTTATTCCTGAACACACCAGTGAGCATCATATTAAGACTCCCTCCACACTCCACAAATGCCACCCCTGAGCTACTGAAGGACCTTGCAGTGGGACTGGATGAGCCGGACGCTGTTAACTTGGGTTAAAATTAGGCCACAACTTTATTGCATAGGAAATTAATTACATGTGTGACAGGCACAGAGTAGGCAAGCCAAATCCAGGTCATAAATCAATCAAGAAATAATCCATAAATCACTCATAATTAACCATAAATCAATCATAAATCATAATCGCAATCCATCAAAATTTAGCCCATAAATCAAAGATAATTGCCCTCATAAATTATCTTTGACAAGCTCATAAATCATTTGTCAAACCGTTAATTATTTTATTACCCCCATAAATCATTTTTTCCGTCCTTCTGTTGTATGCCTGTCCTCCTTCAGTTGTGACAGTTAAAGCTAAAATACACAATCAATAACAGGTAAGCATGCAAACAAAAACGCTAAGCCAACTAGCATAAGACCACTATTACACCATATCTAGTACAACAGAGATGCTACAGAGTTGCCCTGACCACAACACTAAACTACTGTCCGCATACCTCCAGGAGGGCGAAAAACCCATGGTCCAATAACATGGGAAAATTCCCTCCCGGCCCCCGAAGGCGACCAGCCGAAGCCAGAGGTAGCAGGTTAACAAAACGGCCAAAGGGTGGGTGGGCTGGGTAGCTTGTCCTTTCGCCCGAAAAAGGCTGAAGCCACGTGTGTGCCAGCTTTTTATAGCCATGCCATCACCCAGCATCCTCTTGCAGTTTCCCCAGCCCTCGCGATGTTCCCCAGGACTGAGAGACTGAGGTGTATCCTATTTCATTCCCCTCAGCTCTCCCCCCCTAAGTTTTCCATGTAATTTCTCCCTCAGTGGTGCCCCCCTGAGGGCCACCCCAGAAGCGTCGACTCTTCAGTGTGCCCACTGCAAAAATGACCCCCTCTTTTATTGTCGGGGGGGTGCCATCCTGCCCTTTTAAAACATTTATCATTCTCATCCTTTAATTTAACTGCTTTGGGAAAGTTATCTTGAAAATGGTATATAAATAACAAAAACAACTGAAAAAATACATGTGCATCTATTATATTTATTATCTCAGTTGTATTTTGTTACAGATGTAAATGATGTCTTAATTGAAACAGTTACTGTTCCTTTTTAATTTTCATATATATCTATGGAGTGGCTTTACGGAAACCCACTGGGCGACACTGGGCAAGTTGCACTCTTTCAAACCTAGGGGAAGGGAAGAGCAAACCCCCTCTGAACCAATCTTCCCAAGAAAACTCTATGATATGGTGACCCTAAGGCAGTGCTTCTCAATTATTTTCTGTCATGCCCCCCCCCCCCCGGAAAAAGAAAACATTTCGCGCCCCCCCCCCCCGCGACTGTAAATAGTATCATTTGTCTATAAAATTGTTATAAGTACACCTCTGCATAACACTGTATCCTGAGCCTCGCACCCCCCCTGGGGGGCCCGCCCCACTATTTGAGAAAGGCTGCCCTAAGGCAACCCTTAGTTGGAAAATGGCATAAAGGTTGTTACTAACATCAGTACACCTCCTCTTTTGATATCAGAATTGCAATAAAATACAGGTATAGGTTACACGGTCCTTCTATGACCCTGCTGTGGATGCTATTACTAGGATTCCTCCATCACACATAGGCTACCGCTAGGAGTCGCTTGGGCTCTGTTTTCCTGGACACTCTAGAGAAGGTGAAAAATGCCAACAATTGGATGATGGCAAAGAGTGAATGACTCCAGTAGCCCTCCACGCTAATCCTTCTTGCCTCAGATATGCGCCACCATCATTCCCATTCACATCACAATATTACGACCTGAGAAAACCAACTTCAAAGTGATCCAAACCCAAGTCTAAGAAGGCACCACCATTTGGCCTTTTTCAATGCCTTGAATTTTGCCCCAGGGTTGAAATTCATTATCAATGTTTGCCTTTCTTATGAACCTGTGACACACGTACCTCTGTTCGGTTCTGTAATGGTTCTTAAGGTTCACCTCTTTTTCATCCTTGTTTGTGATCAGAGGTATAATAGAGAACCAATGCCACATCTGCCCACAAGTACTGGTGGATTTCAAAGTGACACACAAAGAGACCCTGTTTGGAATACATGAAATTAACATATGTAGGATGTAACTCCAGCAAGAATGGCCCAAACAAGATGTGTGTGTATGCCTTCAAGTTACCTATCAATTTATGGTGACCCCATTAATTTCACAGGATTTTATTAGGGAAGGAATACTCAGAAGGGTTTTGTCATTTCTTTCCTCTGAAATATAGCCTACAGCAGTTGGTATCCATTGGTGTTTCACATCCACGTACTAACCAAAGCAGACCCTGCTTAGCTCCAGGATCAGATGGGAACTGGTGCCTTTGGGGAATTTAGGCCAACACAGAGAGCTAAAACCACAAACTGCAGAAATGCTGGAACAAAATGATTGAGATGGGCAATGTTTAGCTCTAAAGCAGCTTCGGCCTACACGAAATGGTGGGGGACATGCTCATTAAAATATATAGATGGCATTTTATGTGATGAAAAACCTAAGCAAAGGGTAAAAGCAATTTTGTTCTTTCCTGGGAGATGGATGGTTAGGCGAACAGGATTGATAGCTGATTGTGTCTAGAGAAGTCTACCAAGTACAAATAGAAAAGTGAGACTGAAGGCTGCAACAGACAGACAAATTAGCCTCATTTGTTAAGAAATTGTAAAAAATACAACCCTAGGGGCAGGGGGGGGAGGCGGAATCAAACAAGCAAAGCCATCTGCATTCACACAAGCATTCTAAACTCAAAAGACCACAATGAAGTGAGCCAAAAATTCTGCTGGGATAAGTTGTATGTAGTTTTGCAAAAATTTCAGTTTATAAAAGACACTGAAAAAGCACAACTACCATCGTCATCGCAAACATCATCAATTTATATAATGCCATCAATGCATAGGGCACTAGCACGAGAGTAATTAAGAGGTATGTGTTCCTATGAATAAAACAAATGGAATACAGTTTTCAATCAGATATTTAGCAATATAATGGGTCAGAGAAGAAATTACAGTCAGTGCAACACTA
Organism: Sceloporus undulatus; assembly: GCF_019175285.1. Classification (NCBI taxonomy): domain Eukaryota; kingdom Metazoa; phylum Chordata; class Lepidosauria; order Squamata; family Phrynosomatidae; genus Sceloporus; species Sceloporus undulatus. Next base: position 122,281,973 of record NC_056525.1, read on the forward strand.
ACCCCAGCCACAGCAACCGAGGGTCACTTTTCCTCCCCCAGTATAATATTTTCCCCAAAGATCTAGTTCTTATCCAGGAATATTTAAATAATGCTGCAACCAAAAATAAGCATTTTAGTTCTGCTAATTTCAGGGATCTGAGTTTATGGTTGCATTTGATTTTGCTGAAATCAACAAGGCATGCAATGAAATACTATGCTATGGGTGTATATTTATAAGCAAGTACCAATGGTTCAGTGCCCCACTGAATATGGATGCATACGACATCTGAACACCTGAAATCTGTAAGAGAAAATGTTTTTTTATTATTATTATTATTATTATTATTTGTGATGAGATCATTGAAGTGGGATGTGTGTCTGACAGTTTGATTAGGACAGCCTTCCTCAGAGGTATCCATTGAAAAGAGATTATCTCAGCTCATTTTACCCCATTTTCAGACTATCTTGTGCCCTTTGATTGTCTGTTTCTTAAAGCACTTATGAAGACACTGAAGAATTTAGTGGCATGTCAAGTGACTTGCTAGTCAGGTCCAGTTTAAGTCTTATTAATTTTAGTAGCTCTGCTCTAAGTATGACTAATTCTGCATCCAAACCAGTATATTTCCTGCAAACATTTATAATCTGTCTTTCTGACATTTATTGCACATATTTAAAATCATAAAAACCAACTACAGAAAACCAGCAGCAACTCAATTCATCACAGTACAGTGAAAACAATCATTTTATAAGCACAGCCAGTCCAAATAAATTGTTGCTATTGTTGTCGTTAATTACCAGCGGCATTCGTGTAGCACTTTCAAGTATGCATTGAGCCTTTCATAATAATATAAACAAGACCAGAACTCAGAAAAGTTACTTTTTTAGACTATACTGCCCAAAACTCTTCTGGGGGATTCTAGATGTTGTAGTTCAAAAAGGTAGGTTTTTCTATTCTCTGAGCAATTGTTGCCCCAAAGAACTTGCAGCACACATTTAGGCCAGGAACAGGAGGAAGCAAGGGGCAAAGGTAACTAAAGATAAAGGCAAGCAAGGTAAATCAGGCACCCCCATCACCCCCATTGCTTTCTAAATGTGAAGCTCATAGAGCATTGAAGTTAGTTCAGAAGAACAATGGGAGTGTATAGCCCAAGAGAGAGATCACACTATCACACAGGCAGATTGTACAAGCAAATATTTTCCAGATCTGAGGCAGGCAAAAAACCCTTGAAATGAGATAAGCTTATATACATTTATCTAAACTGAGCATCTGCTTATATAAAAAGAGACTCTGAAAAGTAGAGGATTCAGAAAACCTATCTGAAATTTAAATTGGATTTGGTTTTACATGTATAACATCAACATCCTATTACTGTTTCTCCAAAAACTGAGAAATTGTAGTTAAGGAGCCAAAGCAGAAAAATGTGCTAGATTTCTTATTTATATCAAGTATTAACTATCACCCAAACGCTTCATTTAAACCATTAGTTTAAAGCTTGAAAGTCCCGCAACTGTGCAAAAGGACGGTGCACATTTCTGATGTCCTTAACAGGACCATCTTTGCCATTAAAGCAGTCACCTTGAGGCAACAGATTTTGGTTTCATGAACAGGCTGCCAGTTGCTAGTTTGCTATTTTTGTTGTTAAAGGATCTGTATTGCCAAGGATAAGAAAGCACTTGCTAGATTATTTTGCATTGTGAGCTAAAATAACTTGGTTGGCTCTGGATATAGAACAGTGGTGGAGAACCTATGGCATGCGTGCCAGAAGTTGCACTCAGAGCCCTCTCTATGGGCACACATGCTGTCGCCCCAGCACAGAGTTTGCCAGAGTTTCTTACTAGAAAGCCAGAGGGATGTGGCACTTTGCAATAAATAAGTGGGGTCTGGGTTGCAGTTTGGGCACTCAGTCTGTAAAAGGTTCACCATCACTGATATAGGATCACAGAATTACAGAGTTTGTTTTATTCTTCTCTCTCTCTCTCTCTCTTTCTTTACTTTGTAACCATACTTTAAAAATCCATTTAAAAAAAAAAGAACTTCAGTGCACATTTGTCTGAACACATTTTTAAAGGCATCTCTTCAAAATGCAAAATAGGGAAAAAGCAGGGCTTGAAAAGGTTACTTTTTGTACTAAAACTCCCAGAATAACCTGAGCAGTGTAGTCTCTTCCAATATGGGGGTTTCTTGGAATTATAGCCTAAAAATTACTTCTCCGGGTTCTAGATCTAAAGGTCTCACCTGCATTTGCATCAATATCCTTCCAAAGGCTATCAGTTCATTTGACATCAAATGGCCACATGATACATTTACCTAGAACCAGAGTTAAAACACCTGAGTTACTATATTTAATTATTTCAGACTGAAGAGGGGTTAAAATATATGTCTTTAATTTACAATGTAAGAAAATATGATATAATTTTCACAACAACTCTATGGCTGCATCCACTTTGCAGAAAAAAAATGCAGCTTGATGCCACTTGTCCTGGCTCAGTGCTATGGAATTTTGGGATTTGTAGTTTTGTGAGCTACTTAGCCTTCTCTGTCAGCGAGTTCCAGTGCCACAACAAACTACACATTTCACAGCTATAATTTAACTTTCTAAGGCTCTAAAGCTAATGGTCATGAAAAATCATAAGCCAAACAGCAAAAAACCAGTTCAAAGGACATATGTTCTCACAACCCCTAAGGGTAGCTGTTAAAACAGAGTTATACACTTCTCCCCCCTTTGCCTCCCCAAAACTTTCCCAAGCTCTCTTCTTCCTAGTAATGATAAGTTCCAAAGGCAATGCCACAGCGGTGTGCATGTACAGTGTGTGCATGCGTGTGAGAGAGACAGAGAACAACAGAGAATGTGATGTCCTCATAAGATTCACTTTACTTTGAAATATCCATGCAATGTTTTGTGGAGGCGCACATACTACTCCTTCTATAGAAAACTCTCAAGGACAGGAGTCAGCCATTTCAGAACATTCCCTTTTGCTTTGATTCTCTCTAAATTCAACCTGCAAATATTCCACCCCCACTTTCTCTCACATACACCTGATGAGCAATAGTAGTGGCACAGATTTTACTCCTGCAGGCAAATTGGTCCTCCATTGAAAAACAGCTACCGTCCTTGAACAATTATTTTCTTCTGACAAATCCGTGAATTTCTGCGGATAATACTTTAGGCAAAACAATACTGACAGACTCATTCACTGCCATAACTCCAAGTGTCAGGCTCATTCAAGAGAGAGCACACTCCCCAACATGGCCTGCTTATGAAAGATGCAGGTAGGCCTTGCTGCGAAGGGAGTAGCAAAGAAGGAGGGGTGGTAAGGACCTTATCTAAGCAGCTCTAGAAATTCACAGTCATTTTCAGAAGTGCTGCTGGTAGTTATTTTCTGGCTTGTTTGGAAAGCATGCCTCCTTGCTCCTATGTATTATGGGACATTATGCCCTTGGAAAGCAACATATTTGTGACTGATGCACCAAAAAAACTTCCAGACATGGGGATTTCTATCTCCTGACTTTCTGAACATGGAGATTTGGGACTTTATACACATAGGGCTTTGGGTGCACAGGGAAGAGTTTGCTCATATTCTGTATGGCAGACTTTAATTACATGTTTAAACTTGGTGTGGGGGGAACCAGAGAGGAAATTTTGGCTGGCAGAAGAACTTTTATTGATATTCTGACAGCAATCCTATTTTCCCATGGATGTAAAATGATACCATCTGGAATAGACACCCACCATATATATGTACACGCACACATACTCAAAACATTTAATCACAGAATTGCATTATCATGATGGCATTCTCCTTTGCAGTGCTTGCACATACAGTGGGTAACAGTGCCCCTCTTATGCTGTTTTCAGCACTCAGAAGAAGAAGAAAAAGCCAGATCAAATTTCCATTGTTTATGATAAAATTACCTCGTGTAGCCCTAAGTCACCAAAGAGTTGATCTACAGTGTGGAAATAATGCAGTTTGATACCACTTTAAGTGCTGTAGTTCCATCCTATGGAATCCTGGTATTTGTAGTTTTATAAGATCTTTAGCCTTTGTCAAAAAGTGCTGGTGCCTCACAAAACTACAAATTCCAGGATTCTGTAGGATGAAGCCAAGCCAGTTAAAGTGGTGTCAAACCGCATTATTTCAACGGTGCAGATGCATCCACTGCCTCATTTGCTTTATTTATTACATTTATATTTCTGCCCATGAGCTCATGTATGGCTCTTGGCATCCCCATTTTGATTTTTACAACAACCCTGAGAGATATGATGGATTGAGAGAATGGCAAAAGAGAGAGGTTAGACTGTAGTCATCTCAGTGAGTTTCATGGCTCAACAGGGACTAGAACATTAACCGCCTACAGCCAGACCAACACATTAATCACTACACTACAATGGCTCTCTCATGATCAATAAGGTTGTCTGTGGAGGCACATCTAGAACAAGTGATGTTCTAGATGTCCCAAATACCTAGAATGGATGTTGCAGCCATCTAAAGTCCTTGGAGAAAGATCTTTTGGAGAAGGAGGCACCCACAACCACTGGGTGTTGACATCCCTCATCTTCTGGGTGTCTCAGGGACTGAAAGGATTCTCAGGAAGGTGCCGCATATCAAGTCAGGCCATTGATCCACATAGCTCAGTACTGTTATTATCTTTCAAAAGTGGCCTGGGTCTGAAAGAACAGATACCAGTCTTTCCATTGCACCTAGATATGCCTGTGGTTTAACTCCTGTGTACAAGGTGTTTTGGTACAAGCCTGTCGCCTGCTTAAGGAGCAGAGAGACACACTTGCAAGAGAGAAGAAAGGGGAAAATATGCAAGAGCAGAATTTGTAAAACTACTTTTCAACAGTAAATTTCTGTTAATTTTTATAGTGTTTGTAATTTCATATATTGCACTTATTTGTTAATATGCTTTAAAAGTACATTGTTGTATTGTTCACTGCTTTTGATGGTATATGGTTCCCATCAAAGTGTTTCTGAAAATGTCACTTTAAAAAAACTTCAAAAAGAAATTAGAAAAATGTTTCTCATTACACCAATTAAGTAACTTCATTGCCATTTGCATTACATTTGAAATGTGATTACACCTTCATTACCCTCTCCTTTCAAAAGCAACTTGTTTCAGTTGGCCCTTCACATTTCCACCTTTGACTTTTGCAAATTTGAAAAAATATGTTCTCTCTAGGAATCTCTAGGTCATTCAGTGTCTGCCAAAAGTCATACTGGAGGACCTAGAGATTCCTAGAGGAAACACTTCTCTGGGCTCTTGTAAGTCCTCCAGCATGATTCTATGGTCAGCCTCTGGCAAATGTTGACCACACAGTTGTGCTGGAGGACCTAGAAATTAATAGAGAGGTGTTCTGTCAGTAAAAATAATAGTGGTTTTTTATTTGTGTTTTTCCCACTTTCACAGGGGTTTTGTGTCCCTAACCCCCTGGATGACCTAACAAGTCACACTTTCTCAATCTCAGAGGATGACAAAGGCAAACCACTGTCAAGAAAACCCCATGCTAGGTTCTCTTTAGAGTCACCATAAGTTGGAAACGACTTCAAGGCACACAACGACAACAAAAGCAAGTAAGTAAAAATAAGTAAGATAAGAATTCTCTGGTCAACACTTGGTAATTTCATATATATCACTGAAGCCATTCAGCATAAAACAAGACAGAGTGTGTTCACACACACTTTGTTTTGCTTGCAGATGCAAATAAATAAATAAATAACAACTTTGGTTGGAGCTAGTTCTGCGCCAAACAAATAGAAATTTGTCAGCCCTTATAATTATTTAACCAAGCACATTTCCATATCTGGCCATGGGAAGGAGTGTATGAAGTGACACTGTTGTCCTGCTTCCTAAACATTTGAAATCTCCACCGCTTCCCTGCATGCTCAGCCAGACTGATGTTGTATTATCCAATGTTCACATGTTTCCCATACTTATTTTCATAGCCTTATAGATTAGCAACTTCCTTTTAAAAAAGTTTTATCAGGGTGTTGAATTTTTACACCCAGAACCAAATGTTGCATAAAAGTTCACTGCAGCCATAATCTGTAACAACACAAAACAGATAACTGAACTTTTTATTACCCCTGGAACAGGGGTGAACACTGTGAGGCCTGTGTGCTGCATGCAGCCCTCCAGGGCCTTTTTGTGGACCCAAAGAGTAAACGTTTTTTTAAAAGTGTTGCTTTTTTTCTCCAAAATACCCTCAAATGCATAATAATAATAATAATAATAATAATAATAATAGGATTTATTTATATGTCGCTCAATCACTGGGAATCCGGGCGGTTTACAACAGAGAGGATAATAGACGGTTCCCTGCCCTCAGGCTTACAATCTAAAAAGACACGACACAAAAGGAGAAGGGAATGGTGGGGAGGGGAGGGGATCAGGTCCAACAGTTCTTCTCTCCCTCTGAGGCCTGGACCAAGGCAGATGGACTGGAAGGAGAGCTCTTTTACTTAATCAAGGTCGGGCCCAATGGCGTTGGGCCTGTCCTTTCACTCCCTCCCAGGCCAGGGGATTTACGGCATTTCCACCATGATTTGGAGCCCCCTTGGGCCCCCAGGAGTCAAAAACATTTTTTTGCAATGTTATTTTCAAAAAAGGTATCTCAGTCCCACTACCATCACACAGATACAGTGGGCCCTCGCCTTACACGGGGATCCGTTCCGGATCCCTCCGCGTAAGGTGCATTCCGCCTATGCTCAAGCCCCATTGTAAACAATGGGGCTCGTGCATGGTGGCGCGGCGGCGCGTGGGGTGCAACGGGGGCGCGCCCATTCAATTGAATGGGACGCACCGCCCCCCGCGCGCCCGCGGCTTGAGCGCATATGCTCAAGCCGCGTATGACGCGGGCGCGCTGTACTTGTCAAGGAAATGGGAGAGAGTCTTCTCCTCAATGGCTGTTTCCAGACTGAAGCATTCCTTTCCATGGGAAGTAAAGTTCACCCTTTCTCTCTCTTTTTCTGCCAGCACGTGAACACCTTTCTGCTTACCCAAACCTTTGAATATTAAATATCAGTTGCAGAAAGTCTTTTAGTTGGGGGTGTGTGTCATATTTGCAACAACATTATCACTATTTTAATTGCCTTTTAACAAAGTGTTTTAAATCTGATTGTTTGATTGCTTTTTAAACTTCTGTACTACCTATTCTTTTCTCTGTATTTTGTTTTAGCTCACATTGTGAGACATCTTGGGTCCCATAATGGGAGAAAGGCAGGATATAAATTAAATAAATAAATAAACTGATCAAATTGGAAAAAAATACCCCCCCAAGGCAGGCTTCTTCTGTGACTGCCCACATCCCAGTCCAAACAAGTGCTCTAGGGAATCAAAGAACTTAGTCATATTATCGTAAAGGTAACCTAGGTGGTACTGTGAATAGGTGGTACTATTTCAAGGTAATGTGAGAATTCAGTCCAAGGATTCTAACCATTCTGTTTGGGGATGAGCTTGTACTCCAGGCAGTGCAAACTAAATACAAATAGAATTCAGTTTCAATTCATTACCAAGAAGGGTGCTCTCAGGAGGCAATGGCACTGCTGAAGCAGCTTCCCACAAACTTTCATCAGCAGGCAGCCAAGAAACCTGTTGAAATAATCCAAAAATGCAAAACCAGAAGCATCAGAAAGCCTTCCTTCGGGTCCCCTTATCCCTGTCACTGTATGTAAGCTAATAAATAACTTATGTCTGGAGCCCTTTCCTGGCAAATCCATCTTGTGACACGGCAGAGCTTACATAAACCCTGTTGCTCATGCAGGGCTCAACCACAACTGGGAATCATTTTGAAGGATGGTTCTCCTATCAGGTAATGTGAATTTCTTGCCTCAGGTAGCAAAGCAGATTTCCCCACCTCAAAAGGTCTCTCTGCTATAATCTTACTCAGAGTTACACGCCGCAGTTGTGGAGGCTGTTTGCTATCATTGGTTTTTTTACCTATTCCTACCCCTATTGTTGTTGTTGTTGTTGTTGTTGTTGTTATTATTATTATTATTATTTCTTATTCACCTCTCCCCATGGAGCAGGCAGGGGACAACAACAACAACTAACAAGCAAACAACATTAGTTAAAACACACATAAATTAAAAAGGACAAGCAGGACATGCACACACTAAAACAATCCACATCTAAAATTCACCATTTAAAATTCATCTGGATAAGGCTGGCAGAAGAGACTACCATATCTGCTCAACTATAAGTCAACTTCATGTGCAAGTCGAAGGCAGATTTTGGGGCCAAAATGATGGGTTTTGATATGACCCATGGATAAGTCAAGAATAAAACTCAGGGGCATGTAACAATGGATGTAAAGAACAAAGTAACTGAAAATGCCAAAGAACAAAATTCCAGCAGACATAACTGTTTGTGCTCATGCTAAAGGCTGCATGGATGAGACAGTAGAGAGGGAGCAGTGCTTCCAAGACAGATTACACTCTTGCCTTTCATCAGGAGATGATTCCTTTTTTAAAATAAGATTTAAAGTACAGTACTTACATTGAGCTATGGATAAGTTGACCCAGGTTTTTTGGGTCAATTTTTTAACCTAAATTTCTAGACTTATACATGAGTATATACAGTACTCTTCAATGCTCAATTAAATCCAGACAGCGTATTCAGCTGTTGAATTTCTTCCAGCAGGTCATTCTACTGTCTAAGGGTGGGTGAAGAAAAAGTCCTCGGGCTGACAGTTGCCAACATAGTCCTGGCTCGAGTAAATATTCACCAGAGGACCTGAGTATATGAGGCAGATTATATGGGAGGAGGTGATCCTGAAGGTAACCTGGATCCAAACCATGTAGGGCTTTAAAGGTAATAACCAATAATGGGTACTAACCATCTTTTTACAGTGAATGGAACTTTTAGAATGAGTTAAACAAATTATTATTGCCAGCCTGCTGCAAATCATTCCAGGATTTCTCGGAAGATCCTAGAAGTCTGCCTTCAGCCAGTTCCAGCTTTAAATAACGAGTGGTATAGGATAGTTCAGAAAGCCAACATGGTGTAGTTGTTTCAGTGTTGCACTACAACTCTGGAGACTAGGGTTATAATCCCTGCTCAGACATGGAACCCACAGGATGACTTTGGGCAAGTCCACTCTCTCAACGTCAGAGGAAGGCAAAGGCTTCCACTCTTAACAAACCCACTCTTAACAAATGTTACCTAGAAAACCCCATTTCCATATTGTTGAACTTTAAGTTTGCCATACAACAACAACATAGAATAATTAACCATGAAAAGCTTTCCCCATCATTTATCGCCACAGCAGGAAAATCTTTCTTCTCTCATAGTTAGTACAAGGGAAGATGTCTGAAAGAATCCTTAACTTTTGCTTTTATGTTTGCAGCTGTGGTTTTGCAAGGGCATATGCACAATAGCAAAGGGGAAGAAGAATAGAGAAGGGACACAGTAGTTGTAGTATCTTTGATGCTTCTACTACCAAATAGACAAGTTGTTTCTCGGTTTTAAAATGTAAAGCTTAAACTGAGAAGCAAGTTGTGCTAGAGGTAGCCATCTCAGCATGTTTATCTGGAGTCGCTAGCTGTTAGTTTTGCACTAACAAAAGCTAGAGGCAGAAAAGATAGGGGATAAATGGGACCCTTAAAAAGGCTGCAGTCAAATTGCTGCAATCTTTTGTGTCTCCTTTTTTGTGAATTGGCATGTATATTGACCTTTTCCAGTCTGTGAGCCACTGGTTTGTTTTCCATATATGTTTGATAGATTTTAGTTAGAACTAAATGTAAATGTCTTTTATATAGCACTTCTGTGTATTGTTTCCTTCTCATCTTGATCTTGTAATATGTTCCTCTTCTGAGCATAGAGCATCTCCACTCTAGGTTTAATTTTTCCTTTGAATTTATGAATCTTGTGGAAAAGGTCTCTTGTTCTACCTTTTTTGTTGTCAGTCATTGATTATTATAGTATTTTTTTTTGTTATCCTTGTGCACTAGTCATTAAACGGGCGCATTCACAGTTCTGGTTCTGTCTCTCTTTTCTTTTGCCTCTTGTCTTTGTACATGCAGTGATATCATGCATATATGTGTATGCACATTGTGCATGGATATGGGTTTTGTATGGGCATAGTACATGTGCATTTTTGGTTGTACATTCAATCACACATGTAGTACCTTGGTTCATTTGATAATATAATAATAATAATAAAATTTTATTTGTACCCCGCCCTTCCAAATAGATCAGGGCGGCTTACAGAATGCACCAAAGTGCAACATCTTTTTTTAAAAAAGTTTGCACAAATGTCAGTGAGATCATTCTTCCGTAGGAGACTCATGTGACAGAATGGTAAAGTTAAAAGGTGCCCAGCAGAGGCAGCCACGGAAAATTCAGCCAAGAGATTAGGCCAGCCCTGGAAATGTATGGTACAGTATGGGTACAAGAAGAATCCACAGAGAGCTCCTTAGAAGCATGAACCTGGATGCTTCAGCCTTCCCAGATGATAGGGAAAGGGCACCTTCTTTCCCATTGTGGGGCAAACAGCTTCACTGCTGAGGTCTTCACATTGTGGTGTAGTGGTATATAGCCAGAAGAACAACAGGACACGTAAGCATAAGGATGGCAAATCCAAACCAGGAAACACCCCAAGCGTAGCTCTGTACAGCATGTTTAATGTGCTCAAAGCAGCCCTGAGTGTTGATGTAATCAACATGACCTAGTCTGCAGCCCTCCTCATTGATGATGATGAAGTTCCGATCACGCTTGCAGCAGTAGAATGGCCAAGGGGCCACAACCTCAGGGTACCTGCTTCTAAAGACGGAGGTATAGTTCACCCAATCCATGGGATCATTAGTGCCACAGCACTGTTGCTCCATCATGAAGCGATTCCACATACGAGTGAGTTCCCGGCCTTGTTGTGAGTCAGCGGAGTAGAAGGACAACATCTGTTTGGTTATCAGCCTGGAATTTGAAACTACATAATCACGATGTGTGTAGGAGGTGATGCAAGATGCACACTCAAACAGGTAGACAACCAAGATCAGCACCAGATACAACAACACCATGAGCCTGTTGCCATTCACAAGGCTGATAATGCCAAAGACGCAAACGCAGAAGAAAGAAAACCCAGTGAAAATGGAGATCCAGGCCCCTGCATAGACGTCATCCTTGCCCGACACTCCCATGATGGGGTAGACTTTGTATGGATTGGCTGTTACCCAGATGGACTCAGCGTAAAGGGCCAGTCCCGAGAGCATGATAATAACATTGCCCATCACCAATAATCCCACAACTAAAGATGAGCCCTTTTCTGCCATATTTCCAGCAGGAGTTCCTTGTATCAGCTGCTCAGATTCCACAGAAGCAGGTTACCATGTCTGTTCCACTGGCAGGACATCCTGATATTCAAAAAAACAGCTGCAGAGCACAATTCATGCATATCTTTGCACACCAAGATTTACACTCTGCAACCCTGACATAGAATTTTCGCCAAAGAAAACATTTTTTCTGGTTGGAAATTAGATTTTGCAGGTTTTGCACTAAACAGAATAGATGCATCCACTATCTCTCTTATAATTCTTCTTTCCTTATTCCTGGCTTTTAGGTGCACCAGTATCGTACATGAGCAACAGACATAGACACAACGTCAAAGAGAACCAATGAACCCAGCCACAAGCTGGAAATGGGTGGGGATTAGCATAATGGAACCAGGCCTTGTGGGGTTACATGCCCAGGATATTCTGATTAACAGGAACAACAATATTATCTGCTATCCCACTTGGGCTCCCCTGCTCCCTCTGAGATTTGCTGCAATCCCTCACAGTCCTTGAAAGGATAATTGATTTTCCCAGCAATTATGAATTTGCATGAACTAATCTTGTTATATTTGGAGATGGCTTCACAAAAGCCTTTCTTCTGGTGCAACTTACAACTGTTAGAAATTGTTTTTGATCAACACAGCCATCTGCAATTTTGGAGTCTCCATTGGAGGGAGTTGTTATAAAGATTTTCCTGGTCAGAGACACACTGATTCAGTAGCAAGCCTTTAAAGCCATCCCATAAACAAAAAAAATTCTTCTCCTCCTCCAATATGATGCTCCCTGAAACTTGTCTCCCCACAAATACAACACTTGAGATCTTCCATCCCTGTACGGTAGCTTGTCAGAGAGGGCAGCTCAGGGCCTCCTGTTCCCGGCCATGTTTCTGTGGGCAGAGGATCAGTGGGGTTCAGGTGGCATATAGAGAGCCATCATGCTTGCCATGATCCCTATAAACATTGCTGAGTATGGCCTGCCTCCTCAAATAGTTCTGTTTAAGCATAATGTGACTTATATTTTCTTGCAAAAAAAAGGAATAATAAAATAACATTTATTTTTTTCTAACAAGTGGACTGCAGCTCATAGCTTGTGCGCACACCGTTGCGCCATTTTTATGGATTCCATCACCTTCACCTACATCTTGCATCAGAATTTAGTTACAATACATTAAAAGCCCTTTGAAACAAACAATTATCGCCTCTTCCACTTTGCCACTAATGCGTGATGAGGTAGTTCATCAATGTATTGTGGGAGGAAGACTGATTAATCAGTTAAGAGACAAATTTTTAACATGTCAAAAGCACATGTCAAACACCTTTTTAAGTGATTGAAAGAAATGTGGAATAACATGTAAACTCAATACAAAAGCTAACACTGACTGTTCTTTTCCATTCCATTAACAAGAGAGACTATGAGTAAATAAGCATACGCTTATATTGGCAGGCCTGGTGATTGAGGTATTTTTCTTGCTCATCAAACATCAATGAAAGTTCTAGCATCAATGAAAACTGATTGATCTACTGATCAACACTTCTGGGCATAGTTCATGGGCAGTTGGCATCATAGCACCCCAATTATGCATCTTTATTTTAGTAGTAATAATCCAGACCCCATATTTAGGAGAGGACCAGAAGAAACACACAACTGCATGGCTACTTACATTTAGAAGATCCATTCAACATCTCAAGAACAATGTCAATGCATATGTATGCGTGGTGAGCCCTAGGCAGCCAGAGAAGGTAAGATGTACTTGTTTTGTGCCTTTAGGTTGACTCTAACTAATGTTAGCCCTTTCATTAGGTTTCATTGGCAAGATTTTTTCAGAGGAGGTTTGTTATTACCTTTGTTGAAGATAGACAATGTGATTTATACAAGGTCACCCAGTGTGTTTGCATTGCCAAGGAGGGATTTCTGTCTAACACAGAAATCACTAAACCACACTCTCTATCATATGGCAACTGCCCAAGCAAAATCTCAGACTCACCCAGAAACTTTCCAAGTCAAAAGAATGCCCTCCACAAAGGGCAACTCTGTTCAATACAGGGGTCCCTTCCCAGTTTTGTCCTTACCAGCACTTGGCACAAGGAAACTATAAAATAATGTTAAGGCTGATCCATTACTAATGATTATTCACATTTTATATAATCGGTTAGCTAAATTTAGTAAATTCCAAAGACCTTTTCTTATTACTTACTGTAGGGTTTTCTATGAAATAATGAAATAAATACTAAATAGTTTCTGTTTATTAAAGCAATCACTCCTTGTTTGGTAGCCTTATTTAATATTAATTCTGTATTTAACACACCAGAATGAAACAGCTTCAAAACCAAACACAAAAACAACAGCGTCCTTGATTCTCAGCCCCATCTGTCTAGATTTCAGCTCTAGCAATCTAAATTTGCCCTTATCAAAGTAATGTGATGACCAACCAAAGATGGAGGCTGGAATCCTGTTAGATAAACCAAGCCAGAGCAGATCCATATAGAGAATTGTTGGATGGTAAAACAACACGTAGGTAAATCCTATTGATTCAATGGGTCTACTTTAGGCAGAACTAGTAACAGAATTTAGGCCAAAGTTTGATCTCTAACTATCAAAAGTTTGGCTCTTAATAGAGTTTGTGAATATTAATGTATCCAATAAACACACACAAAGGTATAGTACCTTCCCAAACTTAATGTTCAAGGCAAGACATTATACTTACCTTAAATTCAAAACTGGGGGTGGGAGTGAGATCAGGCTTAGGCCTGTTACAGACTGGCAAAATAAAGCTGCTTTGGGTCTCTTTGGAGGTATGCTATTTAAATGATGCATGTGTCCTAAGAGTCCGGAGGTCGCGCCAAAGCCACACTCCATTCCTAAGCACCGGAGCGCAGCTTTGGTGCAGCTTCCGGATTCTTAGGATGCATGCATCATTTAAACAGCATACCTCCAAAGAGACCCGAAGCAGCTTTATTTTGGCAGTCTGTAACAGGCCTTAGATTACTCCCACTCATCCCACCAGTTGATCATTTTATGCTGTTTGAAATTCCAAATCAGAGTTGGAATTCTGAAATATAACCATAACAAGAAAGATACAAGGAAAAGACAAACAAAACCCAACATAATTTAAATAGCATGTTTTATCCAACAGAAAGTAATAGGTTTTTCAGCACCACGGGGCTCTTCTTTCCATCATACAGCATTCTTGAAATCTCAGAGATTGTTGTCTTTATTTACCAAGCATTCAGTCCAGTTAAACCTTGTATGTGAACATTTTCTTAAAGGGTTCTTTGCGACATTCAGTTTACACTCTGCTGCTTATGGGGTGGTAGATTTACATATATATTTTTTAGTTTACAATCTTTAGCTTTCCATTAAGACCCACGCATGGCAAATGCCCCTTGAAAAACTCCATAACGTTCTTGTCAAGAGCTGTAAAAGCTTCATCAGTTCTTACTACTCCTCCACTTACAGCATTTGTCACAAAGTGGAATGGGCTGACAAGAGTGGTAAAAATCCCTGCTGCAGCTGTAAACCCGTTTCTCTTCTGAATAACGCACACAGCCAACCCAATCGGACCACTGTTTAAATAATACACCACTATTCATCTTGCATTTACCAGAGCAAGGCAGTCTTCTCAGTTTGTAGGTGTGCGAAGGGCTCAGCGTAGTGTGTCTGTTAATAGACAATGGGAACAAGGCAGCAACAATTAGTCATGCCTAAGGGGTTAGCTACGTGTTACACCATAACATGTGTAATTGTGCCCCCATATCTTTTTTTACCAAGCAAGTATGAGGGATTGAAAGTGGAGACATGGTAGCAGCAAGAAAGAGGGGAGGTATGCCAAGCCCTTGCCTCCTCCATCATTTCACCACTCAGAACGTAAGACAGAGTTGAGAGAGAGAGGGGTGGGAAATGTGATGAAATCTTCAGAGCTCTGCATCAATCCTAAATGCTAATATGAATTGTTGTTGTTGCTGCTGTTTGTTGGTCACTGTCTATAAATGTTTATGCCTGAATAAACCACTGTTCTTCCTTCCTTCCTTGAATTCCATCACCATTAAAGTCCTAAATCTAATTGTTAGTCTTAACCAGACTAGGTGCATTGAACCAATAGAACTCACATAAGTGTTAGCTTATTGAATTCCTACTGAACCAGGGAGATCAACTCCAGTTGGGACAAAAAAACGGATATAGACTAAAGGACAAGCTCCCACAAATGAACATCCTCATACAAAGGTATTCAGCCATACACACAAAATGATGACTTGTTGTGTGCTGTCAAGTCATTTCCTATTTACAACAACCTTAAGGTGAACCTGTGAGACAGTATGGCAGAGTGGTTTGAGCATTGGACTATGACTAACAAGACGAGGGATCAAATCCTGGCTCTTTCTGATTCAGAGTATGATAGTGGCAAAACCCCTCTGAAGAAACGTGCAGAGAAAACCCTGTGATAGGTTTCCTTGTTGCTGTTGTTATTGTTGTTGTTGTTGTTGTTGTTGTGTAAATTTACAGCGCTTTATAGATAAAGGTTAATAATAATAGTGTGCCTTCAAGTCATTTCCAATTATGGTGACCCTAAGGCAAACCTATCATTGAGTTTTCTTGGCAAGTTTCTTCAGAGGAAGATTGCCATTGCCATCCTCTGAGGCTGAGAAAGTGTGACTTGCCAAAGGTCAGCCAGTGGGTTTACAGGATTGCCAGAACTCAGAAATGGGTTGATGGTAAAGGTCAACCTATAGCACAACCAACACATTTGTGCCCTTTTGACACACAAAACCTCCTAACTATGCCTTGAGATTACTTTTTACCTCTTCACTATTAGAAGTCCCTCATCCAGGGACTTTATCACACGTGAGGAATTTCTCTTAATTTCAAATGAAAAGAAAGTGGGGCGAGAATGCATTTACATGAATTCGCTAGTTCAGCAAATTTATGTGAATTGTGTTAAACTGGCTTCCCATTGCCTGAAAATAGCATGCCATTGCCCGAATTTGCATGTAATCTCACGCAATAACATGAAACCCCATGACTGCATTCAGATTGCCACTGGATTATACTTCCAATTTCCCTTGTCTGATAACATCCAATGACACCTGCCCAGCATCCACCCTGTGTACACTTTCCCCAAATGTATAAAGACTAGGGTCCCAAGTGTTTTCCTCTTAGACGTTTAATATCTTTGGTAGCCTGTTTTTATGAGCCTTATATGGTTTAGAATTCACACAGGCAGAGGCTTCTGTTGTAACAAGCAAACATAGATTTTATAGAACAACATTTAGCAAGAATTCAAAGATATAGCCGTGTTAGTCTGTGGAATCAGTATGTAGAGAGATCTTGTGGCACCTTTGAGACTCACTGGAAGAAAGAAGTTGGCAGCATGAGCTTTCGTAGACTTAAGTCCACTTCTACCAAATGCACCTGAGGAAGTAGACTTAAGTCTATGAAAGCTCATGCCGCCAACTTCTTTCTTACAATTTAGCAAGAATGTAAGTTAGGTAGAACAATTCCAAGGTGGTACAGTTACAGTAATATAATAGTTGCAGGCATTTCCCAGTTCCTCTTTACAATATCCAATACACTTTCTCTCCCAGTCTGTATCCCTTCTCTCAGCTCAGTTCCCTTTTAACTCTCTTTGGCATCTGACAGCATGGCAATTGGCAGTGGTGCTCCACTTTGAGTAGCACTGCTTTAAAGCACAGCTTTGAACCAGAGCCTCTCACAATGTCCACAATCCAGGGGCTCAGGGCTCCTGACCCAGCCAAGCGTTTCTTCTTCCCTGGTTCAAATTCGCCCTTTCTCCTTTGCTACTCTGTATTCCTGGAACCACTTCCCCAGACACTTGCAGACCATTATGCCTCTAGTTAATTTTAAGTCCGAACTAAAGACTTTTTCGTTTACGAAAGCATTTCAGGCTGAAGCTTGATATTTTTGAAATTCAGGTAAGGGTATATGTTGGCTTTCTTCTATAATCCTTGCAGGTGTGCAGTGACAAAAAGAAAAACTAAGTCCACTAGAGAAGTCAACTATCAGCACTGTCTGAGACGCTTGACCTCAACAGTACCTATTTACACAGCAGAGTGCAGAAGCACAAACTCAGTTAGCAGTATTTGGCAACGTTGCACTGATCAACCTTGAATGATGCACAGACACAGATGGATTCATCCAAAAGTCCTTGGAGGCTTTTATCACTTGCTTCAATGTGTACAAGTTATATACAAACTCTCCTGTGACTCTCTCTAACATTCATTGTCTGATTTGCAGCAATTCACTCTCTTAAAACAACTCCACAAACTCCAACCCACACTTGCCCTGAGTTTTATAGCATTTATATAGAAAGGTAATGACTAAGGGTTGAAACCTGGTGTTACATTTCATTTACAGCCATACAAACTATTTTACACTGTCTGTAAGGGACATTGTTCCCAACAGTATATTTTTGTCTTTCATTTTATAGTTATTTTAATGGGTGAATTGCTTATTCACTATACAGTTGCCCCTCCTTTTGCGCGAGGGATTCG
Source organism: Sceloporus undulatus (assembly GCF_019175285.1). Classification (NCBI taxonomy): domain Eukaryota; kingdom Metazoa; phylum Chordata; class Lepidosauria; order Squamata; family Phrynosomatidae; genus Sceloporus; species Sceloporus undulatus. The sequence continues at coordinate 122,299,728 of NC_056525.1, forward strand.
TTCTGGACTTCCTTGTGAAAACGAGTTTTGCATAAATTCAAGCCCCATTGGTTTATATATAAATATTTGGCTATGGGAACGCATGCATGCACCCGATAACTTCCCCCTCTTTTCGTCCTTCATGCATAAGTGAGGGATGCGAGTTCCAAAACTACAAGAACAGAGGGAGGACTGCATTTTGTTTTTTGTGATTTTAGATTGTATGCCATTGGCAGGTTTTATGTTGTTTTGCTGATTCTGTAAAGCACTGTGCAAAACTTACTGTGCTATATAAACACACACTAATAATGATAACAACAACAACAACCCCCCACAAACACACACCAACAGCTCCAGTACTAACTTTATGGTCACAAAACAATCGTGAACTTTGGACACCTTTTCATGAACTTAGGAATTATGCCTTTGGCATGGATATCTCATTTGTAGGCCTAACTTTGGTTGGTTTGTTTAAAATATACTTGTATTTTCTACCAAAACACTGCCAGAGAGGCTGACAAAAATCAATCACTACAAAGAAATTAAAAAGCAGAAGGAACAAAAACAGCATGACAGATGTAACAGCTATTAGGACTGCCGTTCAATGTACACTTAATCACTGGCAGGTGGTGGCTTCCAAGTCAGTGGGGTGGAAAATTCACTCCAGATTTTGAAGGAGAGATGAAAGATCCCTGCTCCCAAAGGAGGTTCAGCACCCATAACGTGGAAGCCACCGATTACCACTAACTGAACCCAGTGAAAACATGCACAAGATTAGAATGGAAATATGCTCATTCTGGCAAGCTGAGCAGAGATACAGGTGTGTCTGATGGGTTCAGTTAGTAGTAATCGGTGGCTTCCATGTTATGGGTACTGAACCTCCTTTGGGAGCAGGGATCTTTCATCTCTGGATGTCAGCTGGAACAAAGGAGGAGAGAACTTCATTCCGTACTCCTCTAAATAGATTTTGCATGTACCACTATGTTCACTACACACTTTGGAAACATTACTCCAAAAAGAATTTTCTCTATTTTGTCACAGTGAATTTTAGGAATGAGAAGTAATGTAGTACATTGGCCTTGACCCAGTTGTTTGCCCTAACTAAAGTAGACTCACCGAATCAATGGGATGTATATGAGTGTTGATTTACCATTCAGCAGTTGATTCAGGGGATCTGCTTTAACTATTTTAGAGGATTGGGTTTAGACCATTGTTAACATATTGCTGTCTGCATTATTGTTTCGTTTTTAGCTAAAAATATCATTAAAATGGCCAAACCAATCTGACAACCCCAAAGAAACAATTTTACAATAACAAGTAGGCAAAACTTGGAACACTTCTGGAATTCTCCTGAAGTGTTGAAAACCAAAAATATATGATTTTTTTCCTCAAAAGTTTAAGACTGAAAATGTCCTACCCAAGAAGATAATATAGAATTGTTGATTGTTTCATATTTTTAACCCCTAACAGGAAGACTGTAATTCAGTGTTAATATTTTATAACTCACGCCATGTTTTGTATTTTTAATCTTGTAATCCTGATTCAATCCCTGGGGAAAGCAGGAAATAAATAAATAAATAAATAAATAAATAAATAATAGCATTCCAAGCAATGTGTTATGAATCATGTCATCCCTTTTAATATGTTACACATCCAAGTTCTGGTTCATAGTAACTTTCCTCTACATGGTTGTATACCCCACCCCTATGCAGTTGCAAGTATGCTGTTGACTTTCTTAACATCATTCCCAGTATTTTGTGACTGTAAAAAAAAAGGTTTTATTGAAATCTATAGAAAAAATTAAATCAGTGGGCAGAATTTTATAAGAAAAGGAATGGTGATGCTGTGAACAAAAGGAGTAGTTGGTGGAATGTTATTTTTCTTTTTTAACCATCACATAAATAAGAACCAGATGGAAGGTAAGGTTTAAACTTCTCCCACCCACATGAACTGATCCTGATCTAGACTGTGGCAATGTATAATTACTCAAGTAGAAAAGAGAAGGATCTTAAACTCCCCATGCCATATTTAATGTAGCTTATAGCTTAGCCCTCACACTGATGATCCAAGTAAAGCAGATATTTGAGGGAGGAGTTTAAGGGACAAGACCTCAGGTTACAGACAGAGAGAGAGAGAGAGAGACTGATAACAGCATGACAAAACACATTGACAAGAACCCTGGTATCTTGTGGCTTCCATGTCAATGGAGTAATAAGTATGCTCCAGGTTTTACTCTGGACCTCAAAGGAGTTGTCCAAGGTACAGGACTATATCCCTTCAAAAAGGTTGAGCACTGTGGATAGCTCTTTTTAAGTGTGTGTTGAAGCCTGGAGCAGAATCACTGCCCCACTGAACTGGTATCTACCAGCTGCCACTAGGTAGAAGAGATTGATGGAAGGAAGGAAGTGACTATGTGATCCTGAAAAAAAGCAATAGCTCTTTTGTTCTGAGAGTGCTAAATCTGTTCTGGTCTAGGCCATGGTGTCCCCATAGTTGTCCACTTTGTCTCTCTGTTGTATTGATTATAAGTTCAGGATGAGAGCTTGAAACAGTTGTTTTTTAAAGCGACAATTCCCAAAATTCTTCAGCCGGTATGTGGGTTGGCGAATTCTAGGAATTGTAGTCCAGAAAGTTACTTTCAGGGACTCTATTATAAATTTCTGTCCGATACATCCCCCCCCCCCAATACACAATACACACTTATCTCTGGGCCTGAACAGACAGGCCAAAATAAAGCTGCTTCAAGTCACTTTGGATCTGTGCTGTTTAAATGACACATACATCTTAAGAGGCCAGAAGCTGTGCCAAAGTTGTGCTCCAGTCCTTAGGACTGGAGCGTGGCTTTGGTGCAACTTCCAGCCTCTCAGGATGCATGCAGCATTTAAACAGCATACTTCCAAAGTGACTCAAAGCAGTTTGATTTTGGCCTGTCTGTCTGGGCCCTCTGTTTCAGTTGCCCTCGATATACACTTTATCTGACTTCCCAGCCCATGCCACCCTCTTCAGCCATGGTCTCCTGAAACTATGAGGCAACTGGATTTAGTTCTCTTCATACCTGCTCATTCCTTTCCAGACCTTCAATTAAAAGTCCTTTAACACACCCAACATTTCTATTCCTTACAACTGAACAAGCAGAGGAAAGGGTTCAGGAATCTAAACTTCCCCACCTGTTTCATTTACAGATCTTTTGTACTAAGGGGCGGTGGGAATAACCAGGGAAAATATTAATTTGAAAAGACCATGAATGTCACTGTAAGAACTAATGTCCTCGGGAACGATATCTCTCAAACAGGCAGACAGGTATAAAGGGGACATTTTCTTGAAATCTAGACACCTGCAAGGGAGTCGCAGTAACTGTTCACAATAAAATGGTGCTAAAATGAATAATGGTTCAGTTTGGGACATAAGAGAGTAGGTCCATTTAAATCAATAGAACCCAGAAAGTGGTGTGCTTTGTTAGCTAGGTAGCTATCAGAAAAACAATAAAACAAACTACACCAAGCTGCTAGGAAATACCTCATAACGGATGAATAAATAATGTTTCCCCCTCCTCTTTGTAATTTTTCTTTCTGCCATTGATTGGAAGAACCTACTCTTCCATGTTAATTAATAAGAAATCAGTTTCTTATAAATCAGCCCCTTCCCCAAATGATTTGATTTGTCATTGTTCGACCAGCTTGGTGGAACAGAGTATTGTTGCTGTGCAACTTTTACCCATGTTTCAAATGTTGATTAATTACCACAACATTATTTCCTTGGTAGTCATATGCCTTGAAATATAAATGTGTGCTGTTCCTGCTGCCACAATCATTGTTGAACTCCCATAGAAGTGAGAATTGGAAGCTAATTTTGGACCCCTCCCTTGAAGCTGGTGACACTCTGCCAAACTTCCCATCTGGTTTATATCCCAAGAAATGGCTTTTACTTAGAGCAGGGTGAGAATTTGGCTTCAGTTCATTTTTGTAGCAGAATTAACCAAAATTTACAACGTTCTTTACATCAAGGATGAAAGGTAATGGTGATTTTAAAAAAACAAAACAGAATCAGAAATCTGAGATATTCACCCATTCCGGTTCAAGTCAGGCCCTGTGCTTTTTAACTCTTTAAATATTGGGACTGAGTTTCTGTGTATTCAAGAATATTTGTGATTATTTAGGGGTTTTAACCACTGTTTTTTACACAGCAGGTCATATTCAGCCACAGTGATGTATCATTAGAACATGGATGTGAACATGTGGCTCTCCAGATATGGCCGAAAAATTCCCAGACCTAGCCTGGATAGCCAGTCATGAGGAATGCGGAAAGTTACAGCCCAACAACAACTGGAGGTTCACAGGTTTTCCCCTCCTTTCTTAAGTTAATCAAGTGATACACCTGCATAAAATCAATCTTCAATTTCAGAGAATAAGTGTCATAAGGCTCAAAGAGAAAAAGTACCTCGACAGTCATAAAACATTTCCATATTAACCACAAGAGTCCCATATATAAATACCCAAGCTTTGCAGCGGGCTGACTGCAGTATTCTTGTCAACATTTCCTTTGTGATTTTCCTCTTTTCTCTAGTGATGTGCCACTGATTTTTTTTGTATTATTATTTTTAAAATTGCAGATCTAGCGATAGACTAAAGCTGAGGGATTCCAGCAGAGGAAATGGCAAGTTTCATACTGACATTCTGCAAAACCAATCTCTCTCTGCATCACCAGTTTTCCTATTTGCTCATCACAGATTTATTTTCTTTTATTTTTCTCCTCCTGTTGTACATGCAGTCATTCAGATTTCATTCCCTTAACAGAAAATTGCATCTACACGTGGATCAAAGGAGGCAAGAGTTGCTATATTTATCCAATGAATGGTGTGGTATTTTTCCCCCTAAATGTTGCCAAAGCAACTGATGTCTTAAGAGCCTCACTCCCTGCAATGCCTGGCCTGCAGAAAATTGTTTGCTTTTATTCAGTGGAGAGAGCAATATGAAATGCACATCTCAGCTATATATGACAGTTGTGGGGAACTGAGTCAGAGATTTAAAAAAAAACTGTAAGGGTTTCATGCAGCATCAGGTTCTGATGACATGGGAAAGTTTTTGTCTTCACTGCAGTTCAATACCAAAGCTAGAAGTTCTCACAGAAAAGCCACCAAAGATTTGGGTTTTGGGTTGTTGTTTTTAAACAAAGTTCCCTAAGGTACCAGACAGAAACTGAGGTAAAAAACACAGGCCCCATACAGATAGGCCAAAAGAAAGCTGCTTCGGGTCACTTTGGAGGTATGCTGTTTAAATGATGCATGCATCCTAAGAGTCTGGAAGTCTTTCCAAAACCACACTCCAGTCCTAAGGATTCCACAGCACTGAGCCAGAGCAGTTAAAGCAGTTAAAGATTTGGACCTCAGGCAACCACTCATAGGGACCTACCATGGAAGACTACCAGGAGCTGCACCTGTCCCACATTCAAGTGCAGCTAATGCAGCTGATTAGAACAAACTCTTGAAGACAACTCTCTTTTTTTGCTTTCTTTTTCACTCATATTCATGATAACTGAGGGGGTGTATAGAACAGCTATTAAGGCTGGCCTGGGGGTGGAGGCAGGTCTGGGCATCCACATGACGCATGCCCTGACTCTGTCCCAAGCCGGCGTGATGCCACACACCACACCACACAACACGTGGCACCATGGTGTTCTTCTGGTGTTGTCTCTACATGATGCAGTGCCAAAGGAGCATTGAAAAACCACAGTGCCTGTGGCTATGGCGGGTTTGCTCCACAAGGGAGCTGCAGCGGACAAACCACGCAGCTCCATCATGGAACAAAAAGAACCCACCAATGGTGCACTTGCAGCACCACAAAGGCGCCGGGACGTGCGGACGCTAAGCATCTGTCGTGCCACAATGACGGCGCCCATGTGTACCGGGCACCACCATTTTGACACCCCCGTCAGGTGCTAGGGGTGAGGCCAATATGGATGATGCATCCTCGGCCAACCCCTAGCACCTGACGGGGGCGCCACAAAGGCCCATGTAAATCGGGCCTGAGGCACCCTTTCCAAGGTGCAAAAAGGAGCCGCTCTTTGCAGCTCTTTTTTGTGCCACAGAAAGGCGAGATCGAGGGCACACCCCAATCCGGCACCAAAAAGGGTGGCTGCAGGCAGCTCCTTAGGGGTGGTCTTTTGTAGTGAGTCCTGTCTTCTCATGTGATGGCCATAATACTATAGACTCAGTTTAGTCATCTTGGCTTCTAGGGAGAGTTCAGCTTCATTTGTTCTAGGACCCATTTGCTTGTCTTTTTAGCAGTCCACAGTGTCCATAGGCCTGGTCTCCAGCACATTTCAAAAGAGTTGATTTTCTTGCTATTAGGTTTCTTCACTGTCAAGCTTTCACAAACATAGATAGAAACTGGAAGAGGAGGAGGAGGAAGAAGAAGAAAAAGATATTGAATAGCAATTGGATGGTTCATTTCATTCAAACCTATTTATTTATTTATAGTATGGGGTAGCGAAACTGTAACCTATGGGCTACATGTGGCCCATTTTGTAGCTCTTGAACCCTCCCAGATTTCCCCAAAGCTCCCAGGTAAAGTTTTCTTTAGAAATTTAGCTGAACTTTTAGTTGGAAAATAGTGGGAAACTATGCAAACCACAACAAAAATGTGACAGTTTTGGCCTCCTTGGCCCCCACTACCCTCCACAATTTCCCCACAATAATGCAACTTGGTAACAAAAAACTCTTTATGTCCAAGCATCAGCTATGCAAACAAAGGGACATTTTTCTAAGGGAGATAGCAAGGACCAGCTACATTTAATGCATCTTCCCAGGAGGCTCGATGTCTGTACAATTTGTCCACTTTACTCTGAAGTTGGGAAAAGAACAGTCATTGATTAATTGCCCCACTGGGCATAAGATTACATTACACAACCATAACTATTCTATAATTTATTAAAACAAGGGGTAAGCCCATCAGTGTCCTTTAAGAACAGGAAAGGAAAAGGAAAAGGTGGAGCTGAATAATCCAATTGCCTCTGTTTACTAGAGAGCACATTTACTGTTGAGACCCAGGCATAGAAGAACATTCGCTGTTCCTGGGGTTTCAGCGCTATTGGAAATGGAAATGTGGGATGAGAATGGGTGCATCTTGACTGTAATGTGCCTGCATTGACATACATTTGTTTGAACAAAAAGGCATGCTTGCTTTGTGTGCTTTTGAGTCATTTCTGACTCATGGTGACCCTAAAGTGAACCTATCATGGGATTTTCTCAGCAAGATTTGATCAGAGTGGGTTTGCCTTTCTCTTCCTCTGAGGCTGAGAAAGTGTGACTTCCCCAATGCCACACAATGGGTTTCCATGGCTGAGTGAGGATTCAAACCCTGGTCTCCTAGTCCAACATCCTAGTCCAACATTCAAACCACTACACCATACAGTCTGTCAAAGGCTGTCTGTCAAAGGCTGTCAAAGTACCAGTCTAATACACAAGAGTGCTATTTCACTCATTGTAGGCGGTGAGGTTTCTTATGACCTCTTAAGAATAAACAGCATAGTGTAGGACTCTTTATATGTGTGTGGAAGGAGACTGATGCATTTGTTTGTTTGTTTGTTTGCTTCCTCACTTGAAGTTCTAGCTGACCCTAACAAAGCCATTATCGCCTGATAAGTGGCATTTCACTTATGGACCAGCACTTTCTAATGTTTTCCTGGCATACCAATAACCCTTGCTTTTAAGTCATATGAGTAGCACACCTTCTCTCAGTGATGGGGTCTGTTTTCACCTCGGAAATGTTGGAGGGCATAGCCGAGAGCAGAGCAGAACAGAACTAAATTTGGCCTAAGGTTGCTTCTGAGGTTTTCCTGCCCTCCAGTTGTCCTAAAATGTCCCTTTTTTCTGGCACAAAAGCTTCCAGGAATAATGAATTTCAATTGGTACCAGGAGGCACTTGTAATTATAAACATTTTTAAAAATGACTGTTTTACAAAATCAAAAGTGGATCTCTGGATACTTTTGATTTGTTTTGGGGAAGCTTTTATGACATGCTGGCAGTCTGTAAGCCCCCCACCTCCGCAGTAGAAAATGGGCCCCTGGGTCTACATCTGCCCCTCTCTCCTGCAGGAAACTGGGATTTCCATTCTAAAGTTAGAAATCCATAAATAGCCCAGACAAATGCTTAACATGAGATGGGAATACTCTCAGATATGCCAACTCAATATTTAACTTGCTTGTTTGATTCAGCTTGATCAATCAAGATCAAACTCCATTTGTAGTTTGGCTGGGTGCTGAGCTCTTCCAAAAGTTTTGTTTCTTCCAGTTTACACTGCTGTTTCATTGTCTTGTGCAGTTGCTCTTTTACATTTACAGGTTGAGCATCCGTAATCTGAAAGTCTGAAATCCTACATTTTTTGAGTGCTAACATGATGCCACACGTTCAGTGGTTTCAATACACAAATTTTGTTTTATGCACAAAATTATTTTTAAATGTTGTATAAAATTACCTTCAGGCTATGGGTATCACATGCATATGAAACATAAATGAATTTTGTGCGTAGACCTGGGCCCCATCTCCAAGATACAGCACTATGTACATGCAAATCCAAAATCTGAAAACATTCAAAACACCCCTGATCCCAAGCATGTTGGATAAGGGGTATTCAGCCTGTATAGGTTTTATTGTTACCTGTATTACTGGATTGTCAGCAATCACTGGAGACCAAAAGACTTTATAAGTCTTTGTCTTTATAAGCACATGAAAATAAACAGCACAGGCATTTCACCACATGTCACAGAGGCATTTTTTCCCCCAAAGTCTGTTCATTCTACACTCACGTGAGTCATGAAATTATTAGGTAATGTGCATGTAAACCACTGTGAGAAGACATGCTGAATCAACAAATTAGATATGTAAGAAAGTCTTAGAAATCATCCATAGACTGCAATCTGAAACTTACCTGAACTCCAGAGGACTTTCATCTGAGTTGACATGTACAGGGTTACACTCTTACTGGAGCTGTAAAAATGTGAAGGATGAACAAGGCCAAACACTTAGGTTCCTGATCCAGCTATGTGAAAACTGTTATTACTGTAGGCAAAAGAAATATTAGGAATAGTATTTTTTCAACTGTGCTTCCCAGAATCTCCAAGCCAGCATGAGGTTTCTGGAAATTATAGTCCCCCCCCCCCCAAAAAAAAGAAAAAAGTTTATTCTTTCCCCCATCAACTCTGAGCATAGTATCAACCAGTAGTAGTAAATGTTGCAAACAGCAAAGGCTGAGTCAGAGAGAACAGGACCATGGACAGCTGCTAGTACAAACTCACACAGAGACTAGCTGCT
>NC_056525.1:122314014-122330388 GCF_019175285.1 Sceloporus undulatus
GTGGTCTTGATTCAATTGGAAACTCTAGCAGTAAGTATTTTCTGCTTGCCATACTGCTGTGGAAACTCACCACAAGAGGGATGCTCTGGCTTGCTCCTTGTTCTGCATGTGCTTGGGACATCATTTGCAGCTACCAACTCAGAACGAAACAGTATGGGTGTCTCTTTGCCATATATAAACTAACTGAAATTTTCCTCCCAGCTTGTCTCCATCGTCTACCAGAATGAGCTCAGGATATTTTGCTGCCTGAGGTACAGCAGCAAAGCATACACACATGCCCCTCCCAAAATTAAAGTGCATTTTAGGCCAACCCCTGTTTTGGCACTTGAAGCTGAAAATCTCAAAAATATATCACTCTTTCTGGAAGAATAAAAAATACAGTAATGATAAATAAGATAATTAACCATTCACTGCCCTTTCATAACATCAAAAATTGGCTGTCCAAAGCATCTGCTTCTCTCTGGCTAATGACAGGGAGTGCTGCCTCAGTCTCTCTCAAAGTATGTTCTTGGCAACAACTGAGCCTCTGACCCGGTCCTCAGAGAGCTGCTGTATCTTCAGCCTTGAAGGTCTCTCAAGAGACTCACTCATCACTTTACGTACTTTCTTCTTCCTCAGCTGGCTCCCCCACGCTGAAAAGCATCAGCATAGCACCAACAGCTTTTGCACTTTTGGAGCAGCTGCAAACAACACAGCACTGGGAGTGCCATGCTGGTGTTTCAGTAAGAGCTAGACTGACTCTCTCACTCCCCACCCAGACATTTCACACATCCTGGCTCTGTGAACATGTCTATGTTTGTGTATGTGTGTGTGTATTTATCAGAAAAGATATGTAGGCCAAAAGATTCAAAGTGATGCAAATTGTGAGTGTTTAGTTGCCTAAACAGCTTGTGAATGTGTGTGTGTGCCTGCGTTTGTCACAGGTTATCCTGGACAACAAATCATTGCATGGAGGAAATGAAGCAGGAAAAACTTTCTTGCTGTTACAATACTCTGTGTAACTTTTCACTGTTTCTAGGAACACAGGAATAATAGAACAAGTACTGCTTTGTAAGTCTGTTGTGTGAATTACTACGGTAGTTACTTATGAGGAGTACTTGGAATACAGCCACTATTTTGCAGTTTGCAGCAGGAGGAGAGAAGGAAAGCAGGACCACTGTCTTGACTAACCTGAGTGACTTGCTCCATCAGGCAGGTAACACACTGAGACAGCCGAGACAGATTTTCCCTTCTGCCAGGCCCTTCTCTCTCCTCCCACTCAACCTTTTTTCTTTCCTCTTGTCTCCTTCTTCCCGTCTCCCATGCTTGCCTCTTATCCACTGTTAGCAGTGGCAATGCAAGTGATCCATGGATTTCTGGGAGCATATTGCTCCTTGCCCAATGTCATGCCCTGAAGAAGGGGCATCCTCAGCACTAAGCATTGCAGAGAGTGCCTGCATTCCTACTACTTTGCTGCAACAGCAACAAATACTATATAAAATATCAGGTCAAAAATGAAGTTCAAACTTTATTAAAGCTTTAAAAGGAATTTTTAATGCTCTCTGGAGCTGCCTCACCCACAGTTCCTTGCTCTAACCAAGGCCCTGCTTCCTCAGAAGAAGGCATAGGCCAAGCACAGCAAAAACGCAAGCAGTGGCACTCTATGGCCATTCGAGCATGGGCCTATATCAATCAGTTATAAGTAATGAATTACTTTGAATTAATTTATTTCCCCAATTACTAGGCTATATGTTGGCTGTAATTTGACAAGGGCTAACAGCACTCCTTTTCCATTGTGATGTATGGTTTTCGTTACTTTTATAGTTATGGGTGTGCAGCTTCACTAAACGGCAGAGAAGAGACATCACATGGCCAAGCACTGTCTCATGCTGTGACTCACAATTCTGTATTCAGAGTTTTCTTTTTAAAAGTAACTAAAAATAAATATTTTAATTAATTTTAAGAAATGGGAAAGCGAAGAGTACTTTTTTAAACAATGTAACCCTAATGACAAACAATTACCTTTTTAAAAGGCCTTGGAACTCTAACTGTAACTAATTGTTGCATAAAGTAACTTTCCAAGTTGTGCCCAGAACTGTTGCTTGTTAACATCTATTCCAACTGTCTCTTATTTATGGTAAATCATGATCCCAATTTTTGCCAGGGCATGGTGAGGGGTAGGATACCTGATAAACATGTTGTTGGTCTGGGTTAGAAGTATAGCCAGTCTCTGTATTCACTTCTCTCACCTGGAAGCTAGGCTGCAGATGCATCTTGCTTCAGTGAAAGCTTATACGTGTGCCAATGTGTGTCCATGAACACCAGCAGTACACAGCCTGCCATTTCCTATGCCAGCAAGATTCAGTTTGATCTGAACCTAACATACGGTAGGACAACTATGTTTTTCAAGGATGATTTTCCTGCAGGCTTAGTTCAAGAAATAATAACAAATGACATCCCCCTCCAACAAACACACACATTCCCAAAAGTCAAGGTACAGTACCCAAGCCAGCAAAGTAATTTTGGCAGCTGGGGTAGAAAGTCTCAAACATCTCTCCCCCACAGTCCTATCAAGAAACTAAACACCTAACAGTTTGCTGCCCTTTCATAACAGCCAAATTCTCCTGCCAAACAGTAGGGCTGACAGTGCTCATTTTAGCCAAAACAACAAAAGTCCTCAGATATTCAACCAGCCAAAGACAAGCCATTTCAGACTAAGCAATGGCTAGGTGAACCAGTAGAGGTGTGTGTGAGAGAAAGAGAGAGAGAGAAATATGGAAGGGGGGACATAGGTAGGGAACCCTGATATTGGAAATGGGATGTGGTAAGCATGTGTCCAGAGAGCCAGCATGGCATAGTGTGGTTTGAGTCTTCAACTATGACTTTGGAGACCAGGGTTCGATTCTCAGCTTGGCCATAAAACCCACTGGGTGACCTTGGACAAATCACACAGTCTCAGCCTAAGGGGAAGTCAATGGCAACCTTCCTTTGAACAAATTTTGCCAAGAAAAACCCATGACCAGTCCGCATTAGGGTCGCCTTAAGTCAGAAACGACTTGAAGGCACACAGTAACAACAGCAACCAGCATGTGATTCCCTGTTTTCATCTGTGGAACCTGGGAGGACTTGGCTCTGTAACCCAGGCAGAGTAGCAAGGCTGTTGTCACTAACATTACTATCTATGACTCCCAGAGCAAGGCGTTTAGCAGCAGGACGATGAGCTGAAACAACATTATTTTAAAACTTTTTTGATATACATTACTCAACATGCTGAACTGAACATTTTGTAGGGAAAGTTTTACCATTCACACACACATGCATACTTCCACCACCACCCCAGTGGACAAAGAGAGTAAAATAGGGGAAATTGTAATAAAATACAAGTGTAAATAAATGACTTCTCCCTGATCCTCGACTCCTTTTCTCCCAGCCTTTCATGTTCTGTCATTTTGGTCTCTGACCCTTTGTGGCTGTGGAATACATCCTCATAGACTCTGGCTGTAAAAAAATGTACAAATGTCTTTCGAGGCTGTTTCAAGGCTGCCACCTCCCCAGGGGCTCACTGGCTGGCACAATCAAGCAGTCTCTGCCTTTCTCTATTGTCTCTTCTCTGCCCTCTTTCCACCTAGGAGAGCGGGTGCCCCACTGAGCAGTAGGGAGCTCCTTGCTGGGCAAACTGTAATTATGATTAGCGGGAAAGATGGAGTTGGCTACCTTCCCAGGGGTCTTATGCCATCCAAATTCACGTGGCCACCAACCCCCTCCTCTCCTCTCCTCATCCCCAGTTGCTTTGGCTGCAGTATTGACTGAGCAAGCACAAGTGCTAATTACTTCCTCCATAAGGAAAGAGCAGTATCTGAGACAAGCCAAGTGGGACACAGCAAGGCAGTGAAGAGGCTTATGTAAACCACAGAAGTGGTGTGCATCTCTTCTGTGAGAAAAGAGGAAATAAAGATCGCTTCACAGCTAAATTTTCACTGTCAAATGTAAGAACCAACTTCCAGCTAGAAAACACTTTCATCAACTAGGTGTAATCCCAGTTCTTAATGAGAGCAATTTTCAAGCTCTCAAGTTACCAAGGATGTCAAAGGCTTTCAAGGCCAGCATCCATAGGTGTTTTTTTTTGGGGGGGGGGTGGTTCAGGCTATGTGGCCATGTTCTGGAAGACTTTATTCCTAACCTTTTGCTAACATCTGTGGCTGGTATCTTCAGAGAATGCTGGCATGGAAGAAAGTGGGATATATATATTTTACATGTTATTTACATGTTAAACACTGCATTTGTCTGTTATTGAATCGCAAGGCCTCTGGGTGTCCATTTAATAAGTGATCCATTGTCTGCTGGGAAACCCCCAAGGAATTACCAAGGAAAGTTTAAATAGAGAGGAATACAGTTTCTTCTAATTGGGGGTATATTTATCAAATTTGCAGATGACACCAAGTTAGGAGGAGTAGCTAATACCCCTGAAGACAGGATCAAACTTCAGAATGACCTTAATAGATTAGAAAACTGGGCCAAAGCTAACAAAATGAATTTCAACATGGAGAAATGTAAGGTACAGTGCGCCCGCATATAACGCTCAAGCCGGGGAAAGTGCGCAGGGCACAAGGGGCGGCACATCCCATTCATACGAATGGGGTGTGCCGCCGCGCCGCCGCACCGCCGCACCGCCAAGTGAATGGGGCTCCAGCATAGGTGGAATTCGCCTTACGCAGGGGAGTCCGGAACTGATCCCCCACGTAAGGCAAGGGTCCACTGAACTGCACTTAGGGTGAAAAAATGAAATGAACACATATAGGATGGGTGACACCTGGCTAAACGAGGCTACATGTGAAAGGGGCCTGGGAGTCCAAGTAGACCACACATTCAGCATGAATCAACAGTGCGATGCCGCAGCTAACAAGGCCAATGCGATTTTAGGCTGCATCAATAGAAGTATAGTGTCTAGATCAAGGGAAGTAATAGTGCCATTCTATTCTTCTCTGGTCAGGCCCCACCTGGAATATTGTGTCCAGTTCTGGGCACCACAATTCAAAAAGGACACAGAAACTGGAGCGTGTCCAAAGGAGGGTGACCAAAATGGTGAAGGGTCTAGAAATCATGTGCTATGAGGAATGACTTACAGAGCTGGGGATGTTTAGCCTGGAGAAAAGAAGGTTAAGAGGTGATATGATAGCCCTGTTTAAATACTTGAAGGGATGTCATATTGAGCTAGCTTGTTTTCTGCTGCTCCAGAGACTAGGGCCCGGAGCAATGGACGCAAGCTCCAGGAAAAGAGATTCCACCTCAACATTAGGAGGAACTTCCTGACAGTAAGGGCTGTTCGACAGTGGAACAAACTCCCTCAGAGCGTAGTGGAGTCTCCTTCCTTAGAAGTCTTTAAACAGAGGCTGGATGGCCATTTGTCAGGGATGCTTTGATTTAGATTTCCTGCATGGCAGGAAGTTGGACTGGATGGCCCTTGTGGTCTCTTCCAACCCTATGATTCTATGATTCTATGATCCTATGATTCTAAAGTCCCTAAGATCAATAGGTATCTGGAACAATATAGCCTCGAAGCAGTCTCTAGAAACCTCCCTGTGAGTAATGGACTGATTCCTTCACACCTGTCTATGAATAATCAATACTTCTTTGCTTCTTTGCTTCTTCCGCTTCACACACAACAGTTACACACAGAGAGACAATCTCTAAGTGCAGAGGACGCAGGGCTGATCAAGCTGTTTCAATGGTCGAAGTACCATATTTCACATGTGCCTTGCCCTCTTCTAGGCAATACAAATACAGTAATAACAAATTAAATAGCTACCAGTTGATGCCCTTTCATAACTCCCCAAATCAGTTCTCTGGGGCTTTACAGATTGGCAGCATGCAGCCACCTCTTCTTGCCCTGGAAGCAGGCCATGGCAACCACACACCGCAGCCTGTGCATGGAGCAAAAAGAAGGCTCCTTTTTGCACCATAGAAGGGATGTCATAAGAGCTGTGGCACAACACTATGATGCCCCTTGCTGTTTGGGCACTGTGCACAAGGGACGTCATCATGGCGTACACTGTCTGGATTGGCGTGTGCCATAATGGTGCCCTGGTGGAGAAAGAAGGGCTTGGAGCATGCAGGCTGGCATAAACTGCCAGTCTGTCAAGCCCCTCTGTTCCTTATAGTCAGGCAAGTCCTGACTACAGCAAATAACAAAATATTGTGATGAGAAATGGTGAAGGGAGTTTGGTGACTCCTTTACCCTTTCACCCATAGGATCTGTAATCCCTCTTCTTCATAGTTCACATTTGCCTTTCAGATCCACCCACAGCCTTTTGCCTGTGTTTCATGATAAATGCACATTTTCTCCTTCATTTGCTGAGCTTCACCCTCTTACTCTCCACCCACTGAAGCAATGCCAGCTCCTTTCTGCTCCCATTTGTGTCTGGAGATCTGACACCAGACAACAGAGTTGCTTGGTTTAGTCCTGGTTTCTCATAGCAGGTTAGATTTAACACATTGACATGAAAGATAACTTTTGGGGACCTTATTATATATGAATGGCTGGTGGTGGTGGTGAGGAATCTGGATGTTACTTATTCCACTCTCTTCTTTTTCCTTTTCTTTTTTAAACCCACCAGGTGCTCTCTCCTGAGTATTGCTCCTACTGCTGAAGTTTCTATCCACCCCTGGAGTCTCAGACAATGCTTTAAAGAAAGATAGGCTTGGATGATCATCACATTGATTTTCCCTAACCTTCGGAAGGCTGGGATTTAACTCTATAGCAGACACAGTTGTGTTACCAGCACTTGCTGAAAAGTACAAAAAGCAAGTAGTTCTTGTTCTCTCTCTCACTGCAAGAGAATCTAAAGTTATGAAATGGACGTTTACAAAGTTAGAGCCCAAGGTGGCAGGGTAGAGAACTTGCAGGCTTACTGAAGCTGCTGGATTGCTGCTCCCGTGAACTCTTATCATTGACTATGCTGGCAAGGACTGATCTTAAGGGCAATCTGCTTCCTATCCTTGCTAGAAAGCAGGAGAAGGCACTTCAACCCTGGGGCCCCATCTGGCCCTCTGGGAATCCCCCAAACGACCATTTTCACTTTCTCATAAAAAAAATATCATCCATACCTTCCCAGGTTTAAAACATGTCCTGCCCCCAACCATTGGAATAGGTTGAAATGCCCTTTTGCACTACACAGTTATAGTGCTATGATTCCACTTTAGCTGCCGTGACTGCATCCTGTGAGGGCAACCAAAATGGTGAACGATCTGGAAACCATGCCCTGTGAGGAGTGACTCAGGGAGCTGGATATGTTTAGCCTGGAGAAAAGGTTAAAAGGTGATGTGATAACCCTGTTTAAATATTCGAAAGGGTGTCATGGTGAGGATGGAGCAAACTTGTTTTTTGCTGTTCCAGAGAATAAGACACAGAAAGAGATTCTACTTAAACCTAAACATTAGGAGGAACCTCCTGACAGTAAGAGCTGTTTGACAGTGGAACACTCCCTTGGAAAGTGGTGGCGTCTCCATTTTTGGAGGTTTTTAAACAAGAGCTGGATGGCCATCTTTTGGGGCTGCTTTGATACTGTATTCCTGCATGGCAGAATGGGTTTGGACTGGATGACCTTTGTGGTCTCTTCCAACTCTATGGGGTTTATCATACACAAAAACAGGAGTTTAAATTGGGAGAAAAACCTGCAAAAGCTGGTTGATTTTCACACGACGTCATTGTTAAACCCGAATGGAAAGTGGAGGGAAAGTAGACAAAAGCCGCTCCTTTTTACTTTCGGAAAATCTTGAAAGTAAAAAGGAGCAGCTTTTATTTACTTTCCATTCAGGTTAACACAAGTCTAACAACGACATGTGTGAAAATCAACCCGCTTTTGCAGTTTTTTTCTACCTTTCCCCCTTGCATGGGATTTTCCCCGTATGATAAATTCCTACGATTCTAGGAAATTGAAAGCAGTTGACTCGGTGCAGTAATGCACTGAATGTGGGCAAGCAAGTAGCAGTTTCACCCAGACAAGGCAGAAGAATTGCTGGCTAGGAGGAGAGCTAATCCAGGATTAGGAATTCAGACATTTCAGAGTATCATTTCTCCTGAAGGATCAGTGTCAAAGATTGGGACCACTCCTAGATCTCGGCATTGTTCCTAGATGGCCAGGGCAAATTTTGTACAATTTCTGATAAAGGAGCTGTACCCTTCTCTGGAAAAAGCAGTTGTGTGGCCATAGTAACACATGTTTTAGTTGCATCTAAATTGGATTATTGCAATGCAGTCTATTTTGAAAGTGTCCGGTGCAAAATGCAACACTTTGTGTTGAGCATACTACTACAGCATCTTTGCATAATCTGCATCTAGTTTCAATTTGCCTCCAGGCACCATTGCAGTGTTAGTACAGAACCTTAAATGGTTTGGATCCAAAATATCTGAAAGACTACAGCTTGGAAATGTTAGGTGTTTGGACAACAGTTCTCAGACTGGGCTGGGGGATTCTGGAAGCTATAGTCCAAAAAAGAGCCTTATCCAAGCTCTGTAAAAGATCTCTTCCACCCTTATCAGCTTGCTTGTGCTTTAAGATTTGTTTCTTCTATTACATGTCCCACCAGTAAGAAAAATCAGGAGAGTGAAAGCTTGGAACAGGGTCTTTTCAGTAGAAGCACTTGCATTCTATACTGCCAGGTATATGAATGATTTTAAATGTAATTCAGCTCTCTAGTTTTAAAGAAGATTTCTCTCTCATTTGTATTTTGTTTCAATTTGTTTATAATGTTTACATTGGGTTTATTACCTTGGGTAATTGCACTTTTTATGTTCCTGGAGAGGGGTCCTCTCTTGGCCAAAGGACAATGCATAAATATTTTTTTTAAGTAAATAAAATTAATAAAATACTGGTGATTATCTGTTGTTACTGCTGTGGGCCTTCAAGTCATTTCTGACTCATGGCAATGCTATATTGGAGTTTTCTTGAGAAGATTCATTCAGAGGGGTTTGCCATTGCCATCCTATGAGGCTGAGAGAATGTGACTTGGCCAAGGTCACCCACTGGGTTTCCATGGTCAAGAGGGGAATCAAACCTTGCTCTTCAGAGGCACAGTCCAGTGCTTAAACTACTACATCACACTGGCTTAGTGATTACCTACATCCTCCTAAATGTCTTGGTTCAAAATATTTGGAGGACCCTTCCTAGAGGTGAAAAAGAAAATTGTCAATGGTAGCCTGGAAGATGGGACTTGAGCAGCTGCAGCTCCTATGTGCAGATTTCCCTTTTTGATTTCCCCCTTCTATCTATTTTTTTTAATTTATATCATGTCCTGTATCCACAGGGATCTCAGGGCACCATACAATAAAATCAATTTAAACAGTCTAAAACAACTGAGAATAGTTAAAATAGACTAAACACATATTAAATAACTGAACAAGTTAAAAACAAGACCATTAAACAGCTTTAAAACATTTCCTTTCACACCATACAATTGTAGTGATATGATTCCACTTTAACAGCCATACAATATTCTATGGAGTTCTGGGATCTGTAGTTGTGGGGAAGGAATCTAGAATAATAATAATAATAATTACAATTTGTTTTATTTATATACCGCTATTCCAAAGATCATAGCGGTGAACAGCAAGTAAGCTAATTAGCAAGTAAGCTAATTTGCCCCCAACAGTCTGGGTACTCATTTTAGCTCCCTCTTTGGAAGGATGCAAGCCTGAGTCGAGCTTGGGCCCTTTTGCTGGTCGTGAACTCGCAACCTTGTGGTTTCGAGTGAATGGCTGCAGTACAGGCATTTAACCACTGCGCCACCAGGGCTTCTCTAGCACTCTCATGTCTCCCAAAACTACTGGCCCCAGGATTCCACAGGATGCAGCCACAAGTTAGGCTGCGTTCCCAATATGATTTAAAGCGAGTTGCTGATCAGGTGATATGACCATTCTTCCAATTTGAAACCAGTTCCAATCCTAGTGTGATTGGTTTCAATCGTGATGAAGCGAGGCAAACGCAAAAAAAACCACTCTTTTCTGACACTAGTTCTTTGGCAGTTCTTTTAAAAAGAATCTATTCCAAAGCGTGTTCAACAAGTGGGAGTGATGGATCTGAATCGTATCATTCTGGAAGGGAGGGACTAATGGCAGCAGGGTGTTTACCATCCCTTCTCAGTTTTTGGAAGATCCACCATCCCCCTTCAGCTCTACTTTTGTGCTTGTGGTGTGACCTATGGAAGCATGATTTTAAAAAAAATGATAGAAGATTCGATTAATTGATTTTGCAACTACTTGCAATTACTCGGGTGGCAAACCAGGTGATTGGGCAGACAGCAGCTCAGAAAGGCAAGTACAGTGGTGCCTCGGGTTACGAAATTAATTCGTTCCGCGGCTAATTTCGTAACCCGAAAAACCTTCGTAACCCGAATTGCCATAGGCGCTAATGGGGAAAAAAGCCGCGGCTCTGCCGCAGCTCCATTTAAACAGCGCCGGCGTTTTTTCGTAACCCGAAAAAACGTTCGTAACCCGAAACAATAAATCCCTATGGGATTTTTTCGTATCCCAAAAAATTCGTAAGCTGGGTAATTCGTATCCCGAGGTACCACTGTAGTTGCAAAACCAATGAATCAAGTCTTCTATCAGTTTTTAAATATATATATATAGTTCCCAAGCCGGGCTGCTCCTTACGTCACCAATGACGCACAGATGATGGACATGCATTTTGAAGTGACGCAAACTATTGGGGACGACACTCATGCCAAAAAAAGAAGCATTTACAAGGGAATAATGAAAAGATCTGCTTTCATAGTGGGATTGATGGACCTTTCGGAATCAATTCACCGAATTGATTAATTCACCGAATTGGGGGCTTAAAGTGAAATCATAGCACTGTAATTGTGTAATGTGAAAATGAAATCAGTGAGGCTCCAAAGGCTTTAACAAAAAGCAAAACAAAAGGGGGGGGGGCATATTTCTCCTTGATGCTAGAATAGCATCCATGTTGACACCAGTTTGGTTTCTAGGAGGATGGTATGCCATAACCATCAGAGAAGTCTTTCCCTCTGACCTTCCACAGTGACTTAGGGGACTCAGAGGTGGCCCATCCAATATAAACCTTGATCTTCATGAAGGGTGTTAAACATGCAGAGACTATAATGAGACTATCTGTAGATTAGAGAAAGTAACCTGGAAGAGAAAGGCAACAACAACACAATGGTTCTGTTTCCCTAGGATCAAGTCAATACCCCCTTCAGGGCTTTCCCAGGGAGGAAGCAAAACTTGCAGTGATGCAAGAGGTAGAATTAGTTTGGTTTGCCATATGAACCAGAGAGTGAGGGAAACCTCAACCTTAATTTCATTTTAGTCATTCCCAGTCTGTAGGCTTTTATTTTATTACTCTGGTGGTAGCAAAGGTTAATTTATTGATCAGAGGAGACCGTGTTGTTCCTGTAATTAAAATTAATTCTTGCCTCCTTGTAGAGTGAATGGACAGATGGCAAAGAGATAGGAGAGAAAGACATAAAAATGAGGACTGGAGGGGGGGAAATGGGCAAGAGATTATCATTTTTATATTCTTCAGACTTTTCAACAAGAAGCTAGAGGTTGGAGATTAAGAATTATTCTTTTTAAGCCACTGACAATAAGAGAGACTTTGTTGGATCTTAGGTCATGCAGTGTCTATGCAGAATCATATTCTAGCATGCTATATATCTCTGACCTGAATACCCTACCCTACTTGCATTTTGCTGATCTGCTCTCCAAAGAAAGCTAAGTCTCAGGAAGACACTGCTGTGGCAAAGAGTGTGAGTCAGAAGAAGCTGGTGACACTGTGTGATATTAGGTAATTTCTATCCTGTCTTTCCACTAAAAAAAGTGGTCAGGATGACTAGCAACTTTGTTAAAAACAAGTTGAATAATAAAATCACTACAGTGGGCCCTCCATATTTGCTGGGGTTAGGGGCACAGGACCCCTGTGAAAGTGGGGAAAATACAAATGAAAAAACATATTATTATTATTATTTTACTTGAAAGATTACCTCTCTTGGAATCTCTAGGTCCTCCAGAAGAAGTCTGTGGTCAACATCTGGCAGAGGTTGGCCACCCAATTGCACTGGAAGACCTAAGAACGCCTAGAGTATTGTACTCTCTAGGAATCTCTATGTCCTCCAGTATGACATATGGTCGATGCTGACTATAGAGTTATGCTGGAGGACCGACAAATTCCTAAAGATAAAGGTTTTCCCTTGACATGAATGCCTATTCATAACTGACTGTAGGGGGTGGTGCTCATCTCCATTACTAAACCAAAGAGCCAGGATTGTCAACCACAACTCTGTGATCATGTGGCCAACATGACTGCACAGAACACTGTTCCTACCAAAGTGGTACCTATTTATCTGCTTGCATTTTTACATGCTTTTGGACTGCTAGGTTGGCAGAATCTGGGACTAATGAGGGGAGCTCACTCCGTCACGTGGCACTTGGGTCTCAAACTGCCAACTTGCTGGTCTTGCAGTTGTCAAAGTCAGCGACTTAACTACTGAGCAACTGCATCCCCAGAAATTCCTAGAGAGAACATATTAATCAAATCCATGAATAATCAAAGCCACAATGTAGAGGGCCGACTGTACAATTATAACTACATAACAGTTCAAACAATAGAGCTATGAAAGTTAGGATATTTTGCAAGGTTCGGGGAGTCCCTCTGTGCAATGTTTACCCTCCACATCCCACCTCCAAGCCCCTGTCAGGGATTAGGCCAATTTTCTGCTATCAGCATAACTGTGCCTTCAGACATGATGCTTTGCCTTCTTTCTCCTTTTAAACCACAGGATTGAATGGCAGCCATTCACTTATGTGGGAGAAGGTAAAGGATGTACACCAAAATAGCACTAGAATCCTAAACCAGGCCACTGTTCAAAGCAGCCTTTCTCTTCGTCTTTGCAGCAAAATGAATCCTCCCACAGAATTCAATGAGAATGGCTGGAACCAAGCACGGTCTCTCCTTGTTTACATAGCCCCACCTCTTTATTTGTATAACTGCAGCTTAACATCTGCTTCTTCACCATGCAAGAGTCATGGACAAGCAGAAATCACATTTGGCTGTCAGTTAAGATCTACCTAAATGGGCCAAGAGGCAAACCATGCATTTTAAAGGTGAATAGAATGCATCCCAATAACCATAACAAACATGGCTTTCCTAAATGAGAAACAAGAAACACTGACTATATTTTAAAACCAGGGTGTCCTTTCAGAGGAGAAGCATAAAGGCAGACTAGGCAGCTACACAGACTGTCCTAGATCAGGATATTTCACATCCTAAATCAGAACCCAAATGCTTCCAACCTCACTAGAGCAGCATCCAAAATGTGGCATCCATTTCTGCCTTCATAGCCCACATAGTTCTGCCTGAACCAGGTGCCATCAAGGGAGTATATGCTCAAAAAGATACTGCAGATTTGAAACATTTGAACATGTCAACATGGGTCAGTTTCAAACACACCGTGTTACCACAGTGCAAGGCCATTATAACCTGGACACATATGGAGAGAAAAACACAAGTTCATATAATGCAGATCAGAATCAAGCTACTAAAATCCACTCCGAAGAGAAGCAAGGCTTGCCCAGGACGTTCTGGTCCATCCAAATCTCCTCTTCTTCACTTCTCATTAGTTAACACTGGAGCAAACAATGCACCAACTTCTGCTGTATGTCTTATTGAAACAAATGGGAAGTGCTTGCAAAACCTCCTCTTTTCTGAATCCAGGAGAGCTTTAGGGTGGATTGGAGCCCATGGGCTCAATCAGTTTCCTCTTCCTTTCAAAACATGTGTCCTGCATCTGTTGCTACATGTTTCATGGCCTCGTGAGAGATCACTTGTAAGGAGTCTAAAGAGAGTTATTAATTAGGGCAAGTGCAGAAGTAGCTGCCATTGAATAAGAGAGATTTTAAAACAAGTCAGGCTGCTGGGGGGGCAGGAATGTGCGTGAAGAAAATGCTGACCTTTTATCTCACTGCATTCAAAAGTGTGTCTACTGAACCTTCATTACCACAGACAGTCTGTGGTCTGGGAGAGAGGGCACCTTTTGCCATCACTCAGGGATGAGCCTCTCCTCTCCCTACATGTACAATGGGCCGTTATTGCTCTTTATAGTCTCCAGAAATCATTTTTCACTTCTGCTTTAATTGTTCTAAACAAAGCTTAGCTCAGCCAGGGAGACAGACACTGTCTGGGAAAGAATGAGGCTGTCATGAGTAGTGGGGCTCCAAAGTCTAGGTTCATAGGAAGATTCATATTCCAGAGCAAAAGTTAAAACAAACCATCAGGACACTGACGTAGAAGAGGCTCCAGCAATGGCATTTAGTGGAGAGATGTCAGTGGAAAGAGATCTTGGCTCTCTCCAGTCTGACTGTCTGCAAAAGAGCAAAAGGTGGCTCAGTGGTCAGAAGGTAATACTCTGGAGGCTGAAGTGTCCAGGCACTAAAAAGGTCATTTCTTAGTGGAGGGGGAAGCCAAGGCTGATAGGAACCTAGGGATTTTTGCAGCAGCTACAGCAAGAGTGTGGCCTGCACTGGCACCTAGTGGCAAAGCTCAGAACTACCATACCCAATGCAGAGCTATTTATCTCACTTCAAGAGCATTTTGCTGAAAGTGAAATCCATCTGCTGCTCAGAGTAGCCATTCCCCAAAGAAGCATTTAGCTAAAGACTCTGCCCTCTGCAACAGTGGTGTTGTGTTGCTCTAACTCAACCTCCACACTGTTACTGATTGGCAGCTGGGTCAAGCAGCTGGTGGGTAGAATTTCAGAATCAGAATTCAGTTTGGCTTCTGTCAAGAAATAATTCCTTTAGTGTGACAACATCTGCAAGTGACACCAAAAGAAAGTGAAACGGGTTTGATCCCATCAAAAAGGCAAAGGTAGAACTGTGGCCCTTCAGGTGTTTTGGGACTGCAGCTCCTATCATCATTTGCCAATGCACATGCTGCCTAGGGTTGATGGGAGTTGTTGACCAAAAACACTTGGAGGCAAAAAGCTTTCCTGATCTGAGGAGCTGTTGGCTGAGCACAGTCACATTGCCTTGGAGTTAATACTTCTTGAACACGTGCCTTTGGCTCTTCTGAGGCAGTGAGAAGCTAGGTTGTTGCAGATGCACTGCTCTGGAAGAGAAAAGTACAAAGCATGCACTGCTCCTTGATTACACCCTGGAGGGGCATGTTCTCTACTGGAATCCATTGTTCTTACCCAGGGGTTGGCAACCTACGGCCCATGGGCCGCATGCGGCCCGCCGAGCCGTTAGGACCGGCCCCTGCTCGGTCCTGCCGCCGATTGCCGCCGCCGATTGCTGCCTTGGCAGAGGGCAAGGGGGGGCAAAGCCCCCGTGTGCAGCCGCGCAGGGGCTTGGGGCTCTCGCGCAGGGAGGAAGAAGGAGGAAGGAAGGAAGGAAGAGGAGGAGGAGGGAAGAAGGCGGAGGAAGAGGAGGAGGAGGAGGATGGTGATGGTGATATTGATATGAGCCAGCTTCAGAGGCACGGCCAATGTAAGTTGCTGTGATTTTTACAAACTCATGCACAGTGAAGAAAAACCACAGTCCCTTGACCAAGTACACACTTCTGAGAAGTACATTTGAACCCGAGGGCAAATCACTTCTTGTGAGACCACCTTGACATGTTAAATATGCATAGCCATGTAAACCTATGTTCAGTGTGAAACCCAAAGAGTTTGGTTATGCAATAAGCCTCTGAAATATGCAAGAGATTGCCATGTTAAGTAAAGCCATGTTGGAATGGGGGAAGGGGGGGTTGGCCAGAAAGGGAAGTAGATTTCTGCCATCTGTCTAGGAATAATGCCCAAATGTCCTCCATTTTGACCATGCCTAAGAAACATGCATTTATATTAACATTTTTTAAAAATAATCAAATTTTTTCGTATGTCCTCCATTTTTAAAAAATGTGTCCTATATTTGAAAAAGTTTTCCTATATTATTTAATTATTTAATTATTTTTTTTTTTGCTCTCCCCCCCCCCCCCCGGTTGTCTTGGGGACACCAACCCGGCCCCCAGCTCAAAAAGGTTGCCTACCCCTGTTCTTACCTAAAGTGACAATCCATTTTCAGATCTGCAAATACATTCTGTAACAAAGTTCCTTATTCCTACTTCCACATCAAAGCTGTGCTGCCAAAATTGCTACCACTTCTTTCCCCAGTTCACAAGAGTCCTGGTATGTAAGTGTTTCTCTGTGATTATAGAATCATAGAATAATAGAGCTGGAAGAGACCACAAGGGCCATCCAGTCCAACCCCCTGCCATACAGGAACTCTCAAACAAAGCATCCCCAACAGATGGCCATCACATTGTTAACAAATTTCCATTCTAATCCCTAAATGTGTGTGTGTGTGTGTGTGTGTGTGTGTGTGTGTGTGTGTGTGTGTGT